>NW_028270155.1:32875597-33245597 GCF_037043375.1 Chiloscyllium plagiosum | reverse complement strand
TCTATGTTTTTTTATGAGTTCACTTAGGAAGAATGTAGGTGGAGGTTGATAGCTTGTGACACTCCTGTGGGAGTCACCATTACTGCACTCCTAATGCAAATGTCGCATCTAGCAGTCAAATCTGAAACTGGAAGTTAGCAATTAGGAAACAAAATGTGGAGGAGCTACAGTACACTTCATTTAGCAGTAACAAGGTAAAATATGATATCTGCATTTAAAGGGCTGATGTCCAAGTCTTCTGAGCTTTTGTCCTCAATTAAATTGCAGCAGATCTCTATGTAATAGTGCAAAATGGGTGACAGCTCCATTGCAACCTATTGATAAAAATCATTGCATGATTTATATTCCCTTGCAGCTTATTTCAGTCCACAGATCTATTTGCCATATCTCCTATTTTAGTATTTTTTAAAAGTTTGAACACCTATCTATTCTTGTATCCAAATTATTAACATACAGAGTGAACAGAGGGAGCCCACAATAAAACCCTATGCAGCGTCATTAATATTTTCTGAGGGGACTTTTCAGAATGAGTCTTGACTCGTAGAAAAAAGAAGGAAGAGTTGCAGTTATATAGTGCTTTCTATGATCTCAAATTGCAAAGTACTTTACAATCATTGAAGGAGGTTTAGTTCTAGGGGAGATGATGGCCTAGTGGTGTTAGCATGACTGATAATCCAGAGACCCAAATAATGTCTTGGGGACCTGGGTTCAAATCCTGCCATGGCAGATGGTGGTGTTTGTTTAAAAATCTGGAATTAAGAGTATAATGATGACCATCAATTCATTGATGATTGCTAGGGGAAAAACCAATCTGAGTCATTAATGCCCCTTTAGGGAAAGAAACCGCCATCCTTGTCTGGCCTACATGTGACTCTGGACCCACAGAAAGGTGGTTGGCTCTTAACAGCCTTCTGAGTAATTAGGAATTAGCAATAAGAGCCAGTCAGTGATGCTCTCACCCTGTGACTAAATTTACAAAAGGGTTACAAATTGCAATATGGCAATGACCAGATAATCTTTATACTCTTGCTGTTTGAGTGATTAATATTGGCCACAACATTTCTGTTGTTCCACTCTTTTATTCTGTTCTAACCCATTTATAAATCGAACCTTCTCAAAACATCATATCCTTCTATTTTCTAAAACTTTTGAACGTCAGTATACCAATTACAATTTCTGCATTGTTCAGTGAAAGTCTTACTTTTCTGTGAAAAGAGACATGCAGTTGAATATTATTTGCTTTGCACTCATCAAGATGGAATCACAAGAAAACCTCACGTTTGTTCACCTGCAGAGCACTTCCTTTGTAAGCAGAAAGAATATCTCCACACATTGTACTTTTTCAATGAAACAAACTCTTAGGAGATAACCACTTCCTGATGCATTTCCATAGTAATGCCTCGATCAATCCAAGTCAATATGTGGTTCGAACATAAACACAAGCTTGGCAGGAGACATTCCCTGCTGCATTCTCCACTGCAATGCCTGTTCGACTAGCATCTGCAAGATAACCAAATCTGCAAATTATTCTCATCCAGTATAAATTATTCTTCCACTTGGGATTTGACTTTCTTGCAAATCTGTCCTGATGAGTGCAACACTAAACATTTGATGACATATTGCTTTGTGCAGCAAAGCTATCAAGTGGTAATTTTACTTTTCTGGTCAGTTTTTCAATAACAACTGGTCCCTTAATGTTCCAGGAAAGAGTTTATCAGAAACTTTTACCCAGGTGCTGAGGTAGGCACTTAAGAAAATTGCAAATGGTGTTGGCATATCCTCCATGATTTCTGCCCGTACCATCATGACCTTCGGCTTTCAGCCAAAACTTCAGATTTTCAGCAAACTAATAACAGAGAGTCAAGAACGAAGGATTTTAGGCCAATTCTTTTTTATAAATGTTCCTTTTTTAAAAAATACGTGATACATGGAGGATTTCCCAGAAAGATTTCTGGTAGTCTCAGAATACATATTAAAATGCTCATAAAAGATGCAAATGCTCATACTTTATCACCTTCATTCTCACGTAATGCGCATCAAAAGTGGGTAATTTTTTGATATGTGCCCATGTTGCAGACCTAGCCTAAAAACTTCCATCTTATCAGTACAGACTGGGTTCAGTTCTTAGTCCCAGAAGTGAAAGATGTTTTCTAATCCACGACAGTAACGTGGTTCTTCTCTAACTGTTCTCAAAAGTTGAGAGGTGGCCTGTTGTAGAAATTGCTTTAGCTCACAATATTTCATCCTGTGTAATGTTATGATTGGAACCTATAAACATTAGGTGGCACGGTACCTCAGTGATTAGCACTACTGTCTCACATCACCAGGGACTCAGGTTCAATTCCAGCCTTGGGCAATTGTCTGTGTGGAGTTTGTATATTCGTCCTGTGTCTGTGCAGTTTCCTCCCACAGTCCAAAAATGTGCAGGTTAGGTGAATTGGCCATGCTAAATTGCCCATAATGTTAGGTGCATTAGTCAGGGGTAAATATGGGGAGTGGGTCTGGGTGGGCTGCTCTTTAGAGGGTCGGTGTGGACTTGTTGTGCTGAAGGGCCTGTTTCCACACTGCAGGGAATCTAATCTAATCTTAAAAATTAGAACCTGTCTGCAATTCTAACCTGGATAAAGTGCCAATGGTTGATGTAAAAGCTTTTTGTCAAGTTGTTTGTGGTTGAGTACCATGTTAGTGGATGCATTGGTGATCATTTTCCAATGTTCTATAGATTCTGGATCAGTTCCTGCGGATTAGAGGGTGGCTAATGTTGTCCCACTTTTTAAGAAAGGAGGGAGAGAGAAAACAGAGAATTATAGACCAGTTAGTCTGACCTCAGTGGTGAGAAAAATGCTGGAGTCAATTATAAAAGACAAAATTATGACACATCTGGATAGCAGTAACAGGATAGGTCAGAGTCAGCATGGATTTATGAAAGGGAAATCATGCTTGACTAATCTTCTGGAATTTTTTGAGGATGTAACTCTGAAGATGGACAAGGGAGATCCAGTGGATGTAGTATAACTGAACTTTCAGAAAGCCTTAGATAAAGTCCCACATAGGAGGTTAGTGAGCAAAGTTAGGGCACATGGTATTAGGGGCAAAATACTGACATGGATGGAAAATTGGTTGACAGGAAACAAAGAGTAGTGATAAACGACTCCCTTTTGGAATGGCAGGCGGTGACCAGTGGTGTGCCGCAGGGATCAGTGCTGGGACCGCAGCTTTTTACAATGTACATTAATGATATAGATGATGGTATAAAAAGTAATATCAGCAAATTTGCTGATGACACAAAGCTGGGTGGCAGGGTGAAATGTGAGGAGGATGTTAGGAGAATACAGGGTGACCTGGACAGGCTAGGTGAGTGGACGGATGCATGGCAGATGCAGTTTAATGTGGATAAATGTGTGGTTATCCACTTTGTTGGCAAGAACAGGAAGGCAGATTACTACCTAAATGGAGTCAAGTTAGGTAAAGGGGCAGTACAAAGAGATCTGGGTGTTCTTGTACATCAGTCAATGAAAGCAAGCATGCAGGTACAGCAGGCAGTGAAGAAAGCTAATAGCATGCTGGCCTTCATAACAACAGGAATTGAGTATAGAAGCAAAGAGGTCCTTCTGCAGCTGTACAGGGCCCTGGTGAGACCGCACCTGGAATATTGTGCGCAGTTTTAGTCTCCAAATTTGAGGAAAGACATTCTGGCTATTGAGGGAGTGCAGCATAGGTTCACAAGGTCAATTCTCGGAATGGCGGGACTATCTTACGCTGAAAGATTGGAGCAACTGGGCTTGGATATGCTTGAGTTTAGAAGGCTGAGAGGGGATCTGATTGAGATGTAGTAGATTATTAAAGGATAGGACACTCTGGAGGCAGGAAGCATGTTTCCACTGATGGGTGAGTCCCGAACCAAAGGACACAGTTTAAAAATAAGGGGTAGGCCACTTAGAACAGAGTTGAGGAGAAACATCTTCACCCAGAGAGTGGTGGGTGTATGGAATGCTCTGCCTCAAAAAGCTATGGAGGCTAAGTGTCTGGATACTTTCAAGAAAGAGTTGATAGAGCTCTCAAGGATTATGGAATCAAGGGTTATGGGGATAAGGCAGGAACAGGGTACTGATTGAGGATGATCAGCCATGATCATAATGAATGGTGGTGCTGGCTCAAAGGGCAGGATGGCCTACTCCTGCACCTATTGTCTATTAATGTGCATTGTGTCTTCTACACAATAACAGGGGTTTGCAACTTGCCAGTTCAACCTTACATATATAAAAGGGTTATTCTTATTGAGATTAGGATAGAGAAAATGCATTGAGAAGTGACAAAATTTAACCAATACCCTACTTGAAGTTATTCCTAAGATTGGGATTGAAGTGAGTTTTAATAAAGGGGCACTGTCCCAAATATTTATTATCCTTTTCCAGGAAAAAACAAAACAGATATCCTGTTGATCCAGAAAATAACTTACTTCGAACATAAAATGGGGGGAAGAAATATTTTTCTTAAAGTTATAAATTTATATTTGCCTTTAGCATCGTATTTATCTTGTTCACTAAAGACCATGACAATGATGATATTGCAAATTGAAATTTTGATCATAATCCATTTGAGGTTTCGTTGCAAGAGCTAGAGATTGTAAAATAATTGACCTGCCTTATACTTTCAAAAAATGTTAAACTGTAAACATCATTATTTATTCTTACACTTATGTCATTTACTCTTAGATTGAGAATTCTTAACATTTAATGATTTCTTTCATAAATCTACAAAAATGCTCCAAATGTAATTCTCTCTCTTTAATGTATTGCAGCACTGCAGCTGTCGAATTTCCATAGAAAACCATTCAAGGATTAACCATTCAAATATTTGTAGCATCATCAAATGTTGATTGTGTATGTGGATTTATAAATCTTACCTGTCGGATATGTTTTTTTTTAATTTAAATGCTGGTTTCAAGGTTTTGTGGCTCAAAGCAGCTTATGCTATTGACATATTTCTAATTGCTCTCCATTCCACTTTCACGTAGCACAGAAACGTGACATGATAAAGTCTTTCCTCTGTTGGGCAGATGTACAGCCAACAAATAGTGTTCGAAAGGCTTTGGATGCTTTCATACAGGGAGTGAACATAAAAGAGGCTAAATTGGATATCTCCCAAAAGCAAGATGGTGGTCGTGATGCACAATTAACTTGCAATTATAGGTTTATATGTTATGATGATTATAATGGTTTCTTAGGCAGACAGTGCCAAACAAGCTGGCCATTGGCTAGATGTATCAGCAGGGAGTCCTAGCATCACTTAAAGCTAGCCCTCACTGCTTAAAGAGGAGCAATGAGAAAGTAACAAGTGCTGGGAGCTATGCAGCAAGTGATGCTGGCCTGACAGCAGGCTGCATAAAGAGAGTCAGCTCCTCAGTTTTTAAGTGCTGTACAGGAGTCTTGATGGAGGGGAGAGATTACCTGTTTCAGGCCCTCCTAATGCACAGTCAAAAGGCAAAAGGAATAGATTGCCATAGAGATCAATGCCATGAGTCAAACTCTGAAGACCGTTTTTTCTTATTCATTCAGGGGATGTGGGCATCGCTGGCTAGGCCAGCAGTTATTGTCCATCCATAACTTCCCTTGAGAATGTGGTGGTAAACTGCCTTCCACAACTACTGCAATCCAATAACATCCAACAGACCTGAATGATGTGCCTCAAGATGTTTAATGACCTCGTGTAAGTGAGCAAGTTCAGTGAATTCATCTATAAATGTCATGTCCAACCAACTGCATTGCTGCATCACACATTGCTCAATGCCTCACATCACCATCACTCACCCACAAAAAAAAACTATCACTGATGCCTAACTTCACCTCAAATCGATGCACTTATTATTGCTGCAAACCTCACAACAACACCCCATAATTTAGACACATGACTAGCTACTGAACCAGACATTGTGTTGCACTTACTTCTCTTTCTGCAGAACAAGTTGGTATGCAGCTGAATTGAACATGAGTTAGCCACAGGATACAGGAGTTCTTGCCCACTGCTATCCACCACCATGAACCTTGAGTGCACCTTGCTGAGTACCACAAAGTTCCTCCAAAATGGACTTGGCAGTGGAAGCATACTATAGATTTGTTCTATCACCATTTTGTCTATTAGATTGGCTTTCATTGTATGTATACTATACATTAGAGTCATCAGTCATAGCATCAGTGAATAGCCTTTGCTACCAAGTAGCTGACAATGGGTTTGCCACGATGGCTCAAATGCAACTGACATAATGCATTGTTGTAAAATGAAGCCATTGTAACTGCTTCAGACATTGACCTACATTATTCACTGCCCATTGCTCTACATCAACTGGACTTTGAGAATTGACATCAGATTCAACAAACTGTTGTGTGCTGAGAATTGAGAAATGACTTTTTTTCAACAAGTGAGAACCTAACCATTGTCCCTTTATATTTAATGACTTTCCCGTTGTTAAGTTCATCTATGTGAACATCCTGGGAATAACCATTGACCAGAAACTAAACTGGATCAGCCAAATAAATACTGTTGAGCCCTGAGGAAGGGTCAATTGACCCAAAACAGTAACTCTGATTTCTCTCCACAGATGTTGCCAGACCTGCTGAGCTTTTCCAGCAATTTCTGTTTTTGTTTTATATCAATATTATGACTACAAGAGCAAATCTCCTCCCTCCCCAAAGACTGTCTAATGTCTACAATGTGGAAGTGCTGGTGTTGGACTGGGGTGGACAAAGTCAGAAGTCACATGACATCACGATATAGTCCAACAGGTTTATTTAACAAAGTTTTAAAAAATCACACAATGCCAGGTTATAGTCGAACAGGTTTAATTGGAAGCACTGGCTTCCGGAGCACTGCTCCTTCATCAGATAGCTGTGGAGCAGGATCATAAGACACAGAATTTATAGCAAAAGATCAGTGTCATGCAACTGAAATGATATATTGAACAAACCTCACTTATTGTTAAGTCTTTCATCTTTTAGAATGGGTTACAGGTTTCAGTTCATTAATATATAAATCCCAGAACGTCTTTTAAGTCACATTCTCAAGATAACTTAAGGTTTTATGAAAAAAGCTGAAATCTCAGCTCAGGCAATGCATTAAAGGTGAGCAGTCTATTGAGTGAATTTGTATTTGCAGAATTATATTTGCATATACGTTCTATTTTGCTCAAAAAATACACAACCTGTAGGTAGTCAAAGCAAGCAGTCAATCCATGTCATATTTTGCAAATTCCTACTTTGGAAATAGAACCAGTCTGACTCAAGATTGGGATATAGACAGACTCTGACTTCACACCTTTAATCTAGGTCTGTTAGATATCATTTTACTTGCATGACACTGTAATCATTTGCTATAAATTTTATGTCTGCTTCACAACCACCTTTACAGCGCTCCAAAAGTTAGTGCTTCCAAATAAACCTGTTGGACTGTAACCTGGTGTAGAGTGATTTTTAACTAGGTCTACCCCAGTCCAACACTAGCTCCTTCATATCAGGTTTATTTGAAATCACAAGCTTTCGGAGCGTGTGTTATTCCAGTTATTTATTTTGTATCAAGCACCACATTATTTTGAAGTTTTTGTAATTATCTCTCTGCTTCATTTAATTGGATATAGGTCAGCCCTTCACTTGTTATTCAGCTATTGACATTTTCCTCACACTGTCTAACACCCTTGGCCACCTGCAGAGACTCATTGTTCAACACTCCACTCAGATCAGTTGCATGATCTTTTGGTTTCTCTGCCTATAAATTCTGTGTTCTGTGTGCTTCCCTCTCACTTCACCTGACCAATGGGCTATGCTCTGAAAGCTTGTGATTTCCAATAAACCTGTTATCCTGGTATCGTGTGACTTCTAACTTTAACATCTACAAGGTACAAGTTGGAAGTATAATGAAAAACTGCACTTAATTGGATCAGTGCGGTTCCAACAGCACTCAAGAGGTCAACATCATCCAGGACAAAGTGATCCACTTGATGGGCACCTCAACCACCACTATGAACACTCACGCTTTTACCACTAATGAACAGTGGCATCCGTGTGTACCATCCACAGTATGTACTGCAGCAACTCACCAAAGCTTTTTAATAGCATCTTCCAAACCGGCAACCTCTACCACCTAAAAAGGGCAAAGGCAACAGGTACGTGGGAACCATATCATCTGCTATGTCACACACCATTCTGACTTGAAACTATGCCATCATTTCCTCATTGTCACTGGGTCAAATTCCGAACTGCATTGTGGGTGTACCTACAGTATATGGCCTGCAACAGTTCAAGAAGGCAGCTCAGCATCCCCTTCTCAGTGGCAATTAGGGATGGACAATAAATACTATCAGTGACATATACCATTAACTGTGTTTATTAAAGTGTCATTTATATATGTTTAACCTCAGTCACTTGCTTTTCCTTTCAGCATAAAATCCCTACAGTGCAGAAAGAGATCATTCAGCCTGTACTGACTCTCTAAAGAGCATTCCACCTAGACCCAGGTCCCCTACCTCATTTCCCATGGCTCAACCACCTACCTTACACATCTCTGGATAATTTAGCATGGCTGAACATTGTTGGACTGCAGGAGGAAACCACGCAAACATAGGGAGATTGAGCAAATACCACACAGGAAGATTGTGCAAACACCACACAGACATTCTCCTGAGGCTGGAATTGAACACAGGTCCCTAGCGCTGTGAGGCAGCAGTGCTAGCCACTGGGTCAGCCCTAATGGAGGTGTATCTTTTGTTCTTTTCTTAAAAGGGTGAAGCGACCCATTATTACTTTTGTTTCTGATGCTGAATGATTTCTGAAAAATTGTTAGAAAAACCACAGTACTTTAAAAATTGTTGTTCAGCAATTATTTCTAAATATTGGCTAAAGAAACAGTTTCTTGACGCATTGAAGCTCACTTATGTCCACATAATTGTCACCATTCAGGAAATGAAATGGTGTTGCAGTTCTAGTAAATAGCTCTGATTGTCTCCAATTTGTGGTCAATAATTGGTGCGGTGCTCTGGGCAGATTTAATGAAATTTTCAATCTAAATTATTAATCTCTAGTAGCAATATGGGGAGGTGGGGAGTAAATTAGTTTCTGTGAATTCCACAGATGAGTTGCTTGAAATTTAACAAGTCACTGTGAAAATGAAGGGAAATATTAAATACATCTGTGGGTCCAAAAATGTGTTTTTCCATGTAGATTTAACCCATGAAGAACTGCTATTATATTTTGGTTCATTTGAAATTTACTGTAATTGACATCATACTGATGGCTAGACAATTGTTTTTGAAACGTAGATAAAAGCTGTGCATAGGAACCCTGCATAATTTCCATCCTCACAGACTCCAGTGGAATTGTCTGAGAAATTGAATGTTACCCTACACCTGGAATTCTCCACAGGCCTTAATTTAAATCAGAAAATTTGGAGGATTCTGCTGCAGTTATGTAAATAGTTACTCAGGAAAAGTTAAACAATGAACCACATACTCTAAGTTTCCAGCAGCTATTCAATTAATCCCAACTTACTGCACACATGCTCAGCTGCACATGCAGACTCTTACCAGCCCCAGACCCCGACTCAACTGCCGTGTTTCAGCCGGGAACCCAAAATCCCTGCTCCATCACTCCCACAGGTCCCACCAGCAACCCTACTGTGGGCTTGACACCCTGCTCAGGACCCTGCCACTCAACCCCTGCTGCCACAACAGACAATCCTGTCCTCATGCTCTGGGGACATAATATCTGCACCCAGCCTGCTTTGGACACCTTGCTCTGGACTCTGCTCTGACACCACCACCATCCAGGCACCTGATCCATACTTCTCCCAGTGCCAGACCTGATTCCCCTTCCCCTGATTCAGACCCCCCTACTCCCTCTACTCCCAGCTCCCCTTGCTCTATCCATTTTCTTGATATCCTGCTGTGCCACATTCAGACTTGACCCACCCCTCCCCAATCCAGGATCGAACACAATCCATCCCAAATGACCCAGTATATCTGATCCACCATGACCTAACCTTACCTGGCCCTCTTGCTAACTTGCATCTTGGCACCCTATCCACGTTGTACTCTACCCACTTGGCATATCTTCAACTGATACCCTAATTACCTGGCACCCTACCCCATTGTCACCCACGCCCCCAAGTACCTGCTTCCTACTTACCTGGCACCTTATCCTCCTGGTATATTTATCCAGTATCTTATCTCTAGCCACTGTCTCTTTACATACCAGGCACCCTACCCACTATCCACCTAGTACCCTATCTTCCCAGCACCTTAACTTCCTCTTATGTACTTCACCTTTTGTGTTGTCAAAGTGGCTGTCTGTGATGCCTGACCTGTAAGTTACAGAAGACGGCAGCTGATTGCTGTGTAAATGGGGGCATGGGTTGCCTTCGCCCAACAATTCTCCTACCTGTCAGAATGGAAGGATGACTCTGCATTTCTGATCAAAATCCCCTGTTGGCAAAATCCGTGCTTCATGATAGCGGGTTTGTGTAGGCTGTAGTGAACCTCGGCAACTTCCACATGTTCCAGTGAGTACTGGACACAGTATACAGACTACAGAATGTTCACACTGCTGTAATCTACTGTCTGGTGCTTCGTGTGACAGCATAGTTCTCACTGTGTATTTTTCTGGCCATGTGGTTAGATCATGCAGCAATGTCATGAATCAATGTGTGATGTGGCGGCTCCAATATAAAGGAAACAGCATACTGATGCAGGATGAACTCATGATTGCTTGTACAATGCAGTGCATATTCACCGGCAGAATCTCCAGTGTATGGTCGTATTCCAACTTTATATTCTGTGTGTAGTAACTCTTGTGATTGTAGTCCCCTTAACATTTAGATGCAGTGATTGTAAAGCTGTGTCAACAGTCAATGGCAGCCCACATCCTGGACAGTCCCATTCTCTTAGCAAAACCGTACAGTCACTTGGAGTGCCTGTCTGTAGAGAAAACACAATGAACTCTGCTATCTCAACATAAAGAGTCCTCTCTAATGTTGCAGTAGATGAACTGGAAAAAAGATACATTTGCTGCTGCTCAAGAAGTTAAAAAACAGTAAAACAGGAAACCACTTGTACTGCTCTGAACTGAATTTACAGCTTAATTTACACAAGACCAATTTCACTGACCAGTTTCAGTCAGTTATAGATTTTGCATCAAATCTCAGTATGAAGAAATTCAGAGCCAAGATCATCATAACAGCCAATGGTAGAGCCATCATTGCCATCTCTCTGAGGCTACACGTCCAGTTTTAAGAGGTGGCATAGTACTATAAGCCTTTCCTTCATTAAATGCAGACGCTGTTCCTGGTAGCATGGAGTCAAATTGAATGGACTGGTCTCGCTGGATAAAGGGCTGATAAAGGCAATAAAGCAAAATTGCTCCTTTTGTTCTGAAAGATTTTATGACTCACTGTCAGGGCAGGCATTCCTCTTACTTCATCAACCAAGTACTGGTCAAAACAAATTTGATCACTGGACAATCGATAGCACTCTTGGGAAAGGAATTTAAATTTTCATTGGCTTTCTGTTAGCTCTTAGAGAAGCTGAATGTTAGCAGCATGTTGGTGTTATGAGTATTCAGTGTTGCTATGGCAATAATGATAGAATGTTTGAGATCTGACTTCAGTTTGTCATTACCAGCTACTTTGAATATGTAATTTCTGTTGAAAAATCCCTGAAGTGGAGATGACTGACAGGAAGCACTGGCTGCACACGTGACTCATGAGAATGAGCTGCCTACATTGATTTCATCTTGTCCTTTCCACTATATGAAAAGACTTGTGCCCCCTTTCCCCAGACTCTGTCCAGGCACTTTTATGAAGGAAGAATTTTCTGGGCCAGATCATTGTAAAAGCAGGAGGCACAGGTGGGCTTATGAAAATTGCTGTACTTAAATGTAAATGTCAGGTGAAGCAGGAATGATATTTTGAACATTGAAATATACAAATGGATGTAGGTTAGTCAGCTCCTCCAATCTGTACACCTATTCAGTTAGTTCATAACTGATTGATACTTCACTCTATTTCACGGTTAGTGCTGCTGAAGTTATAAAGGGGACTAGAAACTCATTAGGAGACTTGCTGGAACACTATCAACTTTTTACTAACAGTCAAGTTACATATATTCCAGCCATTCTCTGAGGACTTTACCTGAAAACAGTGAGTGCTGTGTTAAATTGTATAAGAGGCACCATGAGAAAGGGAGTGATTGGTTACAGACACACTTTTGGCATCTATCCTTGCTTTGCATAAGGATTAGATTAGATTAGATTCTCTACAGCGTGGATACAGGCCCTTCGGCCCAACAAGTCTACACCGACCCTCCGAAGAGTAACCCACCCAGACTCATTTCCCTATGTTTACCCCTGGCTAATGCACCTAACAATATGGGCAATTTAGCATGGCCAATTCACCTGATCTGCACATCTTTGGATTGTGGAGCACCCAGAGGAAACCCACGCAGACACGGGGAGAATGTGCAAACTCTACTCAGACAGTTGCCCGAGGCTTCAATCAAACCCAGGTCCCTGGTGCTGTGAGGCAGCAGTGCTAACCACTGAGCCACGTGCTGCCCCAATAGTTATAGGAGTATCCCGTATATGATTATAAGTGTTCCAAATAAGGACTGAGAGGTGAACACATTGCAGAACAACACCAACAGCTGCAGGACAGGAGATTAGCAAAAGCTGTGTGATGAACTCCATCCATTAATCCACATCCCTTCCTGTCTGGAGATATTCCTCAATTACAGAGCCCATTGTCACATCTGAGAACCTGTGTGTGCTCCTCTCACTCTCTGAGCCATCCTGCAGAATGCCAACCAGAGTATTCCACACTTTCATGGGAAGCGGTTGGGAGGAGCCAACACATACATCTCCACAAACATTGCTTTTAACCAGCACTTGAATGCTAAACCTGCATCGGGTTGAATTACATCTCAGGCAGTGGAGTAAACCAGCAGTACACGATCATCTTTTATTTTAACCCGTGCTTCATATTCAGTTCCATTGCTGACATTGGAATTAATTATCAAGAACTGTAAAAGCAGCAATTAATGCGATACTGAAAATTTTGTGCCACTGTGCAAGATGAACTTTTACCCCAGATATCTGTTAATTACCTCCAGGTGAATGCAAATTATAGTAATCAGTAGTTAGGAGCAAAACCATGTGCTAGATGCACATGTTCAAATCAGCCAGCCTTATTAACATTGCAACCACTTCACTCCTGGTTTTCACCTTTTGACCAAAATAGCTTCCATATAGTTAGCTGAAATTATCCAGAAAGGTTCATTAATGGAATTATTTGCATCAGATCTCTTTGCTTAAATTATTATATTTATATGAAGAATTCCTCTGCAACTTTTGGTTCATTTGCTCATTTTCTTTCAACTTACTGGAGAAACCATCACTTTCTACAGGCTTCAAAGCTTCTGCAATAAATGTAACAACAAATGCACAAATGACAGATGCAATTCATCCATATTTTACAACCTATATCACTGAATTTAAAAAAGTAGCAGGCTGTAATATCTTGGCTAGCAAAGTATTGAACTGAGGTGATAAGAATATGTGTAATTAATATATCTGTCTACCCTTACAACTCTATAACAAATGGCCCATTTCAAATACATTTTAGTAGGTTCTAAAGATCTGGGACAGCGTGCCTCCAGAAATGTAAGAGTGAGTATACAGTTGTCATCCTGCAGTATTTTGACCATTGCACAGTAGCAATGACATGACCATGTTGCACAGTGGAATAAAAGGAACTGGCACCACTGAATGTATTGGACCTAGATTTGTCACAGCAAGACACTGTGGTACTTTGCCATAATATAATATTTTGGTGGATGTTTTGGTTGGCGAGTGTAGAATATATTACATCCATTCTCGGTGAAGATGGTGACTAACTCAATTGTGCTTGGGAAGAGACATTTCAGTTAATGTGTAGTGTTCTGCATATGTGCTCGGATCAGGTCCAACATCAAGCAGGAATATTGATATTGCAAGAACTGATGTCACATGGGAGAAGGGAACTCTTCTGAGCTCCTGGCATCCTGACTTCAAATTCTGGATTGCTATCATGTTGAGCCCCATGGATTTACTTCCCATTTGGAGAAAGTGAGGACTTGCAGATGCTGGAAATCAGAGTCGAGAGTGGGGTGCTGGAAAAGCACAGCAGGCCAGGCAGCATCCAAGGAACAGGAGAATCGACATTTCTGATGAAGGGCTCTTGCCCAAACGTCGATTCTTCTGCTCCTTGGATCCTGCTTGGCCTGCTGTGTTTTTCCAGCACTCCACTCTCTTACTTACCATTTGGTCAGGCCTAAGGACATCTGCGACAATTAAGTACACTTTCCATGCATGGACCTTCTTATTGCAAATGGTAATCAATCCCATATTGGCGTAATTATAAAATTTATCATGATTTCCTCCAGCAGACTCCAAGCAAAATCATCCAAGCATATTAACATCTTGAAAATTGAACCCTGTAGGGTTCTTTTGTTCATTGTTCAATGTTTTATGATGTACGTTTGCTCACTGTATAGTTAAGCCTAGATGTGATGACTGAGTAAAGGAAACTGGAGGCAAGCAGCTGCGATTTTGAAAGCAGACATTTTAAAGCATTGAATAAAGCTCCTGTTCTGAAATATAATCTGGAATTTATAGGCTCTGCGTATCTCTGAGGTATAAAATGTAACAGATCTCAAAGCCTCTCTAGAGAAGTGGATTTTTTTTGAGAGATAAGTGCAGACCTATCACTTAATAGTTTTCGTTCAGCTCAACATGTTATTTCTATAAAATTCAAAATTTTAATGCATCAGATGTATGTAAACTTTACAGCGCAAACAGGCTGCTCAGCCAACTATGCTGGTGCTTGTGCTGAGCTACCTCACATTCCATTTCCATTTTCTCATGTATCAACAAATTCTTCTGACTATGAAGTTATCCCTTTAATGTGTCCAATCCCTCCATGTTCCACGTTCTCACCACTATTTGAGTAAAGAAATTTTTCCAGAATTCCTCATTAGCATGATTAATGACAATTTATAACCCCTTGTTAAATATAATTTTGAGTTCACATGTTGCAAATTGGTTTGGTACTTAAGATTGTTGTCTAAAATTGTATTTTTAAAAATGGCATTTTGAGAAAATACAGCACTACTTAACCAATTTAAATCCATATACTTTGCTGTTGTAATTTTTGAGAGATTTATTTGCTGCTTTACCACTATTTGGATTTGGGCTGGGGCAGTTAGATGGGGCTAGTTTACTTTGGGATTATATTCAGCGTGAACTGGTTGGACCGAAGGGTCTGTTTCCGTGACTCTGTAATTCTTCTACTATTTTTCATTTGTTTGTTTCCAAGATAAATCTTCATTTGCTGATAATGGGAAGAGTTATTTTTAATTATTAAATAAATAATAATACAAAAAAACTAAAAATCAAGAGAAGTTTTACAATTAACCTTTCCTACCCACACTAAACCTCAGGGGTGATGGTCTGGTCTAGTAATTGTGTAGCTGATAGTATTCCCCAAATATATTTTGCTGTGTTGACATCTCAACTGAACTGAACTCCTCCAAAATCTCGAGTCACAAATTATCACAGATTGATACCAAACCTTCTGCTTTTTATCACAGTCGCTATTCTCCTCCGTATAAGGAGAGATAACTCAGGGATATGTATTCAACAAGCTGTGGCATGCTAGTGTACTTGGAAAGGTGGATCACAAATGTCATTGAGTTATAAAGGAATACCCACAACAGTCACTCATGGATGGACTGCTGATGTGATGTCACATTTTACACTCATGAATGAATAGAAAGTCTGGATACACCATGAGCAATTTATTCCCCTCATTTTCAGCATTCATTCCATTTTGTTGCATACTAAGCCATTTCATAAACAAAATTTTTGTCAGTTACAAATTAAGGCTAAGTGTAGTAATGTTGTATTCTCAATAAGCATCAGATTTAAACATTCATTGAGGGTGCGAGGGTGTTATAGAATCAATGTATTGATTAAAAAACTACCACCAGACACATTCAAAGTTCTGTTTTATTATGTACTGCATTAATTGAAGAAGTGATAGGACAGAGCAGATTGAAAGATATGTCATAAGTAGGCAAATGCCAATGTAAGAATGCAGATTTGTGTCAAATGTTAAAATAAATATTCCATTGATTAAATATTGTTATAGAATCATAGGGTCATATAGATGTACATGACGGAAACAGGCCCTTCGGTCCAACTTGTCCATGCCGACCAGATATCACAACCCAATCTAGTCCCACCTGCCAGCACCCAGCCCATATCTTTCCAAATCCTTCCAATTCATATACCCGCCCAGATGCCTTTGAAATTTGCAATTGTACCAGCCTCCACCACTTCCTTTGACAGCTTAATCCATACACATACCACCCTCTGCGTGAAAACATTGCCCCTTAGGTCTCTTTTATATCTTTCCCCTCTCAACCTGAACCTATGCCCTCTAGTTCTGGACTCCCCCACCCCAGGGAAGAGACTTTGTCAATTTATCCTATCCATTCCCCTCATGATTTTATAAACTTCTATCAGGTCATCCCTTAGCCTCCAACGCTCCTGGCAAAATAGCCCTAGCCTATTCAACCTCTCCCTCTAGCTCAAATCCTCCAATCCTGGCAACATCCTTGTAAATCTTTTCTGAACCCTTTTAAGTTTCACAACATCTTTCCGATAGGAAGAAAACCAGAATTGCACACGATATTCCAAAAGTGGCCTAACCAATGTCTTGTACAGCCACAACATGACCTCCCAACTCCTGTACTCAGTATTCTGACCAATAAAGGAAAGCATACCAATCGCCTTCTTCACTATCCTATCTATCTACGACTCCACTTTCAAGGAGCTATGAACCTGCACTCCAAGGTCTCTTTGTTCAGCAACACTCCCTAGGACCTTACCATTAAGAGTATAAGTCCTGCTAAGATTTGCTTTCCCAAAATGCAGCACTTCACATTTATCTAAATTAAACTTCATCTGCCACTTCTCAGTCCATTGGCCCATCTGACCAAGATCCCACTGGAATCCGAGGTAACCTTCTTTGCTGTCCACTGCACCTCCAATTTTGGTGCCATCTGCTCACATCCAAATCAATTATATAAATGATGAAAAATAGTGGACCCAGCACCAATCCTTGTGGCACTCTACTGGTCATTGGCCTCCAGTCTAAAAAACAACCCTCAACAATCACTCTCTGTCTTCTACCCCCATGGGGAACCTTGTCGAACGTCTTACTGAAGTCCACATAAATTACATCTACCACTTTGCCCTCATCAATCCTCTTCATTACTTCTTTAAAAAACTCAATCAAGTTTGTGAGACTTGGTTTCCCATGCACAAAGCCATGTTGGCTCTTCCTAATCAGTCCTTGCCTTTCCAAATACATGTACATCCTGTCCCTAAGGATTCCCTCCAACAACTTGCCCACCACCGACGTCGGGCTCACTGGTCTATAGTTCCCCGGCTTGTCCTTACCACCTTTCTTCAGTGACACCTCGTTAGCCAACCTCAAGTCTTCTGGCACCTCATCTGTGACTATCAATGATACAAATATCTCAGCAAGGGCCCCAGCAACCACTTCCCTAGCTGCTCACAGAGTTCTAGGATACACCTGATCATGTCCTGGTGATTTATCCACCTTTATGCATTTCAAGATATCCAGCACTTCCTCCTCTGAATTTGGACATTTTTCATGATGTCTCCATCTATTTCCCTACATTCTATATCTTCCATGTCCTTTTCCACAGTAAACACTGCTGCAAAGTATTCATTTAGTATCTCCCCCATCTCCTGTGGCTCCACACAAAGGCCTCCTTGCTAATCTTTGAGGGGCCTATTCTCTCCCTAGTTACCCTTTTGTCCTTAATGTATTTGTAAAAACCCTTTGGGTTCTCCTTAACTCTATTTGCCACAGATATCTCATGTCCCCTTTTTGCCTTCCTGATTTCTCTCTTGAGTATACTCCTACTGCCTTTATACTCTTCTAAGGATTCATTTGATCTATCCTGTCTATACCTGACATATGCTTCCTTCTTTTCCTTAACCAAACCCTCAATTTCTTTATTCATCCAGCATTCCCTATACCTACCAGCCTTTCCTTTCACCCTGGAGAAAGTGAAGTCTGCAGATGCTGGAGATCAAAGTTGAAACTTTATTGCTGGAACAGCACAGCAGGTCAGGCAGCATCCAGGGAACAGGAGATTCGACTTTTCGGGCACAGGCCTGATTCCTGAAGAAGGGCCTGTGCCCGAAACGTCGAATCTCCTGTTCCCTGGATGCTGCCTGACCTGCTGTGCTGTTCCAGCAATAAAGTTTCAACTTTCCTTTCACCCTAACAGCAATATACTGTCTCTGGATTCTTGTTATCTCATTTCTGAAGGCTTCCCATTTTCTAGCCGTCCCTTTACCTGCGAACATCTGCCCCCAATCAGCTTTTGAAAGTTCTTGCCTAATATCATCAAAATTAGCCTTTCTCCAATTTATAACTTCAACTTTTTGATCCAGTCTATCCTTTTCCATCACTATTTTAAAACTAATAGAATTATGGTCGCTGGCCCCAATGTGCTCTCCCACTGACACCTCAGTCACCTGCCCTGTCTTATTTTCCAAGAGTAGATCAAGTTTTGCACCTTCTCTAGTAGGTACATCCACATATTGAATCAGAAAATTGTCTTGTACACACTTAACAAATTCCTCTCCATCTAAACCCGTAACACTATGGCAGTCCCAGTCTATGTTTGGAAAGTTAAAATCCCCCACCATAACCACCCTATATTCTTACAGATAACTGAGATCTCCTTACAAATTTGTTTCTTAATTTCCCTCTAGCTATTAGGGGGTCTATAATACAATCCCAAATAACTTCCCCAGATGTATTTCCGGGAATATCCTCCCTCGGTATAGCTGTAATGCTATACCTTATCAAAAACACCACTCCCCCTCCTCTCTTGTCTCCCTTTCTATCCTTACTGTCGCATTTGCATTCTGGAACATTAAGCTCCAGTCTTGTCCATCCCTGAGCCATGTTTCTGTAATTGCTATGATATCCCAGTCCCATGTTCCTAACCATGCCCTGAGTTCATTTGCTTTCCCAGTTAGGCCTCTTGCATTGAAATAAATGCAGTATACCTTGTTCTCTGCTTTGTCCCTACCTGCCCTGTCTGTTTGACTCGCTTCTGTTCTTAACTGTACCAGTCTCAGATTGACCTCTTTCCTCGCTATCTCCCTGGGTCCCACCCCTCCACCTTACTAGTTTAAATCCTCCAGAGCAGTTCTAGCAAATCTCCCTGCTCATTCACTTCAGGTGCAATCTGTCCTTCATGTACAGGACACTTCTACTCCAGAAGAGTTTCCAATGATCCAAAAATGTGAATCCTTCTCCCATGCACCAGCTCCTCAGCCATACATTCATCTGCTCTATTCTTCCTATTCCGACTCTCATTAGCTCACAGCACCAGGAGTAATCCAGACATTACTATTCTTGAAGACCTCCTTTGTAAATTCCGGCCTAACTCTCTATATTCTCCCATCAGAATCTCATCCTTTCCCCTTCCTATGTCATTGGTTCCAATGTGTACAATTACATCCTGCTGGTCCCTCTCTCCCTTGAGAACATTCTGCACCCTCTCTGAGACATCCTTGATCCTGGCACTAGGAAGACAACACACCATTCTGATCTTTCACTGCTGGCCACAGAAATGTCAGTCTGTGCCTCAAACTAGAGAGTCTCCTAACACAATTGATCTTTTGGACTCCGACGTTCCCCTCATTGCGTTAGAGCCAGTCTCGATACCAGAAACTTGGCTGTTCGTGCTACATTCCCCTGTGAATCCATCACTCCATACTTTTTCCAAAACAGCATACTTGTTTGAAACGGGGATAGCCACAGAAGACTCCTGCACTAACTGTCTACCTCTCTTACCTTTCCTGGAATTAACCCATCTATGTGACTGCATCTGCAACTTTTCGCCCTTTCTAATGCTGCCACACATCAAATCCCCTTGCTCTTGTAAATTCCTCATTGCCTCTAACTGTTTGTCCAACCGATCCATCGATCTGATAGGATTCGCAACCAATGGCATTTACTGCAGATATAATCCTCAGTAACACGTAAACTCTCCCTAGACTTCCACACCCGACAAGAAGAGCATATCACTCTACTAAAGGGCCATTTTTGCTTCTTCCAATCTACAGACCCATAAAATAGCATGGACTTATTCCTCTACAAAGCACTGCTTCAGGCTAACGTAATACTTATGGCTTATATTTTTAAGTTTATTGAAGAGACATATCTCAATAAAACATATAATCAAGAAGTTTTGCTGCATTCTGTTGCTGTTATCACAAAAAAGAAGACTGTTATAACTTTTATTTTATTTCATCATTCCAGCTTTGTTTTGCTGTATAAAATATACCTTACTGTTTATGATATTGGATATTAAGTTCTTCAAATTTTATATCCTTGCCACTTTGTAATCAAGATTTCAAAGTATTTATTATTAAATTTCCAAGGCTGAGTAATGGGGAGGAAATCAATAACAGTCTGAGGAGGAACTTTGGTCTGTGTAATGCCTTTTTTATTTTAGCTTCCCAAAGTGCAGAAATCAGGTCTTAGATGGGAAGTGAGGAAGTGCCATCTTGGTACAGTAGTTTGAATGTCCACATCTAATGACCAGCCACGGCATGCAGTGCATGTCCTGATGCCAAAAGAAAAAGCTGCCAAAAAGCCAGGAGGATGGAGAAGAGCATCCGCATGAGGTCCCAGGAGCTAAAGGAAGTAACTCTGTTCTCTGAAGTATAAAAAACATCAACGCATTGAATAGTGTTGCTTCAATAAAAAGTTAGTGACTGAAATCTGCTACCTGCTGCCACATTTGCAATCTCAACGAGGATTGCATTGCCTGTGACTGGCAAGGTTATCTTTGCCTTTTCTTCCAGTCTGACTTTTTCCAGGCTGTTGGATATAAGCAAATTACTGCAGTTCTGCAGTATGCTTCTGCATTACAAAGATCACCAAGGCTTCCTGTACAAAGAGAGAGTTTAATATCATTCAACGTTGTCATAGAATAACAGGCAGATTGACCATGAGGGTTAGTCTGCATTGCCACTTCCCCATGGGGCAAGGTGCTACCAATCTTATGTACATGCTTTGTGTGCCTGTCATCTGAACTACAAAGATTCCACTCCTCAATGTGCTGCTGGTTTGTGACTGCAGACTGGGTATCTACCGGCTCAATGCCCATTATTCTAGCAGCAATCATGATACATGATGCCACCGCAGTAGTCAGTTGAATTGGAATGAAGGTTTGTGGTAGAATCGAGAGTGTGGTTCTGGAAAAGCACAGCAGGGCAGGCAACATCCGAGGAGCAGGAGAGTCGACGTTTCAGCCAAAAGCCAATGCTGACATTACCTGCCCATTATGAAGGATCAGCCATTGCCACCAGCTTTCAGACAAGAAGCTGAAGAGACAAGAGAACAAGAAGTAACTGGAGGAGAAGACAATACAACAGGAGAAAGAGGAAGCAGAGATACACCAGAGACAACCACTTTCTGTCCATGAATTAATTCATGAATGATACTTATAACCTCAATCACACTTATTATCGTTCCTCAATTACTCACCATTACATTGTGTTCCAATGCTGACAAAACAGCAATAAACACCACCATACGATGCACATTTATATCCAAATTTGTAAATTAAATCCTTACATATTGCATACAAAAATAAACTACTCAGCTTATGTATTTCCTTAGAACCTACAGAGAGATACAGACCATGTGCAGGCAGATGAGATTAGTTTAGAATAGCTTCATGCGTGGCATATGTATGGTGGGCTAAAGGCCCTGTTCCTGGGATGTATAGTTCTATATTCCAACCTCTCTTGCACCTTTGCATATCCCAAGGCACCCATGAGGTACTTCCTCAGTGATTGCATCAGTGCTGCTGTGGGGTTGCTAAACATTTACTGAGGAGGCTACAAATGGCTTTAGAGGACAACCTGAAGGAGCTCAAGGCCATGTGGGCTTAGATTTAGACTGCATCGCTATTTCAAGGATGGACAGCAGTAGTCTGCAGAAGTGCAATTGAAGCATGAACATTTACATCTTGAGAGTGTACAGACCATCTTTACTCCATGGAGAAATTGTTTCGCCTGGCTGGAGAATCTAAAATGTCAGGTGGGGACAGGGTTGTCTATCTCAGGGTAAAGAGTTTGTCATCTAAGAGGTATTTTCTCACTCAGAATGTTGTAAATCTTTGGAATCTTGAACCCAGAGGGTTATGGTTATATGGTTGAAAACAACAAGTGCTGAAGATCACAGCAGATCAGACAGCATCAAGTTAACATTTCAAGTCTACATGACACTTCATAGGATGAGGAGACATGAAGCATTAGCTTATTGCCTCTCCATGGATGCTGTCTGACACGCTGTGATCACCAGCATTTGTTGTTTTCATTACACATTCCAGCACCTGCAGTAATATGCTCCTACATTGTGGTTATATAGTTGTTGAGTATATTCAATGCTGGGATGGATCAATTTTTGAACTTTAAAATAATCAAGAGTTATTGAGGTATTGAGATTGGGGAACAGTGATTTGCAGAGTTGGTAGATAAGTCACATGAAGATGAAATCACTCACCTTGACAATCCATGTAGAGTTCTTCAACTTCTTTCTTTCTGCACGATATCCATGTTCAATAGCAACACTTTGAGTGTTGAAATCCACCATTATTCCTTCCCATTCCAGCCTGAGCATGTGTTTGGAAGATTTCCTGCCATTCTGTCATTACACAGGACATCTCCTTTCTATCCCTTCCTCCAAGACTTGCAATACTGAAAATCTTGGTGCACCTCCTCTCAAACTTTCAGCCATTGCTCAAAGTATTGCAGTGCTAATTCAGTCTTGAAAGGTTTCCACCATTTGTTGCAGCTTCAATATTCTGAACTGTATACTTCCTTTAAGTAGCAACAAATGACAATATTGGGTACCTTGCTGCTGTGTGAATGAAGTGTGAGATGTTTTATGTGCACGCAGAAATCATTTATTAGAGCAACTGATGCAAATTTAACATCGCACCTGTAAGAATGGACACAGGTTAATCATACCCATTTGAGGTTCACACAAAATTTGTTTTAGGCAGGCTCATTAGCGCCACATCCTAAGGGTTTGTGTACTTATTATATTTTCCACTGACAAGCTTTCTGACTGCCAGAAAGTTTTGGTGAAAAGCCTTAAAACTTTTCTCCACTATTCTTCATTGATGAATCTCTTCACAGCGTAGCAATCCAAAAGCGGACAAAAATGTACTGCAGATCATTGCTCTTTCTGACATAACAGATGTGAAAAGCTTTGATTTTCATGTTTTAATAGGAGGAAGAGGAAGGAAGTATTTTCACTCCAAAGCTTCATAACATCTTTTCAGTGTAGAATGTCCATGGTTTTACAGTTCAGTTTCAACATCTGAGCAAAACTCATAACGGAAGGTAAGATTAAAACAATTTCTCAAGTAAAAATATTACTTAAGAGCACTTTGTGATCCCAAGTACTTGGAGAAAATAAATCGCACCTTTATTAGACCCAATATCAAATTTTAAATTAGAAAAGGCTGCTTGAAATGCTATTTTTCTAAGTTATTGTTCAAAAGCCAGTGGGAACTGAATTCTGTTGAAATGTAAACACTAAAAGGCATCTACATCTTGCTTTTGTAGAAGCATGGATAGTTATGACAGAGAAGGAGGATGGGTCAGCTCACTAGGCGTGTACTGGCTCTTTGGAAGAATATTAGTGATTAGTGCCAGAACCCTGCAAACAGATACAAAATACTTGTTTAACACTTTTGCCATGTTGTCTGCTACAAAATAAAAATTTCCATATGGATCCTTAACACGCCCAACCTATTCTGTATCAAATTCTTACAAAACCTGACACTTTACAGACTAAAGACTGGCTTACTTTTCAGGTGTGACAATCTATGAAGGTAGATCTGGTGCTGTCCCATCATTATGATGATTGCACAGGATTGCTTTGGAACCACTCTACTGAGTCTGCACATTAGGGGATTAACACCATATGAGAACAGCATGTGGTCCAGCTAGCTGACAGCGCTTCAAGGCAGTCTGTCTCTTTTAAAGAGAAACCATTTTGTTAAACTGAGGCTAACAGAAGACACCAAAAATCAAGAAAATGGCATCTGAGACCAATGAGAGAGCTTCATGGTTCACTGGTAATACACTGGAAGTGTCAGTGACCCAGAAGGGATCAAGGAAAAGGGTCACTTTGTTTTGGATTGCTGTGGTGCACTCAGGCAACAGCTTCCAATGGGACTGATGACAAGGAAAGTGAGTGTCAGGAGTCTGGCTGTGGGGCCACGGACACTTAATAACCTCACCGTGTGGTCAAGGTCAATCTCAAATGTCATCTCACACTCACCATGTCCACCACTCTCCATCACAACGATGGGGTAACATGACATATCACACTTCCTCTCACTATCAGCACAGAGATTAAAATCAGCAAATAAGAAGGGCCAGCTACTAGACGTTTCCAGGAGACAAACAATGCCCAGAAATATTTAAAGAACTGAAATAGGTTCTTTGGGGGTAGGTAGTTTTCCATCTTGCTGATTGTTATGCAGTTTGTTAAAGGCAGTACCAAATTATTCTTAATGTCTGCTTGTCTGTTTGAGTCCCTCCAAGCAGCTGATACCTACAGCAGCAAATACTATCCAATGTTAATTTCAACAATGCTGACCCTGAAATATTCACTTTGATCAACATGTGTCGACAGGGAAGTGTAGGCCTGTCCTGGCATACTTCCACACCATCTCACATATCATTGGCGTTCGGTGCCATGGCAACTTTGTTGTCTTTCCACCTTTTGTTTTCCACAGGGGAGTCAGTTGGGGCTGGGCCCTGTGCTGCCCCAGATCCATGGCGGGCTCTGGCACTACACTGAGATTACAGAGGCTTTCACGTTAGTGCTGGCGGATACGGAGCCAGGAAACTAGTGACCCATGACTGGAGGATGGGTAGCACAAGATGGCTCCAGCTCAGACCTGGCCTTTGCAGGAGTGACAGTGACAGTGGAGAAGGACCCATAACCAAGACCCCGGAGCCCATTACAGAGACCACAGAGCCCTTTACGGAGACCCAGGAGCCCCTGTTACAGAAACCCCGGAGACCATTACAGAAACCCCGGAGCATGTTATAGAGACCCCAGAGTCTGTTACAGAGACCCCAGAGCCTGTTACAGAGACCCCGGAGCCTGTTACAGAGACCCCGGGGCCTGTTACAGAGACTCAGGGGCCTGTTACAGAGACCCCGGGGCCTGTTACAGAGACTCCGGGGATTGTTACAGAGACTCTGGAGCATGTTAAAGAGACCCTGGAACGTGTTACAGAGACCCTGGAGCATGTTACAGAGACCACGGAGTGTGTTACAGAGAGTCTGGAGCACGTTACAGAGACCTTGGGGCCTGTTATAGAGACCCTGGAGCACATTACAGAGACTTCGGGGCCTGTTACAGAGACCTCAGGACACGTAATAGGGACCCTGGTGTCTGTTACAGAGACCCCGGACCCCATTACAGAGACCCCGGACCCCATTACAGAGACCCCAGAGCCTGTTACAGAGACCCCAGAGCCCGTACAGAGACCCCGGAGCCCGTTACAGAGACCCCAGAGGCCATACAAAGACCCCAGAGCCCGTACAGAGACCCCAGAACCCGTACAGAGACCCTGGAGCCTGTTACAGAGACCCCGCAGCCGGTTACAGAGACCCCGAAGCGTGTTACAGAGACTTTGGGGCCTGTTACAGAGACCCTGGAGCACGTAACAAAGACCCCAGACCCTGTTACCGAGACCCCAGAACACGTTACAGAGACCCAGGACCCTGTTACAGAGACCCCGGACCCTGTTACCGAGACCCCGGAACATGTTACAGAGACCCAGGACCCTGTTACAGAGACCCCGGAACACATTACAGAGAGCCTGGACCATGTTATAGAGACTCCGGAGTCTGTTACAGAGACCCCAGACCCTGTTACAGAGACCCTGGAACACATTACAGAGAGCCTGGACCATGTTATAGAGACTCCGGAGTCTGTTACAGAGACCCCAGACCCTGTTACAGAGACCCGAACACATTACAGAGAGCCTGGACCCTGTTACAGAGACCCTGGAACACATTACAGAGAGCCTGGACCCTGTTACAGAAACCCCGGAGCCTGTTACAGAGATCCCGGCACCTGTTACAGAGACCCCGGAACACGTTACAGAAACCCGGAGCCTGTTACAGAGACCCAGGAGCTCATTATAGAGACCCCAGAACAAGTTACAGAGATCCTGGGGCCTGTTACAGAGATCCCAGGGCCTGTTACAGAGACCCCGGAGCCTGTTACAGAAACTCCAGAACACATTATAGAGACCCTGGAGCACATTACAAAGACCCCAGCTGATATGAAGCAGCAATTAAAGGAGTAGTGGAGGGGAACAAGAAGAAGAGAGAACGATAAACTCTATTACAGTAAAATCTTGTATTCTATTCAGTATTTCAAGATGACACTGGAGAATGGCGACACTTTGCATTTTGCAGATGAGAAGACACTTTTCACTGTATTTTTATATCCCTGGATGGATCAAGCTGCCAGAGGATGTGGTGGAGCTAGTACAATTAAAATGCATCTGGATGGATGTATGAAATGGAAGGGATTAGAGGGATAAGGGCCAAATGCTGGCAAATGGGACTGGATTTATTTAGGATATTTGGTCGGCATGGACAAGTTGGAATGAAAGGGCTGTTTCTGTGCTGTATAACTCTATGACTCTATGTGACAATAAATCTAAATGTAAATGTAATCTAATAGAGTCACAGAGTCATAGAGATGTACAGCATAGAAACAGATCATTCGGTCCAACCCGTCCATGCTGACCAGATATCCCAACCCAATCTAGTCCCATCTGCCAGCACCCGGCCCATATCCCTCCAAACCCTTCCTATTCATATACCAATCGAAATGCCTCTTAAATGTTGCAATTATACCAGCCTCCACCACTTCCTCTGGCAGCTCATTCCATACACGTACCACTCTCTGCATGAAAGAGTTGCCCCTTAGGTCTGTTTTATATCTTTCCCCTCTCACCCTAAACTTATGCCCTCTAGTTCTGGACTCCCCAACCCCAGTGAAAAGACTTTGCCTATTTACCCTATCCATACCCCTCATAATTTTGTAAACCTCTATAAGGTCACCTCTCAGCCTCCATCGCTACAGGGAAAACAGCCCCAGCCCCAGCCCCACCCTGCAGAGGGTGGTACGTGTATGGAATGAGCTGCCAGAGGAAGTGGTGGAGGATGGTACAATTGCAACATTTAAGAGGCATTTCGATTGGTATATGAATAGGAAGGGTTTGGAGACCAGAATTGCACACAATATTCCAACAATGGCCTAACCAATGTCCTGTACAGCCGCAACATGACCTCCCAACTCCTATACTTAATACTCTGACCAATAAAGGAAAGCATACCAAATGCTTTCTTCACTATCCTATCTACCTGCGACTCCACTTTCAAGGAGCTATGAACCTGCACTCCAAGGTCTCTTTGTTCAGCAACATTCCCTAGGACCTTACCATTAAGTGTATAAGTCCTGCTAAGATTTGCTTTCCCAAAATGCAGCACCTCGCATTTATTGGAATTAAACTCCATCTGCCACTTCTCAGTCCATTGGCCCATCTGGTCAAGATCCTGTTGTAATCTGAGGTAACCCTCTTCGCTGTCCACTACACCTCCAATTTTGGTGTCATCTGCAAACTTACTGACTGTACCTCTTATGCTCGCATCCAAATCATTTATGTAAATAACTTCCAGCCAATTTGCTAGAGCAGGAAACCTCAGTGTGGCTCTCTGGAACTGCCTGATTATTCCTATTGGGACTTCCAAACAATGTTAGACATCTGTGCAGGGTGAGAGTTTAAGACTAATGAGTGTAGTGAGTAATGCTGCAGAGTTCCGTCTGACCAGTGTTACAGGAAGCCCAGTAATTCCCAGTAATGAGATTAAATTTGTGCAATGTTTTTAACTGCAACATCACAATTTCATGTACTCCGTGATTATGTTATTAAATACCTCTTTTATCTGTCAGCATTCACCAGGGAAGGTTGTGACCTTAAAGATTGTTCTCTTCAATTCAAACTGTAGAGATCATTAATTTCACCTTTCATTTATTTTAAGACAGCTCTTTGCAGATTTCAATTCTATAGATAGATGACTGTTCAGCAGAGAGTTAAAGACAATTCTTAATAAAGAAAGGACTATAACAAACATACATTTAACTAAACTCTTATGTGTCTTCAGGGCTTTCGAAAGCAGTTCACAGCTAATGTATGACGTCAGAAGTGTCCAAAGTTAAAAATCACACAACACCAGGTTTTGGTCCAACAGGTTTATTTGGAAACACAGCTTTTGGAGAGCTGCTGCTTCAACAGGTGGTTGTGGTGCTTCCAAATAAACATGTTGGACTATAACCTGGGTTTGTGTGATTTTTAACTTTGTACACCCCAGTCCAACATCAGCACCTCCAAATTCAGAAGTGCAGTCACTCTTGTAATTTAAGAAACATTGCAGGCAATATTTGCACAGCAAGATTTAAGCCAACAGCTGTGAAATAATAATGAAAAACGTATTTGAAATATGTTGATTGAGAGATAATTACTTGCCAGCACACTGGGGAATACTCCATTGTTCTTCACTGAAATAGCGCAACAAGATCTTTTAAGTCCACCAGAGAGATCATCTGATGGGGCATTGATTTAAAGACTCATTCAAAAGGTTGCATCTCTTACAGTCGAGCACTCATTCATACTGCACTGAAATGCCAGCTTCATAATGACAGCATCCACTTATTTCTGATAATGATAGTTTGAATTTCCAAAACCTAAGCACATAACCACATCACCATCACAGTATCCATCATCATTCAGGTGTAGCCTATCATTATTTCAAAGGATGTAATTTAATCGTTTTAATCACGTTCGTATTGTTGTACCAAACTTGAGTTTTAATACAAAAAGAAACCTGCAGAGGGAAGGAAAAAACTAGAGGAGGAATGTTCAGAAAATGCAACTTTGCAATAGAGAAAACCATTCACATAATCATAACATCTCACCATAGAGTCATAGAGTCAAGGAGTCATAGAGATGTACAGCATGGAAACAGACCCTTCGGTCCAACTTGTCCATGCCAACCAGATATCCTAAATTAATCTAATTCCATTTGCCAGGATCTGGCCTATATTCCTATAAACCTTGCCTATTTATATGCCTTTTAAATGTTGTAATTGTACCAGCTAACACCACTTCCTCTGACAGTTCATTTCATACACGCACCACCCTCTGTGTGAAAAAGTTACCCCTCAGGTCCCTTTTAAATCTTTCCCCTCTCACCTTAAACCTATGCCCTCTAGTTTTGGACTTCCCCCATCCCAGGAAAAAGACCTGGTCTATTTACCCTATCCATGCCTCTCATGACTTTATAGACCTCTATAGGGTCACCCCTCAGCCTCTAATGCTCCAGGGAAAATAGCCTCAGCCTATTCAGCCTCTCCCTATAGCTCAAACCCTCTAACATTGGCAACATTCTTGTAAATATTTTCTGAAGATTTACTCTTTCAAGTTTCACAACATTCTTCCAATAGCAGGGAGACTAGAATTGCATGCAGTATTCCAAAGGTGGCCTATCCAATACCTTGTTCAGCCACAACATGGCCTCCGAACTCCTATACTCAATGCACCAACCAATAAAGGCAAGCATACCTTACGCCTTCTTTACTATCCTACCTACCTGGGCCTCCACTTTCAAGGAACTATGAACCTGCACATGGTCTCTCTGTTTAGCAACACTCCCCAGGCCATTACCATTATGTGGTAAGGACCTTACCATTACATGCTCTTCGGGTGCATTTAAACTAATTCAGCAGGGGGATAGGAACCTGAACTGTAGTTTGAGTATACAGGAGGTTAAGAATTGTGAGGTAAGAACTAAGATTTCAAGGTCGCAAGAAGGCGCCGGCAAGCAAGAAGTTGGTTTAAAGTGTGTCTACTTCAATGCCAGAAGCATCCAGAATAAGGTGGGTGAACTTGCAGCATGGGTTGTACCTGAGATTTTGATGTTTTGGCCATTTCAGAGACATGGATAGAGCAGGGACAGGAATGGTTATTGCAAGTTATGGGATTTAGAACAGAGAAAATGGTAAAGGGTTGGGGGGGTTTGGTGAATGGCGTTGGGAGGGGGCATTGTTCGTCAAGGACAGTATTATGGTTGCAGAAAGGATGTTTGAGGACTTGTCTACTGCGGTAATATGGGCTGAGATCAGAAACAGCAAAGGAGAGGTTACCCTGTTGGGAGTTTTCTATAGGCCTCCGAATAGTTTCAGAGATGTAGAGGAAAGGGTAGGAGTCAGAGTGACAGGGTAGTTGTTATGGGGTTTTAACTTTCCAAATATTGACTGGGAATACTATAGTTCAAGTACTTTAGATAGCTCAGTTTTTGTCCAATGTGTGCAGGAGGGTTTCATGACACAGGATGTAGACAGGCCAACAAGGGGTGAGACCACATTAGATTTGTTACTGGGTAATGAACCCAGCCAGGTGTTAGATTTGGAGGAAGGTGAACACTTTGGTGATAGTAACCACAATTCAGTTATGTTTACTTTAGTGATGGAAAGGGAAAGGTATATACCACAGGGCAAGAGGTATAGATGGGGGAAAGACAATTACGATGTGATTAGGCAAGATTTAGGATGCATAGGATGGGGAAGGAAACTGCAGGAGATGGGCACAATTTAAATGTGAAGCTTATTCAAGGACTAGCTACTGTTGGTTCTTGATAAGTATGTACCGGTCACGCAGGGAGGACGTTGTCGAGTGCGGGAGCCGTGGTTGACTAAGGAAGTTGAATCTCTTGTCAAGAGGAAGAAGAAGGCTTATGTTAGGATGAGATGTGAAGGCTCAGTTAGGGTGCTTGAGAATTACAAGTTAGCCAGGAAAGATCTAAAGAGAGAGATAAGAAGAGCCAGGAGGGGACAGCAGAAGTCATTGGCGGATTGGATCAAGGAAAACCATAACGCTTTCTATAGGTATAGCAGAAATAAAAGAATGACTAGAGTAAGATTAGGGATAATCAATTTAGCATGGCCAATTCACCAGACCAGCACATCTTTGGATTATGGGAGGAAACCAGAGCACCCAGAGGAAATCCACACAGACACAAGGAGAATGTGCAAACTCCACACAGACAGGGGGAATTGAACCCAGGTGCTGTGAGGCAGCAGTGCTAACCACTGAGCCACCGTGCCACTCATAAACTTGACTCTGATGGAATAGTGTAAGTTAGATGGACTTCGGATTGGTTTCACAGGTTGGCGCAATATCGAGGGCCGAACAGGCTGTACTGCACTGTAATGTTCTATAAATTCTGCCCTGATCAGCCTTTCCAAAATGCAGCACCTTGCATTTATCTGAACTGAACTCCATTTGCCATTTCTCTGCTCATAGGCTCAACTAATCAAGGTCACTTTTGATTTTAGCATAACACATATTTCTCAGATATATAACAATGAAGTTGTTTATAAAAGATTATGATAAAAAAAGTTGCTTCAACTTCAGATTAGAACTTTCATGAAAGCAGAATTATTAACTTATTTAAGTTCCTCCTTTATTTTCCTAGTTTAAATTATGAAAAACTTTAATGTTAACTATTACTTTAACTCTTTATTTTCCTACTTATTCTCTGAAGTAATGCTTAGTTTTTTTTATTTTTTGTTTCTCTTACTATTTTATACCGAAGTTTTTTGTACCTGTGTGCCTTGGTGGCACCATGTGTGGTGACATTATATACTTTTCACTGTCCTGTATTTAAGTATAGTTGACAATAAAATCTAAATCTAAATCATATCACTGGATTTATAAGTTCTTACTGAAATCTTCAAATCATTGTAACCATAGTTATTTTATAGTTTAGCTGTGGATCTAATAAACCTCCAGTTTTAGCAGGAATGTGAGGACCTTAGTACTCGATGGAATAAAAAGTGGGATGGACATGAATAGAAATCTTAAAACTACTCTTCTGGCCATTTTTCTTGGAATTCTCTCTCCTCTCTCCTTTCTTTAATCTCCTTTCTCATTTTTTTCTCTCTCTCTCTCTTTACTTTTCCACTACTTTTTTATTTTCCTTTCTTTTGTTGAAATGTTAATTTCCACTGCTTCCATTTCAATTTCTCTACCGTTATTCTATCCATATTATTATCCTCAATTTCTACCTTTGAAGCACTGGCCATACCCTTTCAAATTTTGCGTTTTCTAGATTTCAAGCAAACTTCTAATCCTGAGTGATTTATTAAATCTTTAATCTGTTTAAGGGCAAAATGTTTATATTCTCAAAAGTAACTTTCCTAATTCTGTGAACATACTGACATCATTTTCAGACATTTCTACATTGTCAGGATATCATTTTGCAGTTTCTCTTTTAAAAAAAAATGATTTCAAAGTAATAATTTATCACATTTGATTATTTTGTTTGGGCTGTGGGTTTAAATTGAAACTCGAGACCCCCGTTTGTTACAACCTAATCCCAGTCCAATTTTCCTAATTTGTTACAGCTCAGATAGGAGATCCCAAATTGTTAAGATTCTACATGAGGCTTTTGTTGACCCACCCTATCAGTTTCTTCCAACAAGTTTAATTCTGAAAGGATCCCTTCCCCGTGGAGATATCGCTCTCCCTGGCCCAAGTGTTAAAAAGAGCCAACTTTACCAGGCTTTCATGAAATAACAAAAGAGAGATATCGATTGCTTATCATGAGAAGAAAAAGTAAAAAAAAATAGATAAACACAAAGTAGACATAGGAGGTGAATTCTAAAAGTTAAACAAAGTTAAAAATATTGAGGTGCTTGGTTTTATTTGTTGATAAAAAAAATTATTTTATCTCAATTCCTTTTGAACTGGCTGACAGCAAAAATATATTCATTTTGATTTACCTACAGTGCTGAGATGTTTAAGATGGTTGTTCTCAATGCTGTGGTCTCACAACCCTCTAGTCCACACATTTGGATATCTGCCCAATAACACAGACAGACTAGTATTACACTCAAGCTTTAAGCTTTCATTTTGCAACTTCCTGGAGGTTAAAATGAAAATGTCTCGAAGAAATGGCTTTCTGATGCAAAGTGGTATATTCAGCCTCAGTGATACCTTTTCCTATCAGGTTTCTTCCTGTTTAAGTATCCCTGACTCTTAACATGTACTGTATTCCACTGGCTTTGCACAGGGGTTTTGTCAGACAGTCACTGAATTTACAGCTATAGTTCTTATTTCTCTGTCGTAGTTACTCTTTTAAAAAGCAAGCACATTTTGGAAAAAAAGGAAAATCCATTACCACAACACTTCTACCACATGACAAATGAAATGAAATTAATTGTAATTCCATTACAGAGAAAAATTTAAAAATCAAACATGAAACAACAGATATGCACAGACATACATGCATTCTTCTAGCCTTGATTCAATTAGCTTTTTGTTCTAACAAAGTCCCCCTAAGTGGACAAGGCATTTACAATTACATATAGTTTCCCAACAATGTGGATGTTTTCACACAGTACCATTGAAGGAACATGTCCCAGTGAATAACCTTGCATTCTGGGTGAGAAATTTTTCCATAAGAGTTAATGAATTGTGGTCAGTGTAGACTGTGGTCTCTCTGTACATATTTTGGACATATATCTCAAAGTGCTTGAGATCCAGTAGTAAATTGAAGGTTTTCTTCTTCTTTGGTGGAGTATTGCTTCTGAAGTTTGTTTGGCTTGTTAGGAGAAATATCGAATCTTTCTCTTTCTCTTCCTGGAACAGGAGAGGCCCTACTCCAATCTCACTCACAACAATGGCTATCACAAATTCTTGGTTAAAGTTTGGAAGTGAAAGCCACAGGCTCATTTGTTAAAATGCCCTTCAAGTTTTCAAATGTTTTGAGAAGTTTTACAACTTTTATTTTGTAGTAGGTCTATCAGAAGTGCAACTACTGTATTGAAGTTTGAGACAAGTTTTTGGTAGAACCTACATATTGCCCAAGACCTCATGATTGCCATTTTGTGATGGCAATGGGGAAATGTTTTTACCTTCACAACCTGGGCAGTACTTATCATTGACTCACTAAATGTTTTAGAGAGGTCTCTTGGGCTTTAGCAAACTTGCTCTTTGCTAGATTGACCATTGTATCAGCTGACTGTATTTCCTGGAGGACGGCCGAAGTTTGAAAAGTCCCTGTTCTGGTGGTTCATTTATAGGGTGAGGAACATGATAACTAACAATTTCATAAGGATTGCACATTGTTTTGTAGTTTTGGAATAAATTTTTATTTTTAGTTTCATTAATCACCTCAAGTTAGTTTCCTTCCATTCCTCGTTCCCATAAAACCATGTCCATCTTAATACATTTATTTTCCAGTTTTCCAGTTCCATTTGGCAAACTTTCCCCTATATCCAACGTGGCTATGAATAGTCATGGCAGAATAATTGTATTTCCAGCTCCTGCAGCACACAGGAAATATTTCAGTCTATTGTGTAATGTTATCCAAACGTTCTACTATTGCTTGCTTTGGTAAAATCAGATTGAAAGGATTCAGATTGACTCCCTATCAAATATCATTATACTGTTGCCAGAAATTCAAAACACTAAAGAACTCAGAATATCAGATTTAATGTCAATTTGCAGATTTTTATTTTGTGTGGACAATATCCCTAAAAAGGAAGCTAGTCAAAGACAGATCCTTGTCCATAGGAAACAAAGTAAGACACAACTTGATTACCACACATGAAACACTCATTACTATTAAACATTTACTGAATTATCTGTTCCAGAAAAAAATGTTCTTTGCAGAAATTATTTTCTCAGAATCTGTCAGCGATTCCATGTCTGATTGGTTCTGACAGCTCACCGACTGAGTCCAGAATCAAATACCTGTAACAGTAAGTGAAACATATTTTCCTGTCACTAAGTGATATGTACTGATGAATGAACATGGGCAACTGGATAAGGCACATTAAATGTTTCATTATATAACATGCAACTGGAAAAAACATTTTCAATTTTCATCATTTCATCTCCATCATAATTTTTAAGCTGGAAACACATCTTCTAATATCTTAACTGCATTTTGCCAACAGAAAAATGTACCATTAATCGTTTTGCCAATGTATATCAAATGAAACTACAATACACACACTTTGTAAAAGAAAATAATGCCATAATACCTGGAACATATTTATATCTCTTTTTAGAGGTTCATTAGAAATGAAAGTAGATATTTTGGTTTAAATGTTAAGAGTAGTTTACTTATTTTGTGAGCATAGGAAATAAATATTTAATCACGGTAATGTATTGTGGCACAGTCAACATTCTTTAAAAAACAGTAGCCAGAGAAGGTGACCAATGCCTGTGGAAGCACACAAATAACAGAAAATAATGGACAAGAAGAATCAGAGTCGTCCATCTAATTGCTGCCACACAGTTGTGTTGGTTTAGATATCCCTGATTCACCGCATAATCTCCTGGGAGAGAAAAATAATCAAACCCGCTTCTTCACCCCAAGCTAATCCAGGAGATCATATTGACCATGAAATTGCCTTGACCCTCTGTCAGAAAGTGCCTTCCAGATTCCAACAACCCACTAGGCAAAAATAAAATTGTGTTGTCCTCGATGTTGCTTTTGGCAGTCACTTTAAATCTGTGTCCTCTGGTTTGCAACCCATCTGCTATGGAAAGTAGTGTCTTCATATTTACTTAAAAGTATTCACACAGGGTTTTGATCAGCTTTATCACATCTTCTCTTAATCTATCCACACGAAAGAGAATAATCAGGAAGGCCTTGTGGTATTATTGCTAAGCTATTAATCCAGACACTCAGCTAATGTTCCTGGACTCTGCCACGGCAGATGGTGGAATTTGGATTCAAGGAAATGCATCACTTCGCAATTTTGTATTAAATTTCATCTGGATGAGTCTGGCCAGTTCACCAGCCAGTTTATCACGTCTGTTTCAGCAGCTAATATCCTCATTGATTACTGCATTTGTATGTTTCGTATCACGTGTGCAAGCTTTGTATCATGTTTTATATACACAAGGTCGGATTGTTAATGTATCAGAAAGAATGATAGTCCTAAAACCAATGCCTGAGGATTATTCACAATGACTCCCTACTTTCTGTTCATTAGACAATTTCATAATTTGTACAAAATTATAATTTTGCAGAAGTTGACAACTTTTGAAGGGCCATATATGTAAATTCCCACAATACCATCAACCAAAAACCAATTAAGATGGTCAAAAATGGTTTACTTTTAACAAATCCATGTTGTTAACTTTTCTGCAATATTGTTTCTCCAGGTTTCCTGACCAGCAGCATTAAGATGACTTACTAGTTGTGATGGTATATCCCCATCCCCTTTCTTAAATAGGGTTGTGACATTCACTATCTTCCTTTCCTCCAGCAGATTGTGGCTAGATCTTCTGCTATTTTCAACCTTAATCTCTTGAATAACCTTGAATGCCTTTTATTTGAGTCTCCTTTTCCCAGAATGGAAATGGTTAATCAAAGCTGGGATGAAGTCTGGCTTCCCATCCTGTGTAAAATGATAATATGCAAAATACAGGTTCAAGATTTCAACACAACCAACAGAAGTGTCATGCACATGCAAATTACTACACAAATGTTATTTGGAATGTGAGCAAGATTAGCAGCATTTAAAATTCCTGGTCAGCTGTTTACTGTTGTCAGTCTACAAAATCTGATCATCTCTCGCCACCATAGCTCTTAATTAACATTACTAGAGGGACCAAGTTGTACCAAAACAGCAAATGGAGACATATTCAGCCAGCTGAGAGCATGGCAAATGGAAATTATTAGCTTTTACCATCTTCTGAAGCTCTATCTTCATTTAAAGCTATAACAATAAACAGTAATTAAGGTGTGCTGTTTCATCCACATAGCTTCAGTCATTCTACTAGGAGAATTAAATGTGGGTATGTCAGGAAACATTGTTGCTGACCTCAGTCTAACTTCAAGGCCCTTAAATATGACTGAATTTATCTTATTTTCACCAAAATTACTGCCACAATATTTTAGAGTCATAAGGCAGATACCCTTGTAACATTGAAGAAATATTAAGGTATGCACTTGCACTTTGGCCAAGTACTACACCATGGAAAAATGCTCTTTGGTCCATCAAGTCTGTGCCAGTCAAATGTAACCATCTATTCTCATCCAGCAATTTTCCAGTACCTGGCCCAATGCAAGTCCGTACCTAAATATTTCTTCAATGTTATGAGGGTTTCTGCATTTACCACCCTTTCAGGCAATGAATTCCAGCCTCTCCCTACTCTCTGAGGGAAGAAAATTCCTCACATCCTCTCTAAACCTTCTGTCCCCTTACCTTAAGTCTAAGTCCCTGACTGTTGATCCCTCTACCAAGGGGAAAAGTTTCTTCCTGTCTCTCCTGTTTATGTCCCTCAAAGTTTACACCTCACAATCAATCCCCCTCAGTCTCTTCTGCTCCAAGTAAAATAGCCCTTGTCTGAAAATCTCTCTTCAGAACTAAAACTCTCCAGCCCAGGCATTATCCTGGTAAATCATCCCTGTATTTTCTCCAGTGCTATCAAATCCCTCCTGAAATGTGGATTCCAGAACTACAAACAATACTCTTGCTGTGATCGAACCAACGTTTTGTACAGTTCCAGCATAACCTCCTAGGTCTTAGACTCTATGCTTCGGCTAGTGAAGGCAAGTTTTCCATATGCCTTCTTAACCACATTACCTATCCAGCTACCTAAAGGGACAGTTGGATATGCACATCAAGGGTCCTCTGATCCTCAATGCTTCCCAAGGTCTTACCATTCATCATATACCTGTACTCCCCTTTCTTGATTGTCCTGCCCAACTGCATCACCTCACACATGTGGATTGAATTCCATTTGCCATTGATCAATCCATCCCACCAGCCCATCTATATCCTTGCTTAATCTAAGACTATGCTGATCACATTTTTTGATCCCATCAATTTTTGTATCATCTGCAAACTTACTGATCAACCTTTGTACATTCACATCTAAGTCATTTATATATATACCACAAGCAGCAAGGGCCCCAGTACTGATTCCTGCAGAACATCACTGGACACAAGCTTCCAATCAGAAAAATACCCCTCAACAATCACTCTCTGCTTCAGCCACTTCTGGATCTAATTAGCCAAATTTCAGTGGATCCCATGGGCCCTTATCTTTGCCATCTCCCATATCAGACTTTTTCCAAAGGTCCTTGTCGAGGTCCAAGTAGACTACATCAAATGCATTGCCTTCATCTACATATCTGATCACCTCTTCAAAAAATTCAATCAAGTAGGCTAGACATAGTACCCTCTTAACAACCATACTGACTGTTCTTGATTGTTCCCACAACACCAGGTTATAGTCCAACAGGTTTATTTGGAAGCATTAGTTTTCGGAACACTGCTCCTTAAGCTAGTGCTTCCAAATAAACTTGTCAAACTATAATCTGGTGTTGTGTGCTTTTTCATTCTATCCACCACAGTCCAACACCAGCTCCTTCACATCTTGATTATTTCCTGCCTCTCAAAGTGCAGATTAATTCTGCCCCTAGGAATTGCTTCCAATAGTTTCCATGCTACTGAGTTTAGACTGACTGGCCTATAGTTTATCCCTTGCTCACTTGTTGAATAACTGTATCACATTGGCTGACCTTCAATCCTCTGGCACTTCCTCTGTCATCAGATTTTCAATATCTGGCCACAGGTGAGGTACCAGAGGACTGGTGGACAGCCAATGTGGTACAGCTTGTCCCTGTTTTAAATGGCAATCCCTTATTTTCAAAATATGACGCCTACTTCTAGATTTTCCCATGAGAAGAAAATCCTTTCAATGAAATATTCTCAAAGGAGAAAGGTTCCAGCAGGAGATAATTTTACAGATTGGAACTAACGACACATGAAGAGAAAAGGTTGAGATTCTGAGGAAAGAATATAGGAGGTTAAGCAGGAATTTAAAAAGGAGGTCCTCGAGGGTAGTAATATCTGGATTACTGCCAGTGCTATGAGCTAGTAAGGTTAGGAATAGGAGGATAAAGTGGATGAATGCAGGGGAGAAGGATTCACATTTTTGGATCAATAGAATCTCTTCTGGGCTGGAAGTGACCTGTATAAGAAAGAAGGATTGCACCTGAATTGGAAGGGGGCTAATACTGGTGGTGGGATTTACAGGAGCTGCTCGGAGGATTTAAACAAGTAATTGGGACTCAGGGAGATAGTGAGGAATGAGATCAGTCTGAGACTAATACAGTTGGGAAAAGGAATAAGTAAAATCATCAGGACAGACAGGAAAAAATCAGCGAACAAGGTAGGACTGATAAGTTAAAGTGCACTTATTTCAATGCAAGAGGCCTAACAGGTAAGGCAGACGAACTCAGGGCATGGTTCGGAACATGGGATTGGGATATCATAGCAATTACAGAGACGTGGCTCAGAGATGCATTCATCCATTTTATCCTCCTATTCCTACCCTTACTAGCTCATAGCACTGGCAGTAATCCAGATATTACTACCCTCGAGGACCTCCTTTTTAAATTCCTGCCTAACTTCCTACATTCTCTTAATGTTCTAGGGTATCGATGCTCCAGGAAGAGTAGAAAAGGGGCAAGGGAGGAGGGGGAGTGGTGTTTTTGATTAGGGATAACATTACGGCTGTACTTAGGGAGGATATTCCTGGTAATATGGCCAGGAATGTTATTTGGGTGGAACTGAGAATTAAGAAAGGGATGATCAGCTTGTTGGGATCGTACTATAGACTCACCCTCAATAGTCAGTGGGAAATTGAGAAAAAAATTTGCAAGGAGGTATCAGTTATTTGTAAGAAAAAAAGGATGGTTGTGGTAGGAGATTCTAACTTTACAAACATAGACTGGGACTGCCATAATGTTGAGGGCTTAGATGGAGAGGAATTTGTAAAGTGTGTACAAGAAAACTTTCTGATTCAGTATATGGAGGTACCTATTAGAGAAGGTGCAAAACTTGACCTACTCTTGGGAAATAAGGCAGGGTACGTGACTGAGGTGTCAGCAGGGGAGCACGGTGTGACCAGTGACCATAATTCTATTAGTTTTAAAATAATGATGGAAAAAGATAGACCAGATCTAAATGTTAAAGTTCTAAATTGGAGGAAGGCCAATATTGATGGTATTAGGCAAAAACTTTCAAAGGTTGATTGGGATTGGATGTTCGCACGTAAAGGGACAGCTGAAAAATAGAAGTCTTTAAAAATTAGATAACAAGAGTCCAGAGACAATATGTTCCTTATAGAATGAAAGGCAAATCTGATAGGTGTAGGGAACTGCAGGAGATCGGGGTGATACTAAATGAGTATTTTGCATCAGTGTTTACTGTGGAGAAGGGCATGGAGGATATAAAACGTGGGGAAATAAATAGTGATATCTTGAAAAATGTCCATGTTACAGAGGCGGAGATGTTGCATGCTTTAAATGCATTAAGATGGATAAATCTCCAAGACCTGACCATGTGTACCCTAGAACTCTGTGGGAAGCTAGGAAATTGATTGCTGGGCCCCTTGCTGAGATATTTGTATCATCAATAGCCACAGGTGAGGTGCCAGAAGACTGGAGGTTGGCTAATGTAGTGCCACTATTTAAGAAAGATGGTAAGGAAACTATAGACCAGTGAGCCTGACAAGTGGGCAAGTTGTTGGAGGGAATCCTGAGGGATAGGATGTACATGTATTTGGAAAAGCAAGAACTGATTAGGGATAGTCAACATGGCTTTGTGTGTGGGAAATCGTGTCTCACTAATTTAATTGAGTTTTTTGAAGAAATTCCAAAGAGGATTGATGAGGGCAGAGTGCTGGATGTGATCTATATGGACTTCAGTAAGACATTTGACAACGTTCCTCATGGTAGACTGGTTGGTAAGTTTAGATCACATAGAATACAAGAAGAACTAGCCATTTGGATACAGAACTGGTGCGAAGGTAGAAGACAGAAGGTGGTGATGGAGGGTTGCTTTTCAGACTGGAGGCCTGTGACCAGTGGTGTGTTGCAAGAATCAGTGCTGGTTCACTGCTTTTTGACATTAATATAAATGATTTGGATGTGAACACAGGAAGTATAGTTAGTAAGTTTGCAGATGATACCAAAATAGAAAGTGTAGTGGACAGGGAAAAAGGCTGCCTCAGAGAACAATGGAATCTTGATCAGATGAGCCAATGGACAGAGGAATGGGAGATGGAGTTCAATTTAGATAAATGTGAGGTGCTACGTTTTGGAAAAGCAAATCAGGGCAAGAAATATACACTTAATGGTAAGGTCCTGGGGAGTGTTGCTGAACAAAGAGACCTTGGAGTGCAGGTTCATAGCTCCTTGAAAGTGGAGTCACAGGTAGATAGGATAGTGAAGAAGGCGTTTGATTTGCTTGCCTTTAATTATCAGTGCATTGAGTATAGGAGTTAAGAGGTCATGTTGTAGCTGTAAAGACTAATTAGTTAGTTCACTTTTGGAATACAGGCAGCTCTTCTATAACTCAATGGTTGCATTCTTGTGCAACCCTGCATTATAGAAAAATCATGCTTTAGAAACAGTGCTTGTAGTGTTGGCGTAGCTGCAATACACATTTTAAAAGTTTGCACTTTAGAAACAATGTTCCCAATTCAACAATTGCGTTATAGTGAACTTGTGTTAACAAAACACACATTATAACAGAATGACCTGTACTGAATGCAATTCTGGTCTCCCTCCTATAGGAAGGATGTTGTGAAACTTGAAAGGGTTTAGAGAAGATTTTCAAGGATCTTGCCAAGGTTGGAGGGCTTGCACTGTAGGGAGAGGCTAAATAGGCTGGTGCTATTTTCCCTGGAGCATTGGAGGCTGAGGGGTGACCATATAGAGGTTTATAAAATCATGAGGGGCATAGATAGGGTAAATAAACAAGGTCTTTGCCCCAAGGTGGAGGACTCCAAAACTAGAGGGCTTAGGTTTAGGGTGAGAAGGGTAAGACTTGAAAGGGACTTAGGGGCAACATTTTCATGCAGAGAGTGGTGCGAGTGTGGATTGAACTGTCTGAGGAAGCAGTGGAGGTTGGTACAATTGCAATGTTTAAAAGGCATCTGGATAGGTATATGAACAGGAAGGGTTTAGAGGGATATGGGTCAAATGCTGCCGTATGGGACTAGATTTATTTTGTATATCTAGTTGGCAAGGACAAGTTGGACTGAAGGTCTGTTTCTGTGCTGTAGGTCATTATGACTCTATCTATTATATCAAGTCCCCTCAAGATCTTGTTTGTTTCATTTAAGTCGCCTCTGTCTCTTCTAAACTCCGGAGGATGCAGGTGTAGCTTGTTTCACCTTTCCTCAACAAGTCAATTTGCTTTTTCCAGATGTTGGTCTAGCAAGTTTTCTCTGAACTCCTTTGAACACATTAACATAATTTTCGTAAGTACTGCAGATGCAGTCTCATCTGTAGTACTGAAGTATAGCCTTCCTACTCTTGCATTCAATTCCTTTCGGAATAAAGCAGAACATTCTATTAAGTTTCCTGAATACTTGCTGTACCTACATATTAACTTCCAGGGAGGCATGCACTAAGACACCAAGATGTCTCCACATCTCAGAGCTCTGCATCATTTTATCATTTAGATCATGGCTTCCTTTTTATTCTTTTTGCCAAATGGAGAATTTCATACTTTTCATATAATACTCCATTTGTCAGATCCTTGCCCATATGATGCATTTAGTTATGTTCTCGACAGGAAGAAAGCTCGAGACTTCAGAGTGATATCAATGGACTGGTCAGATGGACAAAAATACATATCAAATTGAACTCAGTCCAGGAAAGTATGATGTAATGCATCTGGACAGGTGAATAAGGCAGAGAGATAGACAATAATTAGCAGGATTCTGAGAAATATAGAGGAACCTTGAAGTGCATATTGACAAATCCCTGAAAAAGAGGACAGATTATGTAAATTAGCTAATATAGCACGCAGGATACTTTCCTTTATTAGCTAAGATATAGATATAAGAGCAGGGATTTCTGCCAGGATTGCATAAAACACTAGTTTAGTTCATTCAACAGCAATATCAAAACTCACTTGTTCCACCACATTAAAAGCCTAGATGTATGGGAAAGCCCCCCCACCTGTAAATTCCTTTCCAAATCATACACCACTCTGACTATATCACTGTTCCTTCACTGTCGTTGGGACAAACTTCTGGAACAGCGTGGTGGATGCATTTATATCACATCTCACCATCACGTTCTCTCAAGCGATTAGGGATGTTGACTTTGCTAGTGTTGCCCACGTGCAAAGAGCAAATAAACGCTACCTCCTCTCTGCCATCTGCAAACATCCTTTATTCTCCGCTTTGTAAAGTGTTCTAGAGTATTCTCCTCCAAGATAGGCATCACATAAGTGCAGTTGATTCTGCTGTAACCTAATTGTGTGTTTGTCAAGCAAGGTGATAAAATAAACAGAAAGTAGTGTTTGCCGAGCTAACAGAGTAACACGGTTCGTACTTCCATTTGATGTTACTGCACCAGTTCATGTGTCACTGCTATGCTACAGAAATCTATGAACAGAAACAGACATCCTGAATCAATGTTCTGTCAATTATCTCCAGAGTGCTGAGGTTCACTGCCTTGTGCCTGACCTGTCACTACATACTGATAATTTGCATTGCACTACTGTCTGTGATTGTCCTCTCCATTCTATTCATATTGTAGCAAACGCAAATGAAATTCTTCATATTTTTGCTTGGTGTTGTTCACCAATTAAATGATACATCCCAAAGACCCACATATTTTGTCATCAGCAAAATAAGTATGCATAATTTAATGGAGATATTCAGATTCTCCCATTAAAAATAACAGGATTGTGAAAATAAAATTAAAAATTACAGGGACAGTAATGTAAGTACCTCATATGTAAATAGCTCATTATTTTAGACAAGATATAAAAGTCTCATGGTACTTTTCAATAAGTCAATAAGTTAACTTAATGCAATGCTCTGAATAACTGACAGGCATATTAGTTGGTGGACAAACTTTCCTGGTCACTTTCAACTTCAGGCTTAGATTTAATAAAATATGATTGTTGTAAAGCAATATTCATTCTATGACAAGAGCCTTTATTGGTCAGAGTATTGAATACAGGAGTTGGGAGGTCATGTTGCGGCTGTACAGGACATTGGTTAGGCCACTGTTGGAATATTGTGTGCAATTCTGATCTCCTTCCTATCGGAAAGATGTTCTGAAACTTGAACGGCTTCAGAAAAGATTTACAAGGATGTTGCCAGGGTTGGAGGATTTGAGTTATAGGGAGAGGCTGAACAGGCTGGGGCTGTTTTCCCTGTAGCGATGGAGGCTGATAGAGGTTTATAGAGGTTTACAAAATTATGAGAGGCGTGGATAGGCTAAATAGGCAAAGTCTTTTCCCTGGGGTCGGGGAGTCCAGAACTACAGTGCATAGGTTTAGGGTGAGAGGGGAAAGATATAAAAGAGACCAATGGGGCAACTTTTTCATGCAGAGGGTGGTACATGTATGGAATGAGCTGCCAGAGGATGTTGTGGAGGTTGGTACAATTGCAACATTTAAGAGGCATTTGGATGGGTATATGAATAGGAAGGGTTTGGAGGGATATGGGTCGGGTGCTGACAGGTGGGACTAGATTGGATTGGGATATCTAATCGGCATGGACGGGTTGGACCGAAGGGTCTGTTTCCATGCTGTACATCTCTATGACTCTAAGTGCTATAATTGACAGAAGCATCAAAATTTCTAATTAAAGTTAAAGGGTGCTGTACTTATGTAAGTGCTTTTGTTACTGTAAGACAGAAATGCTATAAATCATTTGCATCACAATGCACAAATGGTGCAATGATGTTATTCAGTGGGAGTTACATCAATGAATCAAGTGTTTGTAAACATGCGTCAACATGAATACATGAATTAATTCATGAGATGTGAGGGATACTGGCCAAGCTGTATTGAATTTCCATCACCAATTCCCCTGAGAAAATGCAAGCTTTCTCCTGGAATCACTGCACCAGTTAGGTCAAGAATAAAGGGCAGAATCTTCTGCTCTTGCTGATGATGATCTTCAAGGTAAAAAGAGCATGTAATTAGGCAGGATAATGGCACGCATGAACACTGTTGCTTTCCAGCTCGGCCAGAATGAAGTGGTAAGGCCCACTAATTGAGGCCAATTAATGACCGTTTAAGAACCTCATATTGGGATTAATGGAGATTCAGGTACCTGTCACCATGGAGTGCACATGGCAGCTAAAGTCATGCAGGTCGTCACCTCCAGGGTTTGGGGTGGGGGAGGTGATGGAGGTCATCTCCTGATCCCTTAATTAAGGGATTGGGCACCAGGAAAAGATGGTGGGGATGGAGCGGGGGGGGGGGGGGGGGGCGTGGAGGCTACTGTGAGCCATGCTCTCTTACTGTGCTGAACCCAGGCTCCTTCTCCCCGTTGCAAACACCCAATGAAATACACCCCCACACATTGCTTACCTGAGGCTCGGGCATCCTGAGATGGCGGGGTAGGAGCAAATTACTGCAAATGCTGGAATCAATACTGAAAAACAAATGCTGGAGATCACAGCGGGTCCAACAGCATCTGTGGAGAGATAGCAGGGGTTAACATTTTGAGTCTGGATGACTCTTCATCAGAGCTCTGTCATCTAGACTCAAAACGTTAGCTTGCTCTCTCTCCATGGCTACCATCTGAGATGGTAGCGCCTGTCCTTCTAGCGGTAACCATGATCTTCCTGTGAGCATTAGATCTCCCAGCTTCTGATTGGCCAGCTGCTTTCCAGCTGCTTTTCAGCTGCTCTCCAGGCCCAGGGTCTTGGCTCCAGCGGAAGACCCATCAGTGCTCTTGCTTCTGCCTATTAGGCTGGTGGCTCAGTGGAGCTTCCCAGAAATAGTCAGTTCAAGTCTCTTGCTGGCCTTCCTGTTAGCAGGTGAGGCCTCCCCAATGCTACAACATGCTCTGGAATTCCATCTGGAAACTTCACCCCTCCCCTATTCTTCCACTATTCAATCCTCCTTCTCCTTTCAAACAACTTCTTAAAGTGTACCACTTTGATCAAGGTTTGGATTGGCCATCCTCATATTTCCTTCTTTAGTTTGATGTCCATAAGTTAATTACAACTTTGTGAAGTACTTTCATGTTTTTCTACATTAACTGTGATGACATGATAACCATGCATTGTCGATATCAAACTCCTCTCATCTGATTTTAATATCTGAGACCTACATGAATTAAAATGACTTTTAAAGTTTTGACCACAGATTGAAATAAGTTCAGGGAAGCCATTACTTGAATTACCATTTCATCCAAAATAAAGTGAAACCAAACAACTAAGGCAATTTCAAGAAGTTTGTATCCTGTTTAATTCACACTTGCATGATAAATTGCAGATAGTGGACATCAAAGTGTTGCCTGCAACTGTTCTACTTGGAAATGCGATGAAGGTGGACTCCGCATGACACATATGGACTCTATTTCAGCAGATGCTTTTGAGCAATAAAGCTAGGGGAAGGAAAAATAAATTAATAACAGAACTTGGAAAGTAGCACTTCCTCTCACTCTGTTTTGTTCGATCTTCAAAGTTGGTCCCAGGTGAAAAAACAACTTTGGAAAACAGCCATTGACTAAGAATTTCAGAATTCTACAAATTTCCAGGCATTTTGGAAACAAAGCAACAGTTTTTGATCTCACAAATCAATGTTAAAATTGTCCAAAACTTTAAATTGCATTTTCTCTTAAGTTCCTGTTTTGGTAAGCACATTCTTAACTGTGTTTAGTTATGAGATTGATGCCACTTCTGTTTTCACTGGCTTAGTAAGTAGTACAACTCCTTGATGACTGGCTCTTTCATTGTCTAGAAAACTATGTTTCAATCAATCTATAACAGCTAAATAATAAAAGAGATCTAAAAAATGCTCTGTGTGATTGACAGGGATTTAGAAAGAGGGGAACTGATTTCTCCTCCTCCCTTTGTAATGCAATGTGCTTTATTAGAGCAAATTATTATTGCTGTATGTGCCAGCTCATACTTTCTGTTGTATTTAAAGCTAATACATGTACACAATCCTTTATCTGAAACTGTTGGGGCCAGCTGGTTTTTGGAATTCAAAATTTTTCGGAGTTTCACAGTGAAATAATAAATATCTTATCGAACAGTAGACACACATGTGAGTACTATGAGTGCTGAGACAGAATCAACGCCTGCCAGTGATGGGCCATGTTACCACATCATACCTGAGTGACCTGGGTCGAGTAGGTGTGGAATTGAGTTAACTGTTTGCATGTCAAACAACCTTGTTATGGAGAAAAAAACTTCACAAAAATGAGTTCAGAGGTTGAAGCTTTTCAGATTTTGGGATTTCGGATAAAGAATTATGTACCTGTACTGATTTCAAACGTCAGAAACATTCTGTTCTCTAGAAATCATGGAATCAGAGAAGCTCATGGCACTGAAGAAGGTCGCTTGGACTTCATGTCTTTGCATTTGTGCTTAATCTCACATCTCCATTATTTATTTGTGGTTCTGCAAGCTCTTCCTCCCCACATACCTGTCCAACTCCCTTTGTTTAATATGTAAATCTCATTATAAAGACAGAATAAGTAATCAACTGTCTGGCAGTTGACTACTGAGTTATTGTAAACAGCAATGTATTTCAAATATGATTCAAATTGTTGTATTTAAAATAATATTATTATGTCGTGTCAGCAATATGACTTCTGGAATTGCAAACCACCTCATGGTGCAATCATACAAAGCATTTTTAGGTCATCTTAGAGTTGTAAGGTACATTTAATGACTAACCTCAGTTGTCAGACTGTGAAAGAAGCTGTCATTGTCTGTGTAGCAGGATTTTCATTAGATTAATGTGCTTCATAATAATTGATCATTAGTTGTCAGATTAGATGTGTTTTCATTTTTGGTCAAAGTATAATTCACCAAAGCAAGTACTTAATAAATGTAAATATATGCAGGAATAATCTGGAGATTGTGAACTGTCACAAGAAGTGATATAAAGGTTCTGTGAGCTGATGTGGAACATTAGGAATTGCAAACTGCCGACAGGATGGTAAGGACAAGTTAAAAGGGTCATAAGGCTGCACATTTGAAAGGAGACATTGAGATGTCTATGTGCAACCCATAATAACGATGCTTGGTTTTATCTGTCCAGACTATTCCGACTGGAGCATGTCAGTTGGTAGGGTTATTTAGTGGCAATGCCCCAACATTGATAGCAGCATTAGTGGGGTGGGTGGGAAAAGAAAAATAGCAGGTTAAGGGAAATACGCGCAACAAGGAAATTGTTGTTACACAAAAGCAAAATAAAGCTGATGCTGGAAATCTGAAATTAAGACAGAAAATTGTAGAAATGCTTAACAGGGTTGCAAAGAGAGATTACAGGGGCTGGGTAAGGCAGCAGCAAGTGAGCCCACCCTTAGCTTTTCACAGAATCATGGAATTGAGAAGGTTTTTCAGCCCATAGTGCCTGCACTGTTTCTTCAACTGGGTATCATCACCCAGTGCCAATTTCCTGCTTATTCCCCATATGTTTGGACACTATTTCTATCCAACTAATCATTCAATGAACCTGTTAATACCTCAATTGAATTATTGAGGCTCTTAAGTTACCTATTTCTACCTTCTCCATCATAATATGCTGGGCAGAGAAAATGAGATAGTAACCCTCAATTTTGCCTACCCTGACCTTTAGAACATGGTTTCTCTACTGCCTCCCATGACCTCATTAAGGTCCCCAATACCCAAGGTTTGATGGGAAGGAAGGGTATGCTAAGATTGGAAAGGCATGAGAAGGTGGGAAGGAATGGGATGAGGATAACAATGGAGAGCAGAAAGAATTAGATAGGAAAGGGATGGAATGGAATTGTCCTAGCCTCTGAACAATGTGGTCAGTTTTGGAAATGTGGAAATTATGGTTTTGACGTCTGATATCTAATCTTGCTAGTAAGTAGTGAGAGGCCAATTTGCATGTATTAGCATCTCATGATTACCTGATCTAGCTTTATTTATCTGCAGGTTGCTGTATCCTGATAGAAATGAGAGGAACTGGACAGCACCAGTTCCCAACATGAAAGTCAGAGCAGTTAGCTGGAGATTGCAGCTCACTTGTGTTTTCTGTGAGCTTCTATCATGGCTAGCATTCGCCAATGTCTCTAGGTATGCTCCATGAGCAGTGGCCAGCTGCACCCACGACCCATAGAAGTTTCAGCCTCATCACTTCATCATGGCACACATAGACAGAACTATAATAGTCCATCACTTCAATACTGCACTTTGCAACTCACTATCACCTTGCATAGCAATGCTGTTGCAAAGCTGCTTTGAATACAGAGATGGCACCATTGCATGCATCAGAACAGGGTGCAACTCAGGCTTCTTGCTTTCTTAGTGCTCTTTCACTTTGCACCATTTGGATGCTCATACCATCTCTGTCTCACCTTTCGATATAAAGCATGCACTAAACCAGGCAGCTTCTCACAGTTGCCAACACTGACCAGTCATGGGGCAGACATGGTCCTCCACAGCATTGTGCTGTGTCAATGTCACACAGCACCACATGTCAGCATCTTATGAAGCACACACACTGCAAGTGCTTCAATTAAATGGCCGTGTCTCAATACATAAGGTGAGGATTCCTTGTTCATGTCCAGAGGCCTGTCATCAGCTAGTCCATCAGCATTCCTCAGCCTCAGCTGAGACGCTTAGACATACTCAGTCAACTACTCAAGGTATTCAGGGGTGGGGTCCGTACTCTTATTGTCCAGGGAGTGGGGCACAACTAGTCCTGCAGATCCATTGCATGCAGCCCAAGGATGAGTGGTTATTCAGCAACAGAGATACACAGAGATCAGTCAGGAGTCTGGTCAGTCAGTAATCGAGGCAGCCATTCCAAGTCAGTTAGGAGGGGTGGGCCACAATCAGTCCTGGTGGTCTGAAAGTCAGATCTGTTATCAGAGACCACTGCTGTGGTGGGGAAGTTGGGAAAACAATTGTGAGGAATGGAGGCAGCATACTGTGATATAGAGGGAACAATAATTGTGAAGGGGTCAGCTCAACATGTAAAGGTGGGAGATGATAGTCATTGGGAGGACACAAGAGGTCAGTGTTCACCACTACCCTGACTTCAGTGGGGAGGACAGTCCAAATTCATATTTGGTATATTGAGGCTATTGTCTTCAGGCTCAGGCAGTAAAGCAGGAGATGGAAAGGGTTGGGTGGAATGTGGAGAGCCTCAAACCTGATGAAGTTGACAGGAATGAAAGGCAAAAAGGAACATAGGGTCTAGGGAGTCACCCTGGATTAATAGGCTGAGCCTGTGACTTACTGTTCCATCCTCATCCGAATTGCAAATACGCAATGGAAATGGAAAATCACTGCCACTGCAGCTGGAGTGAGAGGAATAAATTTTCTTTTGTCTGAGAAAACAAGCTGTACTTGATTTGAGGCCCTTTCACGAGCAATTGTATCAAACAGGCATTCACATTGCCGGCTACAGACATCTGTGATCACAGAAATTTGCATGTCAGCCTTATACATTGACCAGCCATGTTGAGTATAAATCCTGACTGCAAACAATCCTGCACATGGCATTGATCGTTACAAATTAATCCAAATTGAGGATTCTGGGTTATCCAAGATGGAGGAATGAAAAAGGTTGTGGCTGTAAGAGCAGCTCCTTTTTTGAGGTATATTCAGTGCTGGAACTGATTTCCTCAAATTCTAATAAATTCTATTTTATAAGCTTTTGCATTGTTTTGGAACTCAGGGGCAGAAAAAGATCAAAACAACAGCACTTTAAAAAGGAAGAAGGCAGACAAAAGCAGTCACCACTTGGGAAATGATTCAAATTGAGAAAGAGGCTTACACTGCTGCCTGACCCAGCAGCGAATTTGCACAGCTGCTGTTTTGCTGCTTAGTTTCATGTATCTCTGGACATCAGAGTTTGTTCAAAGAAAAATAAACCCACAATGAAATTCACAGCTGATCATGGAGAAGCATTGGGAAGTTTGCAGCAAGGGAGCAGTTAGGTAGCTAGTTTTAGAGTGTAACCCTTTTTTTGTCGTGGGTAGAGTGGGTTCTTTCTTGATTATGTGTTTTTATTGAGATCTGTCTCATGATTAAACTTAAAAAATATAAAACAGCCTGGTGCAGTGTTTTTAGTGTAGTAAGATTGTGCTATTTTCTTGGTCTATAAGTTAGAAGAAAGTGAGGACTATAGATGCTGGAGATCAGAGTTGAGAGTGCAGTGCTGGAAAAGCACAGCAGGTCAGGCAGCATCTGAGGAGCAGGAGAATCAACATTTCGAGCATCAGCCCTTCATTACGCTCTTAACCCTGGGTCTATAATTTGTGAAGGAGCAAAGATTACTTTTAGTAGAGTGATGTGCTCTTCCTGTTGGATGTGGGAGATTAGGGAGAGTTTCCAAGTTACTATTGATTATGTCTGCAGGAAGTGTGTTTGGTTGAGAATTCTATCAAATTGCATGGATCAGTTAGAGCAGCAGTTAGAGGCAATGAGGAATTTACAGAAGCTAGGGGATGTGATAGATGGTAGTTGCAGGGAGGGAGATAAACCACAGATACAGTCAGGTAGATGAGTTACCTCCAGGAAAAGTAGGAGAGGGAGGCAGGTAGTTCAGGAGTCACTTGTGGCTATCCCCATCTCAAACAAGTATGCTCTTTTGGAAAATGTAGGGTGCGATTGCCTCTGAGGGCAATGTTGCATGAACAGCCAAGTTTTTGGTACCGGGACTGGCTCTAATGTAATGGGGAGTACATCAAGTTCCAAGCAGTCAATTGTGATAGTTTACTCTCTAATCAGAGGATAGACAGATGTTTCTGTGGCTGACAGCAAGACATCAGAATGGTGTGTTGCCTCCCTAGCCCCAGGATCAAGGATATTCCACTGACAGTACAGAATATACTGAAAGGAGAGAGGGACCAGCAGGAGGTCATTGTACATGTTGGAACTAATGACATAGGGAAAGATAAGGATGAGTTTCTGAGGAGAGAATATAGGAAGTTACTCAGGAATTTAAAAAGGAGATCCTCAAGGGTAGTAATATTTGGATTACTCCCGATGCCACGAGCTAGTGAGGATAGGAATAGGTGGATAGATAGAGCAGATGAATGCGTGGCTGAGAAACTGGTGCAGGGGAGAAGGATTCATGTTTTTGGGTCATCGGAATCTCTTCTGGGACAGAAGTGACCTGCATAAGAAGGACGGATTGCACATGAATTGGAAAGGGACTAATATACTGGCAGGGAGATTTGCTCGAGCTGCTTGGCAGTAAGGTTGGTTGGGAGGAGGGAGGGTAGAGCAGTGGGGGGAGTGGTGAGGACATTGTAGGACTCAGGAAGATAGTGAGAAAAGAAATCAGTACAGTTAGGAAAAGGAGAAAGTCAAACAGTCAGGGCAGGCAGACAAAAATCAGAGAATGAGTTAGGACTGATAAATTAAAGTGCATTTATTTCAATGGAAGAAGCCTAACAGGGAAGGCAGATCAACTCTGGGCTTGTTTGGAACATGGGACTGGGGTATCATAGCAATTACAGAAACATGGCTCAGGCTTGGACAGGATTGGCAATTTAATGTTCCAGAGTATAAATGCTATAGAAAGGATAAAAAGGGGGACATGGGAGAAGGGGGAATGGTGTTTTTGATTAGGGATAACTTGATGGCTGTACTTAAGGAGGATAGTCCTGGTAAAATGTCCAGGAAAGTTATTTGGGTGGAACTGAGAAATAAGAAAGGGATGATCACCTTATTTGGATGGTACTATAGACCCCCTGCCCTCAAACGTCAGTGGGAAATTGAGAAACACATTTGTAAAGAAATTTCAGTTATCTGTAGAATAGTAAGGTAGTTATGGTAGGGGATTTTAGCTTTCCAAACATAGGCTGGGACTGCCACAGTGTTAAGGGTTTAGATGGAGAGGAATTTGTTACCTGTGTACAAGAAAATCTTCTGATTCAGTATGTGGATGTACCTACTAGAGAAGGAGCAAAACTTGACCTACTCTTGGGAAATAAGGCAGGGCAGGTGACTGAGGTGTCAGTGGGGGAGCAGTTTGGGGCCAGCGACCACAAGCCTATTAGTTTTAAAATGGTGATGGAAAAGGATAGACCAGACCTAAAAGTTAAAGTTCTAAATTGGAGCAAGGCCAATTTTGACAGTATTCAGCAAGAACTTTCAAAAGCTGATTGGGGTCAGAAATTGCAGGTAAAGGAGCGGCTGGAAAATGGGAAGCCTCCAATAATGTGATAACAAGAGTCCAGAGACAGTATATTCCTGTTAGGGTGAAAGGAAAGTCTAGCGGGTGTAGGGAGTGCTGGGTGACTAGAGAAATTGAGGGTTTGGTTAAAATAAGAAGGAAGCATATTTGGGATAGCCAGCAGAGATTGAGTGAATCCCGAGAAGGGTATGAAGGCAGTAGGAGTATATTTAAGAGGGAAATTAGGAGGGCAAAAAGGGGACATGAGTTAGCTTTGGCAAATAGGGTTAAGGAGATCCAAAATGATTCTATATATACATTAAGGACAAAAGAGTAACTAGGAAGAGACCCCTTAATGTTCAACCTGGCCACCTCTGTGTGGAACCTCAGGAGGTGGGGAGATACTAAATGAGTATTTTGCATCAGTGTTTACTATGGAGTAAGACATAGAAAATATAGAACATGGGAAAATAAATGGCAATATCTTGAAAAATGTCCATATTAGATGAGGGGGTGTTGAACATCTTCAACTGATTTATTTAGAATATCTAGTTGGCATGGATGAGTTGGACTGAAGGGTGCTGTATATGTCTATGACTCTATGAATCTAATATCTGTGAAGTGGAAACAATTACAGGTAACATACAAAGTGTCACCTGTGGTCCACATCTCATAAATACATTGCACAATCCCATATGTTGTTCAAGGTGTCAGAGCTGCTTCTCTCACACATTGAAGAATAGGGATTTCACAACATGCTTTTATATGCAGTGTTACCTTTTTGGGTCATGAGGGTGGGTGTGGGGAGGAAATGTCTTTGTTCCTACTACACATATAATCTCTTGTGAGACATAGCTTATGCAACATACATCTGAATAAAGTCTATTATGTTAAAGGGTCCATATCAAGTCACCCCATTGTCCTTCTCATTGGATGCCTCCATGTCCCAGTATGTTGAGAATGATGGGAAACTGCCATTTGTTATACTGTGACTGCTGACTAATCACATTATTGAGGAGCTGCTTTATTCCTGAAATTCCCAGATAGATTCACTGGAACTGTCCTGAATTGATCCAAGTGTAGCACGTATCATTGTCTCTGTGACAGAGCACAATGAGGGACCTGAATTTGGTGTGGAACATATGAACCTAGAACCTCAGGTCTGGCAGCAACCTCCAGCAGTTGCCAAACCATCTCCTAATGTAGATTTTCCAGTAAAAGGTCCACTGGTGATTCAAAGAAAATGCAGGGTATCTATAGCTTTTGTCTTGGATGGAATGTTCTCCAGATGAGCAAGGCGCTGACCCCTAAGAGGATGCATAGGAAACCACGACAGAACTGTATCATCTGTTGGAGCATTCGAGTTGCATGGCATTACAATCTGTACACACATAGTGGTGAGAGCTTCAGATCATAACAACATCAACTTCATTAAGATGTAAAGGCTCCATTTGATCAATGTCCACTTCATCTGTGACTGTTGCAAATACGTCTTACAATTCCGTGTCAGTTACTCTTGAAGTTTTCATTATCCCTATATCCTTGTTAGCTCTCAGACTTCTACTTCATTCCAATGGCTGCTTATTTTACAAGGTTGGTTGCTGGGAGACAAAAGGCTACCTTGCCAACCATGGCTGTAGAACCTCATGCCTGAGGCCAAGTGTAGATACAATGCAAACCATTCTTCCACTGGGGTCATTGGGAACCATATGCTTCTCCTCAAGGTGACATTCCTTCTTTTGCACAGCTCTGCCTGTTCATTGCATTACACTATAGAATGTGCAAACTGCACCATGCACAACTGAAGCATCCAAATGGGGAAATTAAGGATGATGAGGCACTGTGAGGGTAGCTGCATTCTTCCAAGGAGGAAATTGATGAGAGGACAACCGCCTTCACCATGATACACTATAACTGTACCTAGCTCAACAGGACAAACTGGAATTATATGGCACCTGCTTCCAATGGAACTCAGCTATGTGAAGTCATCATTGTTTAACTATAAATGTGTTGATGCTGGGAAAAATTAAGCAGCACCCATTTATTCCTAAGTGCAAATGCAGCTTATCAATTTATTCTTTCTTCACTTTTTCTGCTGTAAATCCAAGGTTAATGCTGCAAACTATTGGAAGGCTTCACAACAACTGTGGCTCTGACCTTTAATCAGGGCCACATTTTATGATAAATATTTGCATGAGGAAAAGAATAGCAAACAGGGCTCTAATATTGTGGGATACTAAGGAACGGTAGCTTCTCCAGATTCATTCTTATAGCTGCAGCTGAAATGACAGTTGACCAGACAGATGTCTACTTCCTTAATGATGGAGCAGGGGATGATGAACAGAGGGGCTAACCTCTTCAGGATGAAGGCTAAGTGAATGCCACTTGTGCCTGCATAAGACAAGGCAGGAAATGAATTATGCAATAGAGCAAGCCATTTAGATTAGATTAGATTACTTACAGTGTGGAAACAGGCCCTTCGGCCCAACTAGTCCACACCGACCCTCCAAAGAGCAACGCATGCAGGCCCATTACATTTACCCCTTCACCTAACACTGTGGGCAATTTAGCATGGCCAATTCACCTAACCTGCACATTTTCGAACTGTGGGAGGAAACCTGAGCACTCATGGAAACCCACGCAGACACGGGGAGAATGTGCAAACTCCACACAGACTATTGCCTGAGGCAGGAATTGAACGCAGGTCTCTGGCGCTGTGAGGCAGCAGTGCTAACCACTGTGCCACCGTGCCGCCCATTGATATGTTAAGAATAGGTTTACAGTGGTGGTAATGGGGGAGTTGCAAATCACAATAAATCTTACTTGGCTGTTAAAACATGGAGGTTTCTGAGCATCCTTTGCTTTTGAAAGACTTCCATTCCAGCAAGACATCAATTGATCTGAGAAACTACAAACCTACAATGAATGAGACTGGAATACTTCCAATTATGATTTTTTTTCACTTCACCTAATCTATGTGCGCATGATGGTTTGTAAGAAGTGTTAAATCTTAAATCTCCTGTTCAAGTCTGCAATAATAAATAATCGCTTTTAGTTTTAATTTCACAAGAGCTTGTAGCTGGTCCAAGATAAATTTCTCTGTTCAAAAACACATTAATCTCAAACATTAAAATGCTTTGATCATTTGATACCAATAAAACACATAACATCTTACCTGTTTGTATACTACAAACTTGATTTTCATTAGAAACCAGTGCCAGGAAATGGAATAAGGATTCCATTATTGGGTTAACCATCAAATCCATGATATTTCCATTTGGAAATATAATGTGATCCATCTGAGTTCAGGAGCATATAGAAGTTCACAACAGAAATCATCATTAAAGTATTATATTGCCTCAGGCCCACAGAATTGAGTAACACAATTACTAATCCTTTCCTTCAGGAAGAGGGACATGCTAAACACTTGAAGTACGAGCCTTCATCATTAGGGATGCAAGCTCAAAATCTACAGTCAGGATCTGATTGAAATGCCTTATCTTAACAGGAAATTAAAATAGACCTAAGAGTCTTTTCCCCATCCACATTAGTGACACTTTTCATATATAATGGAATAATATAGGACAAATAGAAAACTTATCAAGTTCACTATTAATTCTTTTCAGCCGTTACATCTGGGGCTTAGAATTAGATAATGGATGTAGAAATTGTTCACAACTTCTTACTCCAGAAGTTAGAAAAGCAGCAAGATGCATGGTTTCAAGAATTATATGTTGTCAGTTTGATAGCTATAATGGGAAAATATTGCAATCTATTGTAAAGATGGCTTTTCCTGTATCTAATGATAGTAAATTAAAGGCCCCAGGGGTTTGGGACCATCAGTTTGTGTACATCAGATACATTGGGTGACAGTCGGGGAATCTGACAATGTGAGTGTTTTGGAAACCTTTGCATTCAGTGAGCATATTCAATTTACAAATATTTTGTTTACTAACAGCTCTATCATGGTACTGTTCACGTTGAATCAAGAGCAAATAGTATTTTCTGAGTCACCGAATTACCAGCATAGGAGGCTGCTTCATTTCTAGCTGTAATGGAAGGGGTTTAAGTTGCCAGGTGTAGAGAGTTCTGAAGGCATAGACGGTGGGGAGCAGAGAATTAATTACCTACAAATCAAAAGCAGGCATAAGCAACTCAGTCTCTCTGTCATTTGAAAAGATCATGGATAATGTGCTTACTATCAATTACCACCCACCTTTTTGATAACCTTCCACCCCTTGCTTATTGAAAATGGATTTACCTCAGCCTTAAAAATATTTGAATGCTCTGCTTTCACCACCAGTAGTCAAAGAGAATTCAAAAGATCCACAATCCAAAGAGAAATAATTCTCCTTAACTCTGTCTTAAGTGAGTCAACCCTTATTTATTAACAGCAACCCGTAGATTCTCCAGCTAAAGTGAACCATCCTATCCATATCAACCTTGTCAAACCCCTCAGCATTTTACATCTTTCTTATATGTTTCTGGCAAGACCATAAGACATAGGAGCAGGAGTAGGCCATTTGGCACCTGAAGTTTACTCTGCCATTCCATGAGACCATGGCTGATCTGATAATTCTCAACTCCACTTTCTTGCACTCTCCCCATAAGCATTAGAAATCTGCCTTTCACGGTCGTGAATATAATTAATGAAAGCGTTCTGCAGTAAAAAAAATCCACAGATTCACCACACATCAAGAGAATGGAAGTCCTCCTTATCTTCTTATTGTTTCCTCATTGGCTGGGTCATTGACAGTGAGGAAGATGGTATTAAATTACAGAACAATATAAATAGTCAGACCAGCTGATCAGTGGTATTTGGAATTAAACACTGAACAATGTGAGGTGATGCACTTCGGAAGCAGGAAAAAAGGAGTACTCAAATGGCAGGACTAGAAAACTCAGAGGAAGAGAGGGATCTCAAGATGCTTGTCCATAAATCCCTGAAGGCAGCAGGACAGGTTAATACAGTAGTTAAACAGGAATATGGGACACAACTTCTTTAGTTGTGGCATAGATTGTAAGAGCAAGGAGGTCATGTTGTGAGAGTTGGAGACTTTGGTTAGGCAACAGCTGGATGGTATATACAGTTCTGGTTACCACACGATGATGTGGTGATGTGATTATACTGGAGGGTGTGCAGAGGAGATTCACCAGGAGGTTGCCTGTGATGGAGCGGTTTAGTTTTGAAGGGAGGCTAGATAAGCTCAGGTCGGTCTCGTTAGCGCAGAGAAGATTGAAGGGGGATCTGACTGAGATTTATAACACAATGAGGGACAGGGGCAGAGTGGATAGAAAACAGCCATTCCCCTTAGTTGAAGAGTAAATAGTTAAGTGGCATAATTACATAGAACATAGAACATAGAAGAATACAGCGCAGTACAGGCCCTTTGGCCCTCGATGTTGGGCCGATCCAAGCCCACCTAACCTATACTAACCCACTATCCTCCATATACCTATCCAATGCCCGCTTGAATGCCCATAAAGAGGGAGATGCCACCACTGCTACTGGCAGGGCATTCCATGAACTTACGACTCGCTGAGTGAAGAACCTACCCCTAACTTCAGTCCTATATCTACCCCCCCTTAATTTAAAGCTATGCCCCCTTGTAATACCCGACTCCATACGCAGGAAAAGGTTCACACTGTCAACCCTATCTAACCCCCTAATCATCTTGTACACCTCAATCAAGTCACCCCTAAACCTTCTTTTCTCTAATGAAAACAGCCCCAAGTGTCTCAGTCTTTCCTCATACGATCTTCCTTCCATACCAGGCAACATCCTGGTAAACCTCCTCTGCACCCGTTCCAGTGCCTCCACATCCTTCCTATAGTATGGCGACCAAAACTGCACACAATATTCCAGATGCGGCCGCACCAGAGTCTTATACAACTGCATCATGACCTCAGGACTCCGGAACTCAATTCCTCTACCAATAAAAGCCAGTACACCATATGCCTTCCTCACCGCACTATTTACCTGGGTGGCAACTTTCAGAGATCTGTGTACATGGACACCAAGATCCCTCTGCTCATCCACATTACCAAGTATCCGACCATTAGCCCAGTACCCCATCTTTTTGTTATTCTTCCCAAAGTGAATCACCTCACACTTAGCTACATTGAATTCCATTTGCCACCTTTCTGCCCAGCTCTGCAGCTTCTCTATATCCTGCTGTAACCTGCCACATCCTTCCTCACTGTCAACAACTCCTCCGACTTTCGTATCATCCGCAAACTTGCTCACCCAACCTTCTAACTCCTCTTCCAGGTCATTTATAAAAATGACAAACAGCAATGGTCCCAAAACAGATCCTTGCGGAACACCGCTAGTAACTGCACTCCAAGATGAACCTTTACCATCAACTACTACCCTCTGTCTTCTTCCATCCAGCCAATTCCTAATCCAAACCTCCAACTCACCCTCAATGCCATACCTCCGTATTTTTTGAAGTAGCCTACCATGGGGAACCTTATCAAACGCCTTACTAAAATCCATATATACCACATCTACCGCTTTCCCCTCATCAACCTCCTTCGTCACCTTTTCAAAGAATTCAATAAGGTTTGTGAGGCACGACCTGCCCTTCACAAAACCATGCTGACTATCCTTGATCACATTATTCCTATCCAGATGTGCATAAATCCTATCCCTTACAATTCTCTCTAAGACTTTGCCCACAACAGAAGTGAGACTCACCGGCCTATAGTTACTAGGGTTATCCCTACTCCCCTTTTTGAACAAGGGAACCACATTTGCTATCCTCCAGTCTTCTGGCACTACTCCTGTAGACAAAGAGGACATAAAAATCAAGGCCAATGGCTCTGCAATCTCCTCCCTTGCTTCCCAGAGAATCCTAGGATAAATGCCATCAGGCCCAGGGGACTTATCTATTTTCACCTTTTCCAGGATTTCCAACACCTCTTCTCTACATACCTCAAAGCCATCCATTCTACTTATTTGTGACTCAGTATTCACATCGACGACAATGCCCTGTTCCTGAGTAAATACTGAAGAAAAGTATTCATTCAGTGTCTCCCCAATCTCTTCCGCCTCCACACGCAACTTCCCACTACTATCCTTGACTGGACCTATTCCTACCCTAGTCATTCTTTTATTCCTAACATATCTATAGAAAGCCTTAGGGTTTTCCCTAATCCTACCGACTAAGGACCTTTCATGTCCCCTCCTTGCTGCTCTTAGCTCTCTCTTCAGGTCCTTCCTGGCTACCCTATAACTCTCAATCGCCCCAATTGAACCTTCACGTCTCATCTTGAGATAGGCCGCCCTCTTCCATTTAACAAGGGATTCCAATTCCTTATTAAACCACGGCTCCCTCGCACGACCCTTTCCTCCCTGCCTGACAGGTACATAATTATCAAGGACACTCAATAGTTGCTCCTTGAACAAGCTCCACATATCATTTACACTCTTGCCTTGGAGTCTACTTTTCCAAGCCACACATCCTAAGTCATGCCTCACCGCATCATAATTTCCCTGACCCCAGCTATAACTCTTGCCCTGTAGTACACACTTATCCCTCTCCATCACGAGAGTAAAAATCACCGAATTATGGTCACTATCCCCAAAGTGCTCACCTACCTCTAATTCTAACACCTGGCCTGGTTCGTTACCCAGAACCAAATCCAGTATGGCCTCACCTCTTGTTGGCCTGTCTACATATTGTGTCAGGAAACTCTCCTGCACACATTGAACAAACACTGACCCATCTAACGAACTTGAGCTATAGCTTTCCCAATCAATATCAGGAAAGTTAAAGTCCCCCATAACAACCACCCTATTACTGTCACTCATCTCCTGAATCACCTTCCCTATCCTTTCTTCAATGATTCTAGGACTATTAGGAGGCCTGTAAAAGACTCCTAACAGGGTGACCTCACCTTTCCTATTCCTAACCTCAGCCCAAACTACCTCAGATGGCAAGTCCTCATCCATCGTCCTTTCCACCTTTTAAGGTGAAAGGCAAGATTTGAGGAAATTTCTTTCATCTAGAGGATGGTGGGAATTTGGAATGCACTGCCTGAGAGCATAGTTTTAGGGGGAAAATCTCACAGTCTTTAAAAGGTACTTGGATGAGCAATTGAAATGTCATAACATTCAAGGCTATGAGCCAAATGTTGGAAAATGGGATTAGTGTAGACGATAGAGGGGGGTGATGGAGGGTTGTTTTTCAGACTCGAGGCCTGTGACCAGTGGAGTGCCACAAGGATCGGTGCTGGGCATCTACTTTTTGTCATTTACATAAATGATTTGGATGCGAGCATAAGAGGTACAGTTAGTAAGTGCAGATGACACCAAAATTGGAGGTGTAGTGGACAGCGAAGAGGGTTATCTCAGATTACAACAGGATCTTGACCAGATGGGCCAATGGGCTGAGAAGTGGCAGATGGAGTTTAATTCAGATAAATGCGAGGTGATGTATTTTGGGAAAACAAATCTTAGCAGGACTTATGGTAAGGTCCTAGGGAGTGTTGCTGAACAAAGAGACCTTGGAGTGCAGGTTCATAGCTCCTTGGAGTCGCAGGTAGATAGGATAGTGAAGAAGGCATTTGGTATGTTTTCCTTTATTGGTCAGAGTATTGAGTACAGGAGTTGGGAGATCATGTTGCGGCTGTACAGGACATTGGTTAGGCCACTGTTGGAATATTGCAATTCTGGTCTCCTTCCTATAGGAGGTTGTGAAACTTGAAAGAGTTCAGAAAAGGTTCACAAGGATGTTGCCAGGGTTGCAGGATTTGAGTTATAGGGAGAGGCTGAACAGGCTGGAGTGTCGGAGGCTGAGGGGTGACCTTATAGAGGTTTACAAAATTATGAGGGGCATGGACAGGATAAATAGGCAAAGTCTTTTCCCTGGGGTCGGGGAGTCCAGAACTAGAGGGCATAGGTTTAGGGTGAGAGTGGAAAGATATAAAAGAGACTTAAGGGGCAACATTTTCACGCAGAGGGTGGTACATGTATGGAATGAGCTGCCAGAGGATGTGGTGGAAGTTGGTATAATTTCAACATTTAAGAGGCATTTGGATGGGTATATGAATAGGAAGGGTTTGGAGGGATATGGGTTGGGTGCTGGCAGGTGGGACTAGATTGGGTTGGGATATCTGGTCGGCATGGACGGGTTGGACCGAAGGGTCTGTTTCCATGCTGTATGACTCTATGACTCTATACCTGTCTTAAATGGGTAACCACTTGCTCTGAGATTATGCCAGAAAGAAGAAGCACCTCTCAGTATCTGCTCTGCCAAGTCCCCTAAGAATGTTACAATCAGGTGTCATCTGATTGTTATGAACTCCAGTGAATACAAACCCAACCTACACAGCCTCTTCACACAAGGATATCTCTCCGTACCCAGGATCAGCCAAGTGAACCTTAGATAAAGGGAACAAAACTGTTCACATTATTCCAGGGTTGTGAAATAATTAATGTCTTGTACAGTTTTAGCAAGACTTCCCTATTATTGTACTCCATTCCCTATGAAATAAATCTCATTCATCTTCCCTATTACCCATTGAACCTAGAAGATTCATGTGATTATGGACTAGCATCCTCAAATCTCCCTGCATTGATGCTTTTTCAGTCTTGCCCCACTGAAATAGTGGGGACTTCTGGCGAGTTTCGGGTGAAACGGTGTTACCCAGCAGAATCTGCAATTTCCCAGATAATTCCTTCAGAGTGTTCAACGGAGGGGATTCCACAGGGTCACCATGCACCACTCTCATCTGCACTAGAATAATGGCTGTCTGCCTGTTATAGTATCTATTAACTGTTAAGGCTGCACCACTGATCCAGTGGCATATCTCTCATGACATCTTGTCAACCTGAAAATGACATTTGTGCCTATATTTATCCATGCAAATATAGTACCCTCTATACCATGAGCTATCCTTTCCTCTAGTCATTCAGAAAAAAACATTTCTAATGCAAATCTTGACATAATCAATGAAGGGTAAAATGTCCAACATTGGCAAATGAATTTTGCTAATATCTAGATAGGAAAACAAATAAATTGCTGCCAATGATTCATCAAAGTCCTGTCCAACTGACATAATAAAATGAGTGGCTCAGTGGTTAGCACTACTGCCTCACAGCGTCAGGGACCTGGGTTTGATTCCAGCCTTGGGTGACTATCTGTGTAGAGTTTGCATGTTCTCCCTGCGTCTGTGTGAGTTCCCTCCCACAATTCAAAGATGTGCAGGCCAGGTGAATTAACCATGCTAAATTGCCCCCGGTGTTAGGTGCATTGGTCAGAGGAAATTGTGTCTGGGTGGGTTACTCTTCAGAGGGTCACCATGGACTTGTAGGTAACCTAATCTGAAAAATATTTACAATTCCACAGAAGATGAAATGGCTTTTTTTTATAAGAGTTTCATTCATAACATGTAGGTATTTCTCCCTGGGCCAGCATCCCATGTCCTGGAGAAGATGGTGTTGAGCTGCCTTCTTGAGCTACTGCAGTCTTTAGGCTGCATGGACACCCACAGCGCTGTTAGCAAGGGAGTTCTTGACACAGTGACAGTGAGGAAGTGGCGATACATTTCCAAGTCAGAATGATGAGTGGCTTGGAGGGCAATATGTAGGTGGTGGTGTTCCCATTTATCTGCTGCCCTTGTCCTTCTAGATATGTAGACACTACAAGTTTGGAAAATGCTGTTGAAGCAGCCAGGGTGAGTTTTATCCTGTTCCTTAGGTTTGTTTGGAAATCCTGCAAACTGTACATGCTCAAAATGCACAGATGAAAGAACTAGGATTTTCTTTCTTGAGGCAATGATTTATATTTAAAATCTTACCTTTACAGGCAGGCTGCAGAGTTGAAGGAAACAAGGCTTTGAAGATCACAAAAGGTAACTCAGTGGGTATAAGCTCGATGATGTCATTCTGCAATGTGTATTTTTAAAATTTTTTAAACGTCATGTTTTGAACTTTGTGAAACCTGTTTTAGAGGCCATCTTCTGTTGGGAAAACAGGCAAATGGACCTGCAAGTTAGAGCACCATGCCAATGACAGTGTGTCCAACTGACATGATTTGTGATTGGCATGGGAGGCAATGTTTGGGCGAAATACCTATAGCACAATTAGGACCTTAAGTAGGCAGCGAATGCGTAACTAAGGGTGTTTTGCTACTGTATCCACAATGTAATGAACAGTGCAGTGTCCAGTTTCCAACATGTGAGCTGCTGGTGGTGAATAAAGTAAGTACACCCTTCCCACGGATCCTGTGCTAATTTGAAGCACTATCCGCCATCGCTAATAGCTTTGCCTCCATGCATTTACCGTCCAACACCCCTCCACTCTGTCCAATATGCCCACACCCCACCACATCCTCACTGGTGAGTTCTTGGACTTATGTATGTTTCAGGGCACTACATATACGATCCTGAGGGGTCTCAACGGGATGGATGAGCAAAGCATGTATCCCTTTGTGGGAATAATCTAGGATGAGGAATAAGCATGAGTTTAAAGGTAACAGGGATGGGTGAGATTGTGGAGTAATCAGATCAGTCAGCAGTTTTGCAAATTGAGTCTTTCTCCTGGAGATCCAGCTTCAAAATGGTTAAAGAGCTATTAGTAAAGCAGGCAAATGCACTGTGGGGCTTACCCTTGACATTGGCAGTGGGGTGCAGCAGATCAGTCTTCAGTGTATAATGCAGCCCTATGAGGCAAAACTGTTATATGATTAAAGGTAAAGCTTTGTTCATTTTCAATTGATTCATCAACAAACCACATGGCGCATTGCTACTTACACTGAAATTTCCCAGTTTAAATATTTACATGGTCAATTATAATTGTAATTTACTGACATAACAGGATAACTAAAAATGATAACAACAGGGTACAAGGGCTGTGATTGGGCCAGTGCAAGATTTTGCATGTTATGTGGGTTAATGAATGCAGATGTATTCATTGTAGACTCTGTGCAGTGCTGTCTGTGCCAATCCTATTCCAGCAGTGATAGCACATTGCAGTATTGAGATTATATCCCTTTGTTGATTTGCAAAGTCAACTAATTTTAATATTTTCCTGTGACTCCTAGCACATTGATCATTATGTATGAGGAGAGTCAAGGAGACAGAAGTTGCCACCTCGACATCAATAAAGAATTCAGGCTTTCCTTTGAAGACAAGAAGGATTTTTCAGTGTTAGGAGAACAGTGTAGTTTTAAGGCAGAGTTTTCTGATTTATCAAATCAGCACCTTTCCTTCTGTGCTTGCTCTAAATGAATACTGAGTGGCCAGAGAGACAGTGTAGGCACTCCAAATGCATTTCGAGGGAAGTTCCCAATTTTAATTTTCCTTTCAGGCTCTTAATCAGCTTTCTGCAACATACTGTTACTGTCTCAATGGCTAACCACACCATAGTGTGCCATTCACAAAATTTTGACCAACACACCTGGTAACACAAGTGCCCTCTCTCCTATTCATGTTTCTTTTATTTATTTGGTGTTTGAAGAAACTGAGTGATTCGTAGACATTAGGGATTAGGCAACTTGGGACAGGCAGTAAACTGCCCAGCCAGCAGCGCTCATGTCCTATTTCTTGAATAAATAAAAGATAAATATAACTGGTAAAATGTCAACTCGATATTTTCCATTATGAATGCTAGAAATAATATATTTACAGATTACAGTTTTTTGCACTGTGTGTTGATATTATCTGTACTTATTTCTAATACATGGGAGTAATTTGGAAAACATTAATAATAGTTCATCCAAACATTTGTAAGGTTTGTAAAGTAGCAAGGTTATGCACCAAACAAAAAGGAAAGAGCAAAGAGAAGATAAACACTTAAGAATGTATTTTATGGGACTTTTATTTATTATATTTATTAGATATCTGTAGAATATCAAAACAAAACAGGGCAGCAGATTGCCCTTCTTAATGCTTTCACTTCCATAGATCAATATTTCAATTTTTATTAAGTTAAAAACATGATGTTGTATAATCGGAGTTTGGACATTCGGTTCACTCGCACAATATACATTTTCATGCAGCCTTTATAATAGATTTGCAAAACAGCCACTAAGTTTGTACACATTAATAGAGAATTCAACAAATGCAGCATGTTGAAAACATTCATTTTGAAGCAAAACAATGCAATAATTTGGTGAGTCTGTCACTGGCATGCATTTGAGCAAAAAGCAAGCACATATGTTTGCAAAATAGTTTAAAGCATATTATGTCTACTACAAAACCCATTTTTGAATGTATTATTTTCAAATTTAGAACTTGACACATAATTTTCAGACATGGAAGCTTTGAAGAAAATGCAACTTCTTCATTTTCAGCCTGCATCTTTCTCACCCCTTTTACTGTCTCCTCAGTAGGACAACAACATTATTTTGCAGAGCTCCACTTAATTCCTTCATCTGCATTAAAGCACACTTCCTTATTTAACTGCCAGATGAAACATTCTATTGTCAGCTTTTCTCCCACATTATCACTAGCGTCTGAGTGCCTCTTACATAAGTGACATGGATATCAAATGTTATTATGTATGTATATCATCTCTACTGCAGTGATGCCATTTAAGTGACATATCTCAATGTATCGCTGTCCAAATCACTTTCTGCATAAAGCTCATCCAATGTATTAAAGCTGCAGTACTGCACAATTTTCAGACATTTATCTCAATGTTTACAAAATCAAAATTAATGATGTGGATGTATAATGAGATCAACTTATAGGCTGAAACGAAGGAGGAATTTTCATCAATGAATTCATTCTACAGAAGGGCCCTAAATCACAAATGCAACCTGCATTTGGAGGGAGACAGCAAGTTCTACAAAGCCATCTATCAGCTCCTGGAGATGTCCTCTTTGCCCTGATTTTCACCAGGGAAACAGAAACAATGAGGATCAATTTCTACACAATAGAAGAACAAAATAGTTATGGAAATCTAAAAAAACCAGTAAATGCTGGAAATATTCAACATCTCTGGAGACAGAAACAAAGTTAGCATTTCAGGACTGGAGGAGAAGTTAGTAATTTAATCAGCTTTCAGAAATAAAAGGATGGAAAGGTGGGAGAAAGAACATAAGAGAATGTCTGCCATAGGGTGGAAGGCAGGGAAGATTAAGTGATCCCTGTGTGACTCCATTTGGTACACCCTTGCCAGTCCCAAATTGACCCATGTATCCCTACTTTGTGTTTCCAGTTAGTTAACCGATCCTCTATGTTATTATATTACCTCCATACCCTGAGCTCTTAATTTGTTTGGCAACCTTTGATGCGTTACCTTGTCCAATGTCTTATGCAAATCCAAGTACACCAAACAACATGATCCCTTTATCCATGTTTACTTGTTATTTCCTGAAAGAACATTAAATTGGTCAAACCCTATTTTGCTTTTTCAAATCAGTGTTGACTCTGTCTGATTGCATTAAGATTTTCTAAGTGGCTTGCAACAGTCTCCTTTATTAGATTTTAGGCAATATGGCCTGTAGTTTCTTGCTTTCTGTCTCATATACAGGAGTTACATTCACAATATCCCAATCTGCTAGGATTTCTCCAAATCCAGGGAATTTTGGAAAATTAAAACTAATGAATCTGCTATCTCAGCAAACACTTCTCTACGGACCCAAGGATGATGTCCATCAGGATCTACATGCTTGTCAGCTTTTAGTTATAACTTTTTTCACCTTTTTCTGGTGATTGAATCTGTTTTAAGTTCTGCTCTCCCTTTGATTTCTTGATTTACACTTTGTGGAACGTAATTTCTCTCTTCTACAGTGAATCTATTCAGTGCATCTGCCATTTCTTGATTTTGCATTATTAATTCCCAAGACTTGCATTATTAATTCCCCACTCTCTTGAGGATGAATGTTCACTTTACTTAAATTCTTTTTGAATAACTCTGGGAACTCTTTATTATGTCTTTCAATATTTATGGCTCATTTTCTCTTGGACTATAATTTCTCCCACTTTTTTAGTTACTTTATGTATTTTATTGATTTTGTGCACTCTTTTTTTTCAGTTTGTTACCATGGTAAATGTAATCTTAGGGTAAACCTAATTCCATTTCCCTCAGACCTATCTAGAGACATTTTAAAATATTCATTATTTTCACTCTGTGAAGTTGAAATGAGGTGTAAACTCTTTATAAAATCCAAGGGATTGTCCACATACATTATGCATGCAGGTTTCATTCTAATTGAGGTTTTGAAGCAAATTAATGAGATTACACAACACAGGAAAGATCCTGTGTTTGTAGTGCTTCAACCTACTTTTGATATATTTCATGTTGCTTCTATAGGAGTTCTCGGAACAACCACATGCCATTATAGAAAGATAACATAAAATTAAGCCTACAAACCGAAAATGAATAGAAGTAGCAATGGTCCTAACTACGTACTATTTATCCTTAAATGTGATGCAGTCACTGTCTCAGCAACGCTTTAGTTTATACAGTTATAGTACAATTGCCATATCGTGATTTTTGCCGTGATTTTTCTGTATTCCATCAAATCTTAATCTATTCCATCAAATTATAATCTGTCTGGTGCTAAAATACTATTTTTGTAGCTTCTATTAAAGGTAGTAATAACCTTCAGAGCGAACTATGCTGCAAAGCTGTAAAACACTGTAAACCTTGAACTGGAATTGTGTTTAAATTATTAAATATATTTGTGGTCCTTGAAAGTCTTAATAGACCTTGTAATTAACCTCTGCTGAGATTCTAACTCATTAGAAACTGTTAAAAGACCAGAGATTCCTGGTGAAGACTGAAGGTAGATCATGACCTTGTGTGCTTTATCCTTCTTTTTGGAAGGACAAAGCACACAAGGTCTGTCCTAAGCATACAATTCATTTAACATTTCAAGTTTGATGACTTTTTCAGAACTGAATTGAAATGCTAACTCTGTTTTTCTCTCTAAAGGTGGTGCTAGATCCACTCAGCTTCTCCAGCACTTCATTTTTATTTCTATTTTCCAGCATCCACACTATTTTGCTTTTATATAACTTATTGCTTCACTGCAGAAGCATTTTAAAGTAAATAGGATACATTTTTCCTGGAGGTCATCTAAAATAACATATGTAAACAATTTAAACTTAATCTTTAAAATCAAGTCTATTGTTAGGATATCACTCTAATCAGAACTATTTTTATACTATCTTTCTATTGTTATAATATTGAACAATAAGTGGGACCTTTTTGTTAGAGCCTTAGGTTAGTCCATTCCCAGAAATGTTTATGGGTATAGTGTTCAACATTATTAAGCAATAACCCAAGCTAAGTTGTTGGAAATAATTGCATCAGTGAGTTCGAATAAAATTCCCACTGGAAGTCACGGACAATAGAATTGGATGGACTACAAGCTGCATAGCCAGTCCCATTCCAACACGTTCCCACAGGAAGGGTTGGGTTAAGATTTTGTCCATCACGTATGATTCTGAGAGAGATTTTATCACTTTTGACCATTGCTGACTGAATGCCTCTGTAACCTTTGATCTCCTTACGAATCAAGAAGCTGTCCATCCCTGTGTCAAAGATACTCAATGACTTGGCCACCACCATCTTCCGCAGAAATGAGTTCCACAGATTCACCACTATCCAGTCAAGGAAATTACTCATCACCTCAGTTCTAAAGGGTTTCCCTTCACTCTGAGGCTGTGACCTCGGGTCCTAGTCTCTCCTATTAGTGGAAACATCTTCTCCACATTTATTCTATCTAAGCTTCTCAGTATTCTGTAAGTTTCAATCAGATCCTGGCCCCCCCATCCTTCTAATTTCCATCAATTTCAAATCCAAATCTCAGTCCAGACTCAAAGCAAAGTACAGAGACCCGAAAAATTTCACTGTGTGTTTTAGTTTGTTGTTAAGCCAGACCCTGCTATCTGATTTGCATTTCACAAACCCTTTAAATGTCGAGTCAATGCAATGTAAGTAGCTTCCTAGAGTTATGACGCATTTGCACTAGAAATTAGAAAACAACAACCAGCAAAATTCTAGCTGCAATTTTAGATTGGTTTGCATCTGACAATGCAAATTAAACATTCTGCACTAAATGCTGTCCATTCGGAGTTCAGCAGTAGAATCATCCAAAACTGTGAAGGAAATCAAACTCAGTTGTGCATATGTTTCAGATCCCCTTTGTTGATGTGAGGCATCCTTTCTCAGATCATCATCCCCGTCTCAGCAGTTTACTTTAAGTCTATTATTTTTTCAATCTCTTTCACTGATTTCACTAACGGAAATGGTCTGCACACTGCTTTATAGCCCAGCTTGATTCACTTTCTTTTTCTATATAGGACATCTGAACAAATTGCTTTTCAATATAAAATGTGACCATTGATTTTCAGTTGATACCAGAGGAATCCTTATACTACACACAACAGTCAAACTCAACACTTCATTCTATTTACACATTTATCTGAAAACTGAAAGAAGCAATTGACATTATGCATTTAAAATAGTGCTGGCCCCAAGAAAGAATATCTCAAACTTAATTTTTCTTTAACAAATTGGAACCATTGAAGGGAAATAATTACAAAGGTACCAAGACATCTGAGCAGGACTTAATAACAAAGAGAATGGTCCTGTCTGTCAAATGATAAAGGGATTGGTGAAAGATTTTTTTTATGAGGACATGTTCTGTTCATTTTGTCTTCTTTCTAATATGTTTTAGAGTTTCCTTTCAATGTGTTCCCAGCATGTACTATTCCCCAGTAGGAAAGTGACCAAATTCGTGCCTCGACTGTTATTGATCACTATTAAACATTTGAGAACATTGGTCAACCATTCCCTCCTTGGAATGTGCTCAGTGCATCCCTGAAACAGCTAACATCAGCAACTTACTTGTGGTAATTGCAAATGTCAACCAATGTTCAGCTTCTTCATGTCATTTCAGGTGGTAGAATAAATGCATTATATCACCATGATTCAAAAGTATTATTGTATAATGTATTATATAGCTTCTTCTTATAGTGACAAAACGGCAGTTTTCTGGTCTAAAACTGTACTTTTCTCTCTAGTACTGGTATTAAACATATTAATTTATGTATGTGTTTTAAAACAAATGCAAGCAAAACAAAGATTTTTGCCAAATTGTGCAAAAGAATTCCCCAGTCTAACTATCGATGGGGTGTAGATTATATGGAGAACTGCCTTAAACTTGGGGCTTTAAATTTACAAGCAAAATCTTCAGATTAAGAAGCTAACCATGCAGTAACCATGCAGCATATGCCACATTCCATTTGCTTTATGTGTCAGATTGAATTGCTTTTTGAAGAAAGTCTTCATGACGTGCTGATAGCTCTGGAAGGTAAAACATCCTGATCCTATATCCATTTTACATTTACATCCCTATTCCCTTCAGATAAAATATATGTTCTAATAACTTAGTAAAGCATTAGAACAACACATCACATGTCTGGGTATTGGCAGGACATTTGGCAATTCCATAGTGATGCTTATCTGTGGTCAATCACTGCCATGGACATTTCAATTTGTTCATGAGAGCTGAGAAAATGTTGAATGATGTTTTTATTTTAAAATGTACATTAAAAAAACCCAGTTACATTACACAAATATTATTTTCACACACTGCATCTATATAATTCTCTCTTCAGAAACTTCCACTGATAATGGTCAGTCCATTTATTCGGGTGTTGTGCACGTTGACTCAGGGGAGTCCAGAGTTGGGCATTTTGGGGCAATAGCCTTGTAACTGTAATATTCCACAACTTGCTTTGGAACTTCTGCTAAGACACATTTAGCCAAAGCTGCTGGAGAGGCCTGGAACACAGATCAGGACATTAGTGATAAGACCAACTGTGTTTTTGTTTCACCTAAATGTATTTCCATGTCAAGCACCTTTCAAAAGTTATTTAAGAGCATTATAGTTAAAACCAAATAAATGAATTCAATCTTTAAAGAACATTATCACTATAATAAAGTTAGTTTCAAATGGTTACAAACAATATGCTCCATTTGCATTATGCCTTTCTTTTATTTTGACATCCCAAGATTTTTTTTTTAGGTTAGATTACTTACAGTGTGGAAACAGGCCCTTCGGCCCAACAAGTCCACACCAACCCTCCAAAGAGCAACCCATCCAGACCCATTCCCCCTTCACCTAATACTATGGGCAATTTAGCATGGCCAGTTCACCTGACCTGCACATCTTTGGATTGTGGGAGGAAACCGGAGCACCCGGAGGAAACGCACGCAGACACGGGAAGAACGTGCAAACTCCACACATACGGTTGCCCGGGGCGGGAATTGAACCTGGGTCTCGCTGTGAGGCAGCAGTGCTCACCACAACAACATTCAGTTTAAGGAAATAGTTGACTTGACGCCAAATAAGATTTTGACTTGGATTTTGCAGTCACTGCCAAAACAATGGTGCACATTACTGATGTTGGAAAAAGTTATGTCTGTGGTTATGTGTGGATTACCCATTTGCTGATGCCAGTTTAAATCTGGTGTCAAGGCCAGGGGCTCTCCAAGAGCCCAGCAACAGCGATATTAATAAACCAGGGTAAGCAGTCAATTGCGGAGAATTATTTCCAAAGACGACAAACCAAAGAGTATAAAGCACCGAAAATTTCACTCTCAACTAATATATTTTGTAAAGAGCAAAATAAATGATCAGAATAGGATTAAGTTGAGGAAGGAACTTTGACATGATAGAGAAAAATAACTAAAATTATTTTCAAAAGTGATTCTTTTAAAACCATAATGGAAAAGTTTAACATTCCACTTATACAAAATTACTCTGAGGAACATTGAAGCTGTTCAGTATAAAATTATGGATTGAGTCCGGAATTCACCACCTCAAAGAGTTGTGGAGGCTAGATCACTGAATGTATTTCGGGAGGAGGTACCTAGATTTCAGCAGTATTGAGGAAATGAAGGCTACAAGGAGCTGGCACAAAAGAGGAGTCAAGCCTGGGGCAGATTAGCCATGCTCTTATAGAATTGTGGGATAGGCTTGAGGGGTCAAATGGCCTAATGCTGCTCCTATTTCCTATGTTCTTATGAGTGCACCAATAAAACTCCACTTTCACCTCATTCAGCCAAAGATCTCACAGTGAAACTGATAATGTAACAGTGCAGGCTTTGGCAGTTCAGCGATTTCCACTTGATTGTGGCCTGGAGATCTTCAGTTATGCAACAACACATGGAGAAGCACAGAATCACAAACATCAAATGCTGTCAGGTTTCAGACAGCTTACATCGACAAACTCTAACACTTATCATAAGTCATATCATAACATCTGGACCATTAGGATAGCTTGATCAAAAATGTAGTATTTAGGAAAATACAGGTGGAGAGGTAAAGAGGTTTGGGAAGGAGTTTAAGAACTTTGGGTCATGGTACCGAAGACACAGCCACCAATAATGGATCAATTAAAAATGGGAGATGTGCAAAAGGCTTGAATTGGAAGAATTCACAGATCTTAGAAGGTTGGACTGTATTGGAGAGATTGCAGAAAAGGATTACACAATCAGTTCCAGTTGTGACGAACTTTTGTTATAATGATATATTGGAGAAGTTGGGACTGTTTATCTGGGAGACGAAAAGGCTGAGAGGATATTTGATAGATATATTCAAAATCATGAGGAATCAAGACAGAGCATATAGGAAGGACTATTCCCATTTGGGAAAGGATCAAGAATGAGAGAACATAAGCTTAAAGCAGTTGGCAAAGGAAGCAAAGTGGAAGAAAGTGAGGTCTGCAGATGCTGGAGATCAGAGTCGAGAGTGTGGTGCTGGAAAAGCACAGCAGTTCAGGCAGCATCCGAGGAGCAGGAGAATTGACATTTTGGCAAAAGCCTTTCATCAAGGAAAGTGGCATGAGGAAAACCTTTTTTTCACAAAGCTTGTGCAATGTGTGGAGTGCAGTGACTGAAAGTGCGATGGAGGCAAGTTCCCTCAAGACATTCCAAAGGGAAGTGGATTGTTGTCTGAATGTGCAGGCTTGGGGGAGAAGGCAGGGGAATGGCATTAAGTGAATTGCTCAGTCAGAGAGCTGGCACACATGGTCAGCTGGATAGATCCCTTTGGTAATGTAACAAGTTTGATATTCCAAAGGAGGATACAGAAATAGGGAATGGCAAGACAATGGAAAGATTTGAAAACAAAGATGAGAAGTTTTGAATTGTTGAGATCCATAGGTAAAACAACCTTTTATTTAAGCTTCAGGAAAAGATTTTGAGAACAGGGTCAAGGACAGAAATCATAGCCCCTTGTGCCACTCCTGGCCCAGTCCTCTGGCCCTAGCCACTGCTATCTACTTGCACACAGTCAGCCACCTAGGGTCTGGGCCCCAGTTATTAGGCAATGATGTACTCCCCTGCTTGGGAAACATTGCTAAAATATAGCACTGCTTTTAGCCTGGTCGCTGACATTTGCAAGGGTAGGTGGGCTTGATGAAACACGACTTGGTGATGCTTCTGGGTTGCAGACAGAGACTCTGTCCAAGTGCCTTTAAATATGAGGCCTGATTGGTGCTGGTGCCAATCAGAACATGCTGCTCATCGAATCTGACATCTTACTTAGTAGACATATATAATTAATTAATTAGAATGCAATTTGGATGGAGAAAATCTACCCCCTTCAGGCTAGCCATGGCACACCTTAGAAGAAAGAATTCCACCCAAATTGGACCAATGTTTAGTTGTTTAGAGTCATGCCTTGCACAAAGAAAGATTGTTGTAGTTGTTGGAGGTCAGTCAGCTCAGCCACAGGTAATCTCTGCAAGACTTTTGCAGGATAATGTTAATGTCCTAGACCCAACCATCTCCAGCTGCTTCAACAATGACCCTCCTGCCATCATAAGGTCTGAAGTGGGGATGATCATATGAACAATGCTTAGCATCATTCACAACAGTTCAGATACTGAAGCAGTCCCTGCCCAAATGCATCAAGACCTGAGCAATCTTGAGGTGGGGGGGTGACAATTGGCAAGTGACATTCATACCATGCAAGTGCCAGACAATCTCCAACAAGAGAGAATCTAGTCATCATCCCTTGAAATTCAATGGCATTCCCACTGTTGGATCCTCCGTTATCAACATCGTGTGGGGGGTCACTATTGACCATAAAATGAATTGGATTAGCCATACAAATACTTGGGGGTCTTGTGATGCAGTGGTAGTGCCCCTTCCTCTGGTCCACGAGTCCTGAGTTCAGGTCCTACCAACTCCACAGGAGTATAATAACAACCCTGAACAGGTTGGTTATAACAAATATCTACAAATATTGTGGCTGCAAGAACAGTCCAGAGGCTAGAAATCCTACATTGAGTAAGCATCCTCCGACTCACAAAAACCTGTCCACTATTTAAAATTCACTAATAAGAGTGTGATGGAACACTCCCAACTTACATGGATGATGGCAACCCCGATAACATAGAGTCATGGAGTCGTGCAGCATGGAAACAGACCCTTAGGTCAACTAGTCCATGCCAATCATGTTCCCAAAGTAAGCTAGTCCCACCTGCCTGCATTTGGCCCATATCTCTCCAAACCTTTCCTATTCCTTATCCAAATATCTTTTAAGTGCTGTTACTGAACCTGCATCCATCACTTCCACTGGCAGTTTATTCCACACACAAAACCACTCTGTGTAAAAAAAAAGTTGCTCCTCGTGTCCCTTTTAAATTGTTCTCCTCTCATCCTCAAATATGCCCCCTAATTTTGAACACTCCCAACCTCGGGAAAACCTTGCTATTCACCCTATCTATGCCCCTCATGATTTCATAAAGCTGTATAAGGTCAACACTCAACCTCCCACTCTCCCGTGAAAAATGTCCCAGCCTATCCAGTCTACTTTTGTAACTCGAACCCTGGCAAAATGCTGGTGGATCTTTTCTGAACCCTTTCCAGTTTAATAATATACTCGCTATAGCAGGGCAACCAGAACTGCAGAGTATTCCAGAAGAGGCCTCACCAATGTTCTGTACATGACACCATTCACAACAGTACATGACGTCCCAACTCTTATACTCAAAAGGTCTGAGCAATGAAGGTAAGCGTGCTCCATGCCTTGTTAACCACCCTATCTACTTGTGATGCAAATTTTGAGGAATTATGTACCTGAACCTGTAGGTCTCTCTGCTTTACAAGGCAAATTTGAGGACTGCAGATGCTGGAAACCAGAGTTTAGATCAGAGTGGTGCTGGAAAAGCACAGCAGGTCAGACAGCATCCGAGGAGCAGGACCTGCTGTGCTTTTCCAGCACCACAGTAATCTCTGTTCTACAACACTACCCAGGCCCTACCATTAATTGTGTAAGTCCTGCCCTTTTTTAAAAATCAAAATACAATACTTTGCATTTATCCAAATTAAACACCATCTTCCACTCCTCAGCCCACTGAATGAATTGATTGTGATCTCTTTGTTATCTTAGATAACCTTCTTCACTATCCACTATATCACTTCTTTTAGTGTCATCCGCAATGCCTCCTATATTCTCATCCAAATAATTTCAATAAATGACAAACAGAAATGGAGCCAATACTGATCCCTGTGGAACGCCACTGGTCACAGGCCCCCCGTCTGAAAAACATCCCTCCACCACCATCCTATGTCTCCTGTCTCCTATGTATCCAATTGGTAATGTCACCCTGAATCCCATATGATATAACGTTCGTGATTAGTACTCAGGAAGCTTAACATTATCCAAGACAAAGCATCCTGCTTGAATGATACTGCATCCACAAACATTCACTCCCTCCACTACTGACACACAATAGCAACAGTGTGCACCATGTACAAAATGCATAGCAGTAATTCAACAAGGATCCTTAGCCAGCACCTTCCAAACCCATGTCTACTACCATCTAGAACGACAAAAGCAGCAGATACATAGGAATACCACCACCTGCAAGTTCCCTCCAAGCCATTCACTATCTTGACTTGGAAATATATCATTGTTCTCTCAGTATCAATGGGTCAGAATCATGCAACATCCTCCTTAATGGCATTGTGGTGTATCTACACCAAATGGACTGCAGCAGGTCAAGAAGACAGCTCACCACCATTTTCTCAGAGGCAAGTGACAACGGGTAATAATTGCTGGCCTCACTGGTTATATCCCATGAAAGATTAAAGAAAATTTATGATCTCTGGATTTCTTGTGATTTTGAATAAAATGCATTATTGCATCAATCTCTCATTATTTTATAAACTTGGATAATATTCCCAGCCAAACATTTTCCAATAAAGTTACATTTAGTTTCCTAGATCAATGCTGAGATCTAGAGCCATCTTTACCATCCTTTTCTAAATGATTTCTTCTGTCATCTTTGTTTTTTTATTTGTTGCTTTGTTGGATTTCCTTTTTCTGCAATTAATACAGTGGACTTAATGATAAATTTGCAAATGTGGATATTGGATATTACACTGACTGAATGCTGATAAATTGCTTTCAGAATTATTAATATTGAAAACAGAGAGAATATGTCAAATATGAGACTTATCATGACATTCAGTACTACAGTGTTTGGTTTTCTTTAATCTGGCTAATTAGGAGTCCACTGCATGTTTTGATTAATAGCCATTTTCATTGGACACATGATCCAAGCACTTTTATTAGCACAGCACAATTCATGGGAACTTTGATCTTCTTATGTGTTTGTTGTCTAAACAAATGCCTTGAGTAAGTCACTGCAAAAAAGGAATCTTGTTCCTTGCAACTCAAAAGATCTGCTTAGTCCTTTGTTCTTACATTCTGTCACCTTCAAAGTGGTTGGATGAATGTTAAACAGAATTTTTAGAATTAGTAAAATAACCACAGTCTCACTTTAGCCTTAATCTCTCATGCTCTGAATTAGGAAATGTGATCATTGTCAAGAAAGGTGAGTGCTATCAGCAGAAAGAAGCCAGTTTATCTAATAATGAGCAGCTCCAGCAGAGAACAGGAAGATCATAGAAAGAGCTAGTAGCATCTCACAATATTCTAAATGGAGAGCAGAGTGAATTTGACACGAGGCAAAATTTTGAACAATTGCTCTAATGATGTTAAAGTAATACTCAAAATCTGTGTAGAGATGTATTGTTTAAAAAGCATTGTCTTAACAAAAACTCATTAGTTAATGATGATATTAAGAAGCCAGAAAGAGAAATGTTATATTTGGTATTCACCTCTAGCCTACAGCGTAAACATAAAGATGCACAGAATTCATTGCTCCAAAGGTATCACTCTAAAAGAAGGTATGTATTATAATAAGAAGCATAATTCAAAAATTACTTTAATTCTTACATTTTTAAATTCACGGAAGGGGACAAACTGAACAATATCTCTTAACACAGGTTCCCCCTTTGGAGATCGTAAAACCCCATCGTCACCATCCAGTATTTGCATATCTGTAAAATCTGCATTGCCGACACCAACAATGATGATGGACATTGGCAGGTATGATGCTCGGACAATTGCCTCCCTTGTATCTGCCATGTCAGTGACAACACCATCTGTTAGAATCAGCAGGATAAAGTATTGCTGGAAAGACAAAAACAAGGAACAATCAAAACTGAAACATTCCCATGTAAAAACCTTAAAGCAAGTAGCATCATGTTACTTTACTAGATTTATGTTGTTCCAGGCCAAGGAACATTGAAATCCCTTCACCCTATCAAAGCTGAGATCAGCAATAAAGCATGAGTCAAAAATCTATGCTCAGGCCTCCTGACTGAAAGTAAAATCCTGCAGATGCTGGAAATGGGAATTAAAACAAAGCTGGAGAAATTCAGCATGTCAGGCAGCATCTGTGAAGAGACAGAGTTAACTTTCTGATGAGCAAACAGAAATAGAAATGTGGATGATTGAAATCCAGTGCAAGAGGGGACAGGATGAACAAAAGAAAATATCCGAGATGGAATAGAAGCTAAGGGAGATGAAATAGCAAAGAATTTCAAAATGCAACAACCAAAATGAGTTGTAATAAATATAGTGAATAAACAAAGGTTGTCCAAATGAGGTATGAATTGTTATACAAAACCATCCAAATGTAACGTGAAGGGATAAACGAAGAAACAAGACAAAGACCAGCTCAACAAAGGATGGGGAACTCAATATAGAATGCCAAGTTCAAAGGCAAGGTGTCATTCCTTCAGCTTGTGTGAGCTTCATTTGAGCCCTGTAGGAAGCCATGGGAAGAAAGCTCAGCAAGGAAGCATTGTAGGGAATTGAAATTACAGCAACTGGGACCTAGAGGTCATGCCTGTGGACAGAACAGATGTGCACCACAAAACAGTCACCCTGTCAGCCTTTGATCTCCTCTGCATCAAGGAAACCACATAAGACATTGCCTAAGCGACTAATATTTTCCTGCCTTTTCATTCTTATTTTGTGATTGACAAGGCTCCTTAGCATATGGACACGGTGCACTATTTGACCAGTCTAGTTAAATAGCCTTAACTAATATATCGGTCTGCTCATGTGTCCCAGCAACATCAGGTAGGGAAGATCGAGGGATGAAAAGATTATGGCTAGCTGCATTCTTTATGTGTTTCTGAGAATTTCTTTAAGTAAATTCTACGTACAGATGCTTCTTTTGTTTTCTCCTCCTCGGCAGCCACTTTAGCCACTTTCCCTATAATAGGTGACACATTGGTTGGGCCATAGAGCTGAATTTTGGGTAGACAGCTCTGATATGATTCAACAACTCCCTGTATTCCTTTAACAAAAAAAAACATAATTCAATTTATTGTTGGTTTTATAGTTATACAATGCAATAAAGCATCAGAAACAGTGAGCATTATACACAAAACGGCGATTTATACCAATCCTTCAGCAGCAAAAGCTAGCACATCCCATATACTCAAACAGGTTAGTTGTTAATTGTGTCTGTGTTTATGGGATAGACAGGGAGGAAGCTGGAAGAACATCACAAGCCAGGCAGCATCAGGAGCTGAAGTAGTCGACATTTTGGGTGTAACCCTTCTTCAGGGGGTGGGTGTAGGGGAAGCTACAGATAAAGGGGAGGCAGGGGCAGGGTGGTGAGGTGGGGATAGGTGAAGATAGGTAGAGGATACAACCTGGTTGGTTAATGGGAGGACTGAATCCGGTTGGTGGCACAGAGCAGAAGGGATGGGAAGGGAAGTCATTTGAAATTGGAGAACTCAATGTTGAGTCCTCTGGGCTGTAGACGGAAGATGAGGTGTTGCTTCTCCAAGTTGTGGTGTAGTTCATTTTGGCAATGGAGGAGGGCAATGATGGTCATGTCAGAAAGGGGGTGGGAAGGGAAATTGCAATGGGCGGTGACTGGGAGGTCCAGTCGGCCTTTGCAAACCCAGCTGAGATGCTCAGTGAACTGTTCCCTAAGTTTACATTTGGTTTCCCCGATGTAGAGAAGACCACTTTGGGAGCACCTGATGCAGTAAACTAAGTTGGAAGAGAGGCAGCTGAACCTCTGTCTCACCTGGAAGGACTGTTTGGTGCCCTGGATAGTGGTGAGGGGAATGGAACATTGCCATGTTTTGCATCTTTTCCGGATGCAGGGGAAGGTACCTGGCTGTTTTGGGGTGATCGATGGGCAGAGTGGTGCAAACCAAGGACTGTCGAAGGGAATGATCAGGACAAGGGGGACTCTGTCTTTATTGCGTTGGGCAGGTTAGAGCAGTGAACAGGGCATGGAGGTGGTCTGGCAGAGGGCTGACTGGAAATGGAGGAAGGAAAAGCACATTGTTCAAAATAGGTGGACATCTAGGATGCTTGGGAGTGTAATGTCTCCTCATCCGAGCAGATGCGGCTGAGGCAGAGGAATTGGGAGAATGGGATGGAGTTCTTGCGGGATACTGAGTGGGAGGAGATGTAGTCCAGGTAATTATGAGAGTCTGTAGGTTTGTAGCAGATGTTTGTCTGGAGACTGTCACCAGAGATGGAAATGGTGAGCTCAAGAAAGGGGAGGGAGGTGCTGGGGGCTGGGCAACTGGAAGTTGCTGAAGAGATGGAGGGAGTGGTTGGTGTCACGGATGTAGGTGGGAAGTGCCTGAACTAAGGGAGAGAGGATGGAGTAGGACGAGATGAGTTCAGTGGGGCAGGAGCAGGGTAGTTGGCTTGTGGATTACGGTGAGTAGGTAGAACCAGGCTGTACATGGCAGGAGAACTACAAGTTTGGAGGCAGTGGAGAGGAGATTACCAGAGGCAATGAGGGCACAGATAGTGCATTCAATTTTGGCCTGATGGGTCACGGGCAAGGGGGTAGCGTTCATGTGCTTCTAAACAAACTACATTCTCAACACATTAAGGTATGATTTCAGAAATCATTGGACTTCTTTGAGTGAGAGGTCCTCCTTAGGAAGGCTCACAGAATAGGACTCTAAAAACAGTTTGAGATCTGACTCCATTCATACTGCATTGCTGTGAATCTTAAATTATATCATAGGGCAACAAATAAGAAAGTAAATTACACATTTTATTGAAAGCAACTGGTTTCAGCTTACCTTCACATTCATCATTTTCTGAATTGAAGTTAATTGCAAAATTATGAGAAACCTGTAAAAGAAAGTAATCCAGTGAAATGGAATTAGTTATATTCATAAGGAGACCATATTCTAATACCTTAGCTGATCTAAGCTATATGACCTACATGACATGACCTATTCATTCTCCATTGGAAAAGAGACTCTGAGATGACTCACATTGAGTTTGCAATTATAACAAATAATGAATCCAATGTAAAGTATCCCTTTCATATTCACAGCAGAGAAAATCACATTGATCACAGCATAATCAGGTAACATCTCCCTAAGGTTAAATTTAATTTTATTTCCAATTTTGAAGCTCACTTCTCCATTGTTTGTGTTAGTGGATTCTAATTATTTATAAAATAAACAATAGGTAACACATTCTACTGGTATACTGCCAACAATGTTAATGCAGGGGAAATATCAATGATATTTAATCATATTGTTTTTGAGAACAATCTATTAATTTGGTAATACACAAATTTGACTATTGCTGAAGAAAGGGACAGGCTTTCAAAGTTTTTTGTCTTTTTACTCCTCAGGGCAGAATTGCAAAGATTTTTGTTTTATTTATTTGTTCATGGAATGTGTGAACCACTGGCTAGGCCAACATTTATTGCCAATCCCCAGTTGCCCCAGAGAACATTGAAGTGAGGTGCCTTCTTGAACAGTGGAATGTAACAACACCAACAATGTTGTAAGGAAGCAAGTTCAGCGATATAGTTCAAGTCAGGCTGGTGTGTGGCCCAGAGGGGAACTTGCAATGTGGTGGTGTTCTTATGCAATTGCTGCACTTGTCCTTCTAGATGTTAATGGGTGTTGTGTTGGAAGGAATGGTTGCAAGGGCCTTGGTGAATTTCTGCTGTGTATCTTGTAGATGGTACACATTGCTGTCATGAGGCTTCAGTGATGCAGGGAGTGAAGGCTGAAGGTGGTGAATACCAAATCTCAAAAGGAACAACAATTCATACTGCATGGGAAGGGGATATTGATTGGTTAACAAGGAGAATGCACAAAGGAACAGTTCACTGGCAAGGAACAGGTCATTATTTAAATTCAAACCAGTAAAGTCAACTCTGATTGGTCGAACGCACCAGGAAATGGTTGTTCCCTCAAGCTTTTGTTTAGTTGAGAAAGGTGAAATGCATGGAGATATTCTTCCTGTATGCAAAGGACAGGTGTATAAAAAAGATAAATTATGTGTGACATGTAAATATTAATCTAAAACAGTTTGGAATTAGTGGTGAAACTTTTATAAAGCCAAAGAGATTGTGGCAACTAGTTAAAGAAATAGCAAGTAAGTAAAGAATGTTTTGCTTGACTTGAGTTCACAGTCAGAGGTTTATGGAATCCCACAGTTTTCTGTGTCATTTTAGAAAAAGTCTGAGGTCCCTATCAGCAATCAGGGCAGTGAAAAGAGGCAAGAAAGGGTAAAATTTACAGAAAGCCAGCAACAAAACCATCTGAATGCGGTCCAGCAGAGGAGCACACTGCTGTGGCCCCATTGGAGAATGTATAAAATCCTACTCCACATGGAGGGAGCTCGCAGAAGCATTCAGTGCCAACTCTTTCACTGCAGAAGTATAGGCACACAATCTGGATATTGGGTGAATGGTGCTAATTCTGCTCAGGGCTGTGAAGGCAGTGTGCTGTGGCAGCTCACAAAGCAACAGTGGTGTTATCTATGCATCTTGGGAAAGATGCTTGGATGGCCTCATCCTGCTGTTGCCTTGTTGCTTTGCCAAGTTGGATGAATTCCCAAGCTTTGCAGAAAGAAATGCCTGATGATGCATTTGCAAACTGCACTCTCCATCATGTTATACAGATCTTGTCACTGCCTGAAATGAGACAATGTAATAAAACTGTCTAGCCATGGAGAGGCACAGGAATGGGCAGATGTGGCTGCAGGTCACAAGCATGACTGCTGAGACCCTCAGTTGCCTCCTTGATCAAATGAATTCTTTTTCTGTTTCTCTCTAAACCCATCACCATCCTGACTTGAAAACACACTGCCAATCATTCACTGTAACTGGGCCAAAATCTGGAATTCCCTCCCTAACAACACCTACAACAAAAGGGCGACAACGGTTCAGGAAGGCAGCTCACCAGAACATGCTCAAGAGGAATTCAGGTGCAAAGATCTTTAAAGTATCAAAAACATGTGTAGAAAATAATCAAGAAAGCTATTGGAGTGCTGGCCATTATACCGAGAAGGCTGGAGACGTTTGGCTGCAGTTAAACAAACCCTAGTTAGATCCCCCTTGGAGTACTGTGAACAAGTCTGGGCACCAAACGTAGGGAAGGATATATTGGCTTTGGAGGGAGTACGATGTAGGTTTACAAGAATGACACCTGGACATCAGGGGTTAAATTATGAGGAAACATTATACAAATTAGGCCTGTTTTCTCTCTAATTTAGAAGGTTAAGGGATGATCTGATTGAATCTTTGAGATATTAACAGGAAAAAAACAGTGTACAGAGGAACCTTGATTATCCGGCACTCAAATTATCCAAATATCGGATTATCTGGCAAGATTGTCCTGACGCTGGGCTAAACTATATTATCCAGCATTCAATTATCCGAACAAAATACTCCCTGCCCGTGTCCTTCGGGTAATCGAGGTTCCTCTGTAAATAAACTGTTTCCATTCGTTAGGGTTTCTAGGCCAGTCTGAGAATTAGGGCCAGACTATTTAGGCAAGATGTGAAGAAGTATTTCTAAACACAGTGTTAGATGTTTGGAATTCTTCCATAAATGGCAGTGGATGCCAGATAAGTTAATTTTAAATCTGAGGTAGATACATTTTTGTGTGATTATGAAGTCAAGTCAGAAATCAGTCATAATATCGCTGAATGATGGAATTGGCTTGAGGGACTGAATGGCTTACTCCTGATCCTATGTTCCTAATTTGGGATGGACAGCAAAGAGTGGTCAGGCCAATGAAGTCTGCGTTGCCTGAATAAGTAAAAACAGAATCTTTTATTGTACAGTTCCCCACCAAGTCTTCCTAGGGCATGTGTGCACATACTTTTGGAAAGAGAGTGACTATCTTTCTCAAATGCTGTCTCACTGTCCTTTAGCCTTGGTTTTTCCGCTCCTCTTTTCCCATGATCATGACATGCAAAAAATGTGCCCACTAGAAATCAGATTAGTGCATTAAATATTAGAGGAAACAATTCAAAATATTCAACACATTTTCAACATTCAATTGGCTTAACAAGGATATAATTCACTAGACATTAAAGCAGTCACAACAGTTTGGCAGTTACTATATCTGATATTGTTCTTCAAGAAAGGATTTCAAAGGAACAGAGATCCTGATATCAGTTGTTTGGAAAATGTTGGAATCTATTACTAAGGAAATTTTTCCTATGTATTTTGGAAATCATAAAAAATTTAAAAGTAAATAAGGTTTTACAAAAGGGAAATCTTGTTACGCAATTTTTTAAGAGTCTTTTGAAGATATAACCAAAATATAGATTGCGGAGCTGAAAATGTGTTGCTGGAAAAGCGCAGCAGGTCAGGCAGCATCCAAGGAGCAGGAGAATCGACGTTTCGGGCATGAGCCCTTCTTCAGGAATGAGGAGAGTGTGCCAAGCAGACTAAGATAAAAGATAGGGAGGAGGGACTTGGGGGAGGGGTGTTGGAAATGCGATAGGTGGAAGGAGGTTAAGTTGAGGGTGATAGGCCGGAGTGGGGGTGGGGGCTGAGAGGTCAGGAAGAAGATTGCAGGTTAGGAAGGTGGTGCTGAGTTCGAGGGTTGGGACTGAGACAAGGTAGGGGGAGGGGAAATGAGGAAACTGGAGAAATCTGAGTTCATCCTTTGTGGTTGAAGGGTTCCTAGGTGGAAGATGAGGCGCTCTTCCTCCAGCCATCATGTTGCTATGGTCTGTCGATGGAGGAGTCCAAGGACCTGCATGTCCTTGGTGGAGTGGGAGGGGGAGTTGAAGTGTTGAGCCACGGGGTGGTTGGGTTGGTTGGTCCAGGTGTCCCAGAGATGTTCTCTGAAACATTCCACAAGTAGCTGGCCTGTTTCCCCAATATAGAGGAGGCCACATCGGGTGCAGCAGATGCAGTAAATGATGTGTGTGGAGGTGCAGGTGAATTTGTGGTGGATATGGAAGGATTCCTTGGGGCCTTGGGGGGAAGTAAGGGGGGAGGTGTGGGCGCAAGTTTTGCATTTCTTGCGGTTGCAGGGGAAGGTGCCGGGAGTGGAGGTTGGGTTGGTGGCGGGTGTGGACCTGACAAGGGAGTCACGGAGGGAGTTTTGGAATGCTGATAGGGGTGGGGAGGGAAATATATCCCTGGTGGTGGGGTCCGTTTGGAGATGGCGGAAATGATGACGGATGATATGACGTAAATGGAGGTTGGTGGGGTGGTAGGTAAGGACGAGTGGGGTTCTGTCCTGGTGGCGATTGGAAGGGCGGGGCTCAAGGGTGGAAGATCGGGAAGTGGAGGAGATGCGGTGGAGAGCATCGTCGATCACATCTGGGGGAAAATTGCAGTCTTTGAAGAAGGAGGCCATCTGGGTTGTCCGGTATTGGAACTGGTCCTCCTGGGAGCAGATGCGGCGGAGACGAAGGAATTGGGAATATGGGATGGCATTTTTACAGGGGGCAGGGTGGGAGGAGGTGTAGTCTAGGTAGCTGAGGGAGTCGGTCGGTTTATAGTAAATGTCCGTGTTGATTCGGTTGCCCGAGATAGAAATGGAGAGGTCTAGGAAGGGGAGGGAGGAGTCTGAGACTGTCCAGGTGAATTTGAGGTCGGGGTGGAAGGTGTTGGGAAAGTGGATGAACTGTTCAACCTCCTCATGGGAGCACGAGGCAGCGCCGATACAGTCATCGATGTAGCGGAGGAAAAGGTGGGGAGTGGTGCCAGTGTAGATGCAGAAGAGGGACTGTTCCACATATCCTACGAAGAGGCAGGCATAGCTGGGGCCCATGTGGGTGCTCATGGCTAGCCAAAACGTTGATTCTCCTGCTCCTTGGTCCCGAAACGTCGATTCTCCTGCTCCTTGGATGCTGCCTGACCTGCTGCGCTTTTCCAGCAACACATTTTCAGCTCTGATCTCCAGCATCTGCAGTCCTCACTTTCTCCTATAGATGGCGGAGAACAAGTAGATGTATTCTACTTAGATTTCCAAAAAAGGAATTGGTACAAACATTTCACACATAAGAGAAAGCATCCAGTAGCTGTGGATGGGTTATTAGTATGGATAGATAATTGGTTAACAGACAGGACACAAAAATTTGGGATAAATGGCGCACTTTCAAATGTGAAATGGCACATGGACCAGTGCTGGAATCTATCAACAGTCTATATTAATTACCAAGATAAGAGACAGAGAGTAACATATCTAAATTTGCTAATGGGAATGAAAGCTGTGAGGAAGGCACAATGAGGTTGTGATGAGATGCTCTCGGATTACATGAGTAAGCAACAAGGTGCCAGATGGAATATAATGTCAGAGTTATCTACTTTGGTAATTAAGAATAGAACAGTAGAATACTATATTTATAAAGGTATAAAACTTGTAAAAATGTTGCTGTTCAGAGGCACTTGTGGAAAGTTGTACAAGGGACTGTAGCATGTAAGCACAGCAAGAAATTAGGAAGGTAATTGGCATGTTCGCTCTTAATGGATCATGATTTTAATGCATCATCAATCAGACTATAGTTGTTCAAGGGTTTGGTGATGACAAAAGTACCATATACAGTTTCAGTCTCCATTTCTACAACAACAAATACTTAAATGGCACAAGTAAGTTTCACTAGATTGGTCCCACTGGTAACAGTTGTCCCATGATGAAATGCTAAACTGGGCTTATCCAGCCTGAATTTCAAGGAATGAGAGCTGATCTCATTGAAGCATATTCTAAGCAAGGGGAATAAGTAATCCCTATCCATTTTATCATGCTCTTCATAATTTTATATACCCCTTGCAGCTTCCTCTATTTTAAAGGAAACAAATTCGAACCAATCCAATCCTTTCTCATAACTCAAACTCTCCAATCCAAATAACATTCTCGTATGTCTCCTCTCTAGCTTCTCAAGTGTAATCACACCTTCCCTCTGGTGTGATGATAAGAACTGCATCCAGTACTACTCTAGCTGTTGCTTAAACCTGAATTTTATGTAGTCCCAGTATGTTCACCCAGCTCGTCTATTTTATCTCTGGGATAATGGGACACTTGAGCTGAAAAGTGGCAATGACCATTCGCACCATACAAATGACAGGCAATGACCATGACCAATAACAGATAATCTAACCACCATCCCTTGACTTTCAATGGCATTACCTTCACTGAATCCACTATCAACATCCTGGAGGTTACCATTGACCAAAACTCAACTGAGCTAATCACATAAATACAGTGGTTAATATAGCAGGTCAGAGGCTAGGAATCCTACAGCAAGTAAGTCTTCTCTGGACTCCCCAAAAGCGAGGCCATCATCTATAAGACACAAGTCAGGAGTGTGTTGGAATACTCCACATTTGCTTGGATGAGTGCAGCTCCAACAATACTAAAGAAGTTTGACATCACCCAAGTCAAAGCAGCCTGCTTGATTGGGATCCCATCCATAACCATCCCTCTACCATCGATGCTCAGTAGCAGCAGTGTGTACTATTTACAAAATGCTTTGCAGAAACTCAAGAAATCTCCTGAGACAGCACATTCCAAAGCCACGACAGATTCCATCGAGATGGAGAAGGAGCAGATACATGGGAACACCAGCACCTGAAAGTTCCCTCCAAGCACTCATGAGGTTGACTTGAAAATATATCTTTTTCCTTCACTTTTGCTGGGACAAAATCCTGAAATTCCCTCCCTAATTGTGGGTCTTGCTACACCACTTGAACTGCAGTGGCTCAAGAAAGCACTCCCCAACACCTTTACAAGAGCAATTAGGGATGGGCAATAAACGCTGGTTAAGCCAGCGATGACTATGACTTATGAGTAAATTAAAAGAAAAATTCTTCAAACAACTTGATAAGGTAGGCACTGATGGTGTTTTCCCAGGCTGTAAAAACCAGGGCACTGTCTCAGGATAAGAAGTCAATCAGGGCAGAGCAGTAGATGTGATCTACATGGACTTCAGTAACGCATTCATCAAGGTTCCCCATGGGAGACTGATTAGCAAGGTTAGATCTCATGGAATACAGGGAGAACTAGCCATTTGGATACAAAACTGGCTCAAAGGTAGAAGACAGAGGGTGGTGGTGGAGGGTTGTTTTTCAGACTGGAGGCCTGTGACCAGTGGAGTGCCACAAGGATGGTGCTGGGTCCTCTACCTTTTTCAGCTTATGCCCGAAACGTCGATTCTCCTGTTCCTGGATGCTGCCTGACCTGCTGCACTTTTTCAGCAACACATTTTCAGCTCTGATCTCCAGCATCTGCAGACCTCACTTTCTCCTCTACCTTTTGTCATTTACATAAATGATTTGGATGCGAGCATAAGAGGTACAGTTAGTAAGTTTGCAGATTACACCAAAATTGGAGGTGTAGTGGACAGCAAAGAGGGTTACCTCAGATTACAACAGGTTCTGGACCAGGTGGGCCAATGGGCTGAGATGTGGCAGATGGAGTTTAATTCAGATAAATGCGAGGTGCTGCATTTTGGGAAAACAAATCTTAGCAGGATTATACACTTAATGGTAAGGTCCTAGGGAGTGTTGCTGAACAAAGAGACCTTGGAGTGCAGGTTCATAGCTCCTTGAAAGTGGAGTTGCAGGTAGATAGGTTAGTGAGGGTCAGAGTATTGAGTACAAGAGTTGGGAGGTCATGTTGCAGCTGTACAGGACATTGATTAGGCCACTGTTGGAATATTGCATGCAATTCTGGTCTCCTTCCTATCGGAGAGATTTTGTGAAACCTGAAAGGGTTCAGAAACGATTTACAAGGATGTTGCCAGGGTTGGAGGATTTGAGTTATAGGGAGAGGCTGAACAGGCTGGGGCTGTTTTCCCTGGAGCGTCGGAGGCTGAGGGGTGACCTTATAGAGGATTACAAAATTATGAGGGGCATGAATAGGATAAATAAACAATGTATTTTCCCTGGGGTCAAGGAGTCCAGAACTAGAGGGCATAGGTGTAGGGTGAGAGGGGAAAGATATAAAAGAGACCTAAGGGGTAAACCTTCATGCAGAGGGTGGTACGTGTATGGAATGAGCTGCCAGAGGATGTGGGTAGAGGCTGGTACAATTGTAACATTGAAGAGGCATTTGGATGGATATATGAATAGGAAGGGTTTGGAGGGATATGGGCCGGGTGCTGGCAGGTGGGACTAGATTGGGTTGGGATATCTGGTTGGCATGGACAGGTTGAACCAAAAGGTCTGTTTCCATGCTGTACATCTCTATGACTCTATGACTGTATTTAAGACTGAGATGAGGAGGGATTTCTTCTCCAACAGACGTGAAATTTTAGAATCCCCTTCCCAGAGGAAGGGGCCAGTTAGCTCAGTTGCCTGAATGGCTAATGTGTGATTCAGAATAATGCTAACAACACAGGTTCAATTCCCATTCCAACTGACGTAATCTTGGGACCTGTCTCTTTACCCGTCTTGTGTTTGAGGCAAAGTGGAGCCCCTCACGCTGTATAACAAATTATTCCTCTTTAATGAAAAGTGATGCCGATAGTCTCTTTGAGACTATGGTTAATTATATACAACCCAGATGGTGTGGATTCTCCATCACTGAATATATTTAATGCTGAGTTAAATTGAGGAAGGTACAGGAGCAGGCAGGAGAATAATGCCAAAAGGGAAAGTCAGCCATGATTAAGTTAAATTGCAGAGCAGGCTCAAAAGACTGTCTGCTTTTGACCTGTTCTTATCTCTAGTTTTATTTTAGTTTAATGATTTGATTCAAACTTTGCCTTATGTAGTATTAATCTGTCTGGAGAAATTGAAGAAAAATATATGCGCGAAAAGCGCAGAGATCTGGTACACATTTTTACAACCTTGGATCTTTGTACAATGTATTTAAAGTGAAATGTGAGCAGACTGAAGAAGGAAGGTTGTTTAGACCCCTTACAGGAGCAGTAATCATTAGTGAACCCCAAAAACACATCTCCAACAGACAATAAATGAATACAAATCATTTATTCCCTCCACACCCCTGTCAACAATGCACTTATTTAAATACATGTATGTTCAGAAATAAAACATATGAAAGTCTAATTCCAAACAATTCTGCTAAAACCATGGCTCACAAGATTAATATCAGACAATAACTCATTGGGTATTCAGCAGTAGTGGCGTTTTCTACTTACATTTTCAGTCCATCTGAAAATCAAGTTATGGGAATTAAACATAGAAATTGTTTTCTGGGCAGTATGTATGCAATCAGGCAGAAAGGATCAAATTAAAGTTTTTAAACATGAAGTGGAAATGGAAGCTTACACAAACAGGTTTCTTATCTGCCATGATATTTTTAAAATTTAAGCAATAATAGATTTACCTTCATAAGAAGTCTGCTTGGAAAATAAAAGACGTGTCTATACATTTACTTTATTGTTTGTAAAGAAATCAGGATGAAAAATGTACAGGGTGATGGCAGTCATGAACAAACAGTACATTAAATGCATTTTCCTGGAACATAAAAAAGAATGATCAAAATCTCAAAGGAATAAATAAATAAATTATTTAAGACATGCACTTATGTGGTAATTTAATGATCTTAACTCATTACAGTTTCACCAAAGTCTGACAAACAAAATTAAATGTAAAATATTACATAAAGTAGAGGGTGACATTTTCTTCCAATGTTTCTCTAGAAGGTCATTTCCAACAGCAGTCTTGGAGTGAGAAAAAGGAGAAAGAGACACACGGAACAGACTGTGTTACAGCTTAGGATACAACAGATTTGAATTGTAAGAGTGCATGCAAATCAACTGTGGAGATGGGCAGAGAGCAGGTGGTGGGCAACATAAATGGAGAATTGCTGAATAGAAGCAAGTCATCTTTCACTGAGAACCTGGCACAAACCTTGGCAAAAGGAAAATTGAGATTTATATAAAGAGGAACATAGACACAAAAAAAATGGAAAAGAAACTGAAACAGCAACAGCACACTGAGTAACCTGACTCCATGAAACATCAATGTTTCTAAACAGCAGCAAATATTACTCACCACATAGTTGGGGGGAATTCTTGCTCCAAATCCTAAGGCAGAAAACTTCTTATCACTAAAAGATTTAAATGTATATATTGTATCAGTAGGAAAGACAGGGTTATCAAATTTAATTTAATTTCACCAAAGACCTTGACAATTGGAAGAAAACTGTTGGTTTAGCATCAAGACCAGCAAATCCTTGCATTTGTCTTCTTGTTCAGCTGAACATCAATTTAACTATGAGCAAGTTTCTGGTGAGGACACATTGGTTTCAGTTAAATTGTCACACACTGTCAATAGAAGGAGATCATTTTAAATGCTTGGTCTTATTCGGATATTACCTCTTGGTGGGAAGCAAGGATGAAAATTCAGATCCTCAGCCACTTGTCCATTCTCCAGGTTCCACAGAAAGCAAAGTCAAAAACTTTAGTTAAAACATGTGTTCTGTTTCCAATCATATCCTGACTAGAATTCATCTGATGGAAAACCAGCAGCAAGTTTCCTGCTCAAAATTGTGATTTGGGTGATATTACCAGGCTTGGAGTTACATCTTTACAAATAGCCCATAGTGGAAGAACAACTTAAAGTCAAAAATGTTGGAATTCAGGCAAGATCAAACAGCAAGTTATCTGGTCAGATTTAACTTCTAATGGTCAGGTGGATACGGTTAAAATCAACTCCATGGATTTGAATTTTGAACATATTGGTCAATGGTCACATAACTGTGTAATATAAAACAAATGAAGTACCTTTCCCTTTGATTAACCACTTGTTTGAAATATTTATTTTCGATCTATAAATGATAAATTATAAGGCAATTACAGTTTTTCATCACTTCCTTGAAGAATAGAAGTATTTCCAACTGGCAGTTTGAGCATTTATTTTCTCCTTTATTTTTGATCTCTCCAATCTACATACCTCCTACCACTTTCGGCATGTTTACAGAACCTGCTTACAGGCCTCCAGCAACGTTTTCTTTGAATTCGCTGCCAGGAGGAATGCAGGCACACCCGAGGCATGTTGTAGCCTTCAATTCCCCTTCCTTCCTGCTGGGAGGCATTTGACATCTGTTCATTGCTTCCACACAGCAATGCTGTTGAAATCAGGAACTTCCCGTGAATCTGGGAATTAAAGTGGCTTCCAACTGTTCTGCAACACCACTCAATGTTCCAATCATCACTTCACTACAGCTTGCAGTAAGCCTTACTGTGCCTATTGGTCCATTGTAGCAAGCAACTGAGAAGTGACATTCTTGGTATTACAGTATTATTCCCACATTTATTAAATTAGTCCTTCCCAGAGCTCTGTCAGTAACTCTGTTGTAACTCAAAAAACTAGGGAACATTGCACACATAGCAGCAACATGAGCTTACTGCTAAGGCTAGGTACTGGCCAATTGCTATCATGAAGTAAAATAATAAACAAAGAAACAAAATGCAGTTTATTTGGTGTGTTCATCAAGGAAAGGAAGTACAAGAGAAGTGGCACATTTTGCAGAATTTTCTTTGCTGAGATTAGGTGCGGAGGCAGACTGAAAAGTGAGAAGGCATTGGCTTGCGAGCACGGCACATTTTCCAGCATGCTGATGTTCTTTTATACTCATTACATATTCAACTGTGGGTAAAACGTTCAATTACAGTGGTAAGCAGGTAGGATCTCCTTCAACTCCTGGGAACCAGAAAACATTTCACTCTTTGAAACCCAGGTCCGTCACCTGCACCTAACCACAGAAATGTCAGAACATTGCCACAGGCAGCCCCATATCTCAATGGTAGTTCCCTACAGGTTCCTGTACAGGCCATCCAGGAGAGATGAATATACTGTCTGTAAGGGAGGAGAACAGAATCACTGGGGCAGTCATCACTCATGACAACCAGAGGTGAGAATGCTTACAGTGGCTCAAGAGGGTGAATGATCTCTTACATTCCATCACAACCACCCCAAAAGCTAGTGCTTCCAAATAAACCTGCTGGACTATAACCTGGTGTTGTGTAATTTTTAACTTTGTCCACCCCAGTCCAACATCGGCTCCTCCACATCATAAATCCCATCAGAGTAAATGCCTCTGTCTGCTCAATGCTTCATTCCCCTGAGTGTGTGTTAGCATTGGAAGCTATTACCATTGCATGGGAATATCACACACAAAAATGGTGCTTTAACAACACTGAACCATCTTCCACACAGAACCCTCCAACTCTTCACTTCTCCCATACCACATTATTTTTAAAAGTAATGAACTCAGATAATCATAGCTCTGGAAGACTCAGACATCTTACTGTAAGAATCAATGCAGGCACAGTGCTTGTGCAGCCATGCTAATGTCTCTTCATGCTTTTACCTTTCTGCAGAAGATGAATGTACTCCACTAGTAAATGGGAGGCAGTGAGATTGGGGGAATGCCTAACATATTACCCTTGACCCCCTTCAGGGAACCAGCTACTGAGCTGACAAGGCAGCAAGGGGAATGTGCCTATGCTGAAGGGAAGATTGGATGCGTCTAGCCACCTAGTGAAAATTCCTCCAAGCAGCTAATACCAACTGTCCATCAAGAATCAAAGCTGCAATGAAACTTTGGGTATGGATGGTGCATCATGACATTAACAAATCTTTCTGTTTATCTATGCAGCTTCCAGAACACAGAGCCAAGCTAGGGCCATGACTGGAAAAAACCCAGCATCACAAAAGACAGTTCTGAGAAGAAGCACCTGTCATGCTCAGAGGAAGTACAATAAAGGCCTTCCTCCCCACTATCCACCAGCCCCCACAGAGCTTCCACCTCAGTGGGTCATATATCTGGAGTATGCTTAGGCTCACACTCTGGGACACATGGCACTAACATGGGCTCACAGCCACAGGAGGTCTCAGACAGGGTCCTGCTGAACTTAGTACAGAAGGTGAACCTCTGGTTCCAGTCACTGATGAGGTGACAGAGATACAGAAGCAAGCAGGGGAACGTCCGGCAAACTTGCCAATCTGCCACACTCAGACTGTGGCAAAGGCAGAGGAGAGTGCTCCAGTTCTGTCCAATGTTGTGTCTCCACTATATGAGCACAAGGCTGCCTCCACAAATTGGATGCTGGGTGCCATAGAGAGCCAGATCAACGGAGAGTCAGCATCTGCAAGATATGCTTTGGATCCTCACTCCTTAATGCAGGACATTCATTGGATTGGAAAGAGAAGGCCACAAGACCTCAAATCCCTAGCAAAAGTATTAACCCTTAAAGGGTGAGGGATGTGTCACTGTGTACTGACAGAGAAGAGAAACAACAGACACGCACCCAGGAATTGTCTTTTCAAGACCATCCCGAGGTTCCACATCATACCACTTTCATCTGCCAGGGATCCAAACAGCTCCATCAATTCATGCCAAGGAGGTTGTACATGCACCAGTGCAGGACATCCTCAATGGACTGTAGCACTTAGGTCCCAAGCCACCAGAGGACACTAAAGTCATCTGAAGCAATACAGCAAAGCAATCTCCACACACTCTGCTGTTTCGAGCAAGGTAGCACGATGTCTTGTTATTTTTTGTTTCTTCTCAACTTCTGCATCTTTTCAATGTTAAGCTGCTGCTACTACATTCAGTGTGTCCAATATCTGGCATGGAGTTACTTATCTGTGAAGGAAGCGCAGGATTGAGGTGTGTGTTTTGCATTTGGCAACTCATCACAGGCAATGGTGACTTTGTAGTCTTATTAGGTCACTCCTGTCTTGGCTGAAAGCCTGGGCCTACTGCCAATTGTAAATGGAGAGGAGGACTCTCCATAATCCATGACTGCTTCATCTCTTTCCTGATACTGCCATGTGCAAAATATTTGTGCTTTTTGTCTTAACCTTGTGTTACAAGACAAATGCAAAACAATCTGTTTGCCCTTCATTACCTCCTGCAATACAATCCTTACACATTGGAAGGATCAGGAAACAGAATGATTTCATTGCCATGTCTTTATGCAGTGAATGGCTCTGCACGGCAAATTGAGTATTAACTTTCCCCTCCTTTACCACCACCTCTGCCAATTGCTGGTGAAGCTTAGCTTTCCATCTTGTGAAAGATTAATGATTCACTGAACATAATGGGGAGACAGTTGTTTGCAGTTTTTATAGCTTACTCATTTTTAATGTGCTCTGATAGTTTTCCTTCAATACAAAGTCATTAATGCGATTTTCATGCAACTTATTTTTTTTAGATTAGATTCCCTACAGTGTGGAAACAGGCCCTTCAGCCCAACCAGTCCACACCGACCCTCCGAAGAGTAACCCACCCAGACACATTTCCCTCTGACTAATGCACCTCATATTATGGATAATTTAGCATGGCCAATTCAACTGACCTGCCCATCTTTGGACTGTGGGAGGAAACCGGAGCACCTGGAGGAAACCCATGCAGACACATGGAGAATGTGCAAACTCCACACAGACAGTCACCCGAGGCTGGAATCGAACCTGGGACCCTGGTGCTGTGAGACAGCAGTGCTAACCACTGAGCCACAATGCCGCTCTTTTCGATTTTGATTGCTTCTTTTTGCTTTGCCTCACCACTTGGGGTCCTTCACTTTTATATGGAGCATTCTCAGAATCCCTCTTTTGGAAATTATCTTTTATAAGATGTCTGTAATACACCTTATCTTTGATTATTTCTCTTTCTATCGTGCCCCTTTCAAGCACAATATGCAACCCAATCCCTCAGTATTGCTATCATTGGCCTATTTTCCCCTTCCTATCCCTCTGTCCTTCTTCAATCTCCCCCTCCTACATTGACCCTTTTCTGTTGCTTAGGTTATTCCTGATAATCTCCTCATGCCGGCTCCTTGGAGAATTCAGATGCCAACCTTGTCCTTAGCTTCACTCCTCCACATTGTTCAGTTCTGCCTTCCTTCACAGCACACCAACAATTCCATTCGGTAGCCCCACCTTAACATCCAGCTCCCAGTCTTTACTATCCATGTTGTCCCAATTAATTTGACTGTCTCAAACCCAGCGTGCTTGACTTGTTTAGATTGGATTTATTGTCACACGTACCTAAGTACAGTGAAAAACTTCAGCTCCTCCATTCTTCAGGATCTACCTTTTCTCTGACAACCACACCATTTAAATTTATTTTCCCTTTCCTTAATTTTGTGCCCAGCTCAACTTACTATGTAATCTTTTTATTGGTGTTCCTTTTAATATTCATCCCAATTCAGATTAATGCTTCATTAAAAGTTCATTCCCCTTTCAAGTCAAGGCACATGTGTCCTGGTTTGGTCAAGCTTGTTTTACTGAGTCAGTGTGATTGCCCAATGTGGCCGGCTAGTGGCACTGATCAGCTTTTACCCCAATACCGTTCTGATGCAAAAAGCCCAATAATCTAGGAAATTGCATCCTTAGGAGATGCTGAATAATGGGAGCTTTTGCGCAATTAAATGGTTTGATACCACAGTTTGAATGAAGCAGTCTACCCCACCAGGTTACTGGTCTTTTACATATAGTTGACCATGAGTTTCCTGGTTTGTTTTATAACCAGGATACCTTGAATTTACACAGCTTTGAACTAGAGATTCCACACTCATTTGCAAGGAACTGATTATCTTTGTGATTTCTTGCCTCACATTTAGCTGAGTACTATTTTGTTGATAGAAGTAAAACTATTCTCTCTCTACTCTATCATTGTAACCTCTCTTTTCCTACTCTCCCATATTTTTCTTGCAGCCTCCTTTTCTCCCCCATGCCCCTTTTGCAGGACATTCTTCTACCCCAACCCCACTTGCAGCTTTCTTTGACAACCCTCACAATGCTTTCTTATGCTCATGTCATCTCTTGCAGCTTCCTTCAACGCCCTCTTTCCTCCCATCCTCTGGCTAAGGGCCCCAGCAGATGAAATTCCCTGATCCAGCAAAAGGCTCTTTCAGCCTCAGCAAAATGCCTGCCCAGCAAGATTACCTGCTTTTTGGTGAGTGGCACCCACCCCTGAGCTCTCCGCCGCCACTCCCTGCCCCCTTCACCCTCCCTAATCACACCTCACACCACCAACCCTTATCCCCCTATGTAGCAGTTCCTCTGCTCAACCTTGGCTCCTGGCACACAGTAAAAGGAACACCCAGTGAATTGCTCAGCGACAGCAGAGATTTCCCTAACTGCTCAGTGCTCCAACACTTACAGTCTCGCCTCCTGCGAAGAAAGCTGTCAAATGTCAGTTCTTTTAGTGGCCAGCAGCAAGCTGTGCCAAGGAGTAAGGACTTTGGAGGTAGAAGCCTCATCCATCAGGAGCTGCCATCCAAGAGTCTGGTAATTCTCCAATTTAGGCAGTGCCAACGGGCATGATGGTACCAGCCAGCATGCAGCCACCAGGATCAGCAAGAGACCAGGTCACAGGTGAGAGACACCAAGTTGAGGGCTGCAGGGAGGGGGGAGGGAAGAGAACCGGGTTTACTGGTTAGTGTTGGTGGGGAGGGGGGACATGCAGTAGGGGTGCCTCTCAGTGGATACAGCCATCCTGGTGCAAGTCGTGGATCAAGCTCTAACTGGGTGAATATCAGAAAAGGCAGGATGAAATCCAGAAGTTGTTATTAATTTCTCACAAGGGCTTCAGATGGCATCAGGATGGGTAGGCCAATCATGAGATGAGAAAGTAGCAGGAACCATGCACAACATTGCATATCTCATTAAACACCTCACCCCAGTCTCCAGCTGAAGGCTCTAAATTCTGCCCATTGTTCTCTCCTGAGGTTCAGGTAGGGGAATTGTTCCATGAACACCATGGGCACATTTCAGCTCTTTCTGGGTGTCCTTCTTCCTATCACTGCCCCTCCCCCACCCCATCCACCCTTTCTTCTAGCAGTTTGCTCTTGGCTGTGTGCCCTATGTTCATTCTCTAAGCCATACTGTATTCTGAGGGAAATGCCTGCTTGTACACCCATCTATGGGAGCAAGAAGTTTCTGCAGAAGTCTTGGAGTCTCTAAAATGTCCTTCAGCATACACCAAACCACACCCTGCAAATCTATGCAACTTGAAGAAAGTTTAGAAAAAACTAAACATGTTGAATCACAGAAGGTCAGAGGAAGTCAACCAATGGTTATCTCACAAGTGTTGAAATCTCTGCATAGTTCTTACAGGGTGGGTTCTTTATGCTTGTGAATGTGTGCTCAGCTGTCTGAGGTTCAGATAAAGCCCTGGGTAGAATGTTGGTCTCCAAAGTGGCACCAAGTCAGATTTGCACGACATTTGCCAGTCTGGTCTGCCTCCTCTGCTGCTGCTGCTAATTCTGGTGAACATTCCCTTTACAAGTGCTAATGTCCTCATCATTATTCTAAACAATATCATTCACCCCACAGACTGAAGCTTTAAAGGCAGTGTAGCACCCAAATTACAGACGTCATCAAGCTCAATTTCGGACTTCAAATCTCATCAATTGGAATTAAAATCAAAATCAAGATTTAAAAAAGAATGAAAGGTCAATTTTCTAACCAGATAAAATAATTAATTCCATCTGGAGATTTCAATTTTACAAAGTCTTGGTGAATAGAAGATAGTATTGAATCGCGTTGTTCAGTTGTTCAATTTTTCTGTGTAATAGTTTACTGGTGAATAAAAGCAATCACACTCGTCAGCTATAGAAAAGGCTGAATGAAGTGACAAAATTACCAGCACAGATGGTTGAAGACAGTAATTCTGAGCTTTGTTTGGTAGCAGCAGAAAATGGAAAAATAACAAAATCTGTTTAATTTATGAATTAACATAAATGAAAATCAAAACAGCTGTTTTTGGTGCCATTAAATCATTTGATGATTTGAATTGAATTAAAGACATCATGTTACCATTTGTGCTGTTCATATGTTCTGGACCTGATTCAAATTTGCTTGAAAGAATTCATTTTCAGAAGTTGAAACAAGTCCCAGTATAATCAAAGCTGAGTAATTTATAACAGACTACCTTCCAGAATACCTGTAATGAAGCTTCACATTGACCTGTGAAAACATGTTTCAAACAATGGCTTCCATTACTCATAAAGACTACTGGCTGACTGCAATTACTAATTAAATAGGTTGGAATTAAAAGTATGTTATAGGTCTCTGAATTCCTCGTCATTGTGCTAATGTTCTTTCCAAGTGTTAACATTACAAGATGAATATATTGGCAATCCAATAAAACAAATAAATTTACATAAATCCTAGATACCATCACTGCTGATGTAATGATTAAAATCCAAATTTGCATTTTATATGGTTGGAACCAAATCTCAATAATTTCTCCTGTTCCCACTAAACTAAAGGGAATGGACTTCTGTGGATATGGTTTCTCAGCAGGTTTATCCCCTATGTGTTTTTAAGCCACAGATCTACATTCAGACATAAAAACAGAAAACAGTGCAAAACATCAGTAGATCTGGCACCATCTGTGTTCAGAGAACTAGAATTATTGTTTCAAACCTAATGACTCGTCTTCGGAACTATTTGAACTGAGTTATCAGATTTCTGCTACTGTAGTGATATTAGAGTTTAACTCAGTGACCTTGGCTTGTGGAGGAAAAATAAATTGCAAAGGTCCCTATCTCCACAGGTGCTGAAACTGAATGTATATGGACATAAATTTAAAGACAGGACGCACATAAATTCACAGTCAAGGTTCACACACATGAATATTGTCTGCTGATGTCCGTAGATTCATGTCCCTGCATGTCTAAGTGGAAGAAGCCCTGCAAGGGAGCGAATGGGTGAGTAAAAGTGCCTGTGAATGAAATTAAAGCAATGAAGTCAAAAAATCTAGAGTTGCAAACTCTGCATTAGCAGATTCATCTCCATGAGTGCAGCATTGTGATAGAATACATAATGGTAGTGTGCATCACTCCTTCATTTAATATTTTTCTGAAATATATTCAGGCTCTGATTACTAAGAAGCCTTACTAAAAATTTGATTGAGTCATTAATGTAGCTTCAGATCTTATGTTCCTGTCCCACTGAATTATGAATGGACTTCCTAGCAAACCAACTAACACCCATTTATCTGTACTCATACATAAATACTTGCTTCTGATGTTTAACAAATGATAGCGGTCCTATATATTTGAGTAACTTTGACAATGTCAGTTACCAAACTGCTTTATTTTCATTATTTGTGTTGCCTGCCTGGTGCTCAGCTTCAGGATATCTCATCTGGGCTACACAGGAAGTTGGAGTGAGAGGGTCAAGATTCAGTAGTCATGGTCCACATAGGTACCAACGACATAGATAAAACTATGGGAGTATGAACAGTTAGGAACTAAATTAAAAAGCAGCACCAAACAACATGTTATCATTAAAAGATCAAAAAAAATTTCCATCCTGTGATTTTGACCTTCAGGATTTTGTTTACTCTGTCTTTATTATTTTTCCTCCCTTAGTCTATATGTTAAACCATTTGTCTTAACCAAGATGTGTGTGTGTAGTTGGGGTTTTGAAGGGGTATAATATAAATTGCATCATAATAGTTTAACAATCCTTTCTGTCACTTGCTCTTGTTAAAATTACTATATTATAAGAAATAGTTATTTCCTGTTAATGAAAAAACTAATGTGAAGTGTGTTTGTCACATACAGCAGTCAGCCAGAGAAATTGGTGGTCTCATTGGGATTTCATACATTTATACATTTTGTGATGGCTTGTGAAACAGTAGGTCATGATTATCTGTATATCATGACAGTCTCATTATTTGGAAAAAGGGGTATAACTTTTTGAGAAACAGAGATCATGAGTAGGTCATTCAGCCCTCTCACCCTGCTTCACCATTCAATGTGATTATAACTGATCACCCCCTCAGTATCCTGTTCCTGCCTTCTCCCCATGTCATTTTATCCCTTTATCTCTAAGAACTATATCTAACTCCTTCCTCAAAATAGTCATTGTTTTGGCACAGATTTCCATGTAGAGAATTCCACTGGGTCACCATTCTCTGGGCAAAGAGATTTCTCTTCACCTCAGTCCTTAAAGACCTACCCTGTATCCTTAGACTGTGATCCTTGATTCTGGACTCAGCAGTCATCAGGAATATCCTTCCTGTATTTGGCCCTATTAAAATATTATAGGTTTCTATGAGGTCCCTTTCATTTTCTGAACTCAAATGAATATAGTCCTAGCTGATTCAGTCTCTCTTCATATGTCAATCCTAGGAATCTGTCTGCTTAATTTCCACAGTCAAAACATCCTTCTTCAGATAAGGAGACCAGAACTGCACACAATACTCCGGTGTGCTCTCACTAAACTCCTGTACAATTGCAGCAAGACATCCCTGCTCCACTACTCGAATCTTCTCACTATGAAGGCTAATATACCATTTGTCGTCTTCAATGTCTGCTGCTCCTGTATGCTTAAACATTTCAGGAAAGGATAACTCAATTTACTCTTATAGCTCATCTTATGAAGAAATGTTGAACAGGTCAGAGCTTTCTCTCTTGGAGTTTGGAAGAATGAGACATGATCTTCTCAAAACATATGATCTATAGGGAGTTGAATAGTGTGGATCCCAGTGTGGAAAAACTAAAAGATATATTTTCAAAATAAGAGGTCTCCTTTTATGACGGTAATGAAGAGTTCTTTTTTTCAGAAGAGTTAGAATTAGGCACTTCTTTCCCCAAAAGATAGTGGTGGCTGGGACTTTAAATCCATTCAAGGCCGAATTAGATAGATTTTTGAAGACAAAGGAATCAAGAGTTATGAAGTAAAGACAGGAACATTGGGCTGAAGGCAGAACCAGATCAACCAGGATTATTGCTGAATCGTGCAATATACTCAAAAGGCAAGGCGATCTGCTCCTAATGCTATGTCCCTCTCCAAAGTGGTTACCAGGTCTCTGGTTCCCTGTACCATGTGGATCCCTGTCGAGATTGTGGTGCTGGGAAAGCACAGCAGGTCAGGCAGCTTCCGAGGAGCAGGAGATCAATGTTTCAGGCATAAGCCCTTCATCAAGAATTCCTGATGAAGGGCTAATGCCCAAAACATCGATTCTCCTGCTCCTCAGATGCTGCCTGACCTGCTGTACTTTTCCAGCACCACACTCTCAACTCTGATCTCCAGCATCTGCAGTCCTCACTTTCACCTCATGTGGATCCCTGTTGTACAATAGCTTGCTTTGGCACAAACTCTCTCCCTTAGGGCAAGCAGCAGTCTCAGTGATGACTGCTGTTGGTATCTGAAGCCAGTTTCCATTGCATCCCCTGTTAACTTTAATTGGACAGATCACCATCAATTAAAGGTTGCCCCCTCAATAAGATTTCCAATGGAAGCAAACTACTGACCCAAAGACAGACATATCTCTTGTTTACTGCCTCCAATCAGAAAATCCACCCCGTTGATTTGACTCAGAATTAAGCCGCCTTTGGGCAAGTTAAAATTGACACCATGAATATCAATAGAAGTTTGTAGTCACCTTCTTTGAGGCCAAAGATGAGCTGAATAGCTTTACAGCAAGAGTCAGACTAAAGGCAGGTCCTCTTCTCATTTCTCCATGCCACATAGCTTTGTCCTTTCCACTTTAGTTGCTCATAGCAGTCTCCAATTTTCATTTTCCATGAGCAATTTGACTAAGGTAGGAAAGCATGAGATGATTTCCCATTGACTTCCTCAAGTGCACTCCCTGGCTTCACCTGGAGGGATCACCCTCTACCTAATTAGCCATTATCCTTAGTGGTTCAAGATCTTCTGCCATCACTACCAAAAGATTTGTTGGTTGTGTTGTTGAATGTAGCTCCTTACCTTTGCTGAGCCTCAGAGTACATGCAACAGCTAACCCCTGAATCTTCAGATTATTCTATTTACCACTTAGTGGGTGGCGCGGTGGCACAGTGGTTAGCACTGCTGCCTCACAGTGCCAGAGACCCGGGTTCAATTCCAGCCTCGGGTGACTGTCTGTGTGGAGTTTGCACATTCTCCCCGTGTCTGCGTGGGTTTCCTCCGGGTGCTCCGGTTTCCTCCCACAGTCCAAAGATGTGCAGGTCAGGTGAATTGGCCATACTAAATTGCCTGTAGTGTTAGGTAAGGGGTAAACGTAGGGGTATGGGTGGGTTGCGCTTCGGCGGGGCGGTGTGGACTTGTTGGGCCGAAGGGCCTGTTTCCACACTGTAAAGTAATCTAATTTAACCATAAAACTGAACTTTAATCCAGGACTCAATGTCAAGCTTCATTATAACAGAAACTAGACTTCAGCTGATGACTTTCTTTTGTGCTCATTTATATATCTTGGAAAGCAGAAAGCATTAAGCGTTACTTTTAACACACTGTGGGAGGAATGTTCTTTTAGCAATATACAATTTTGGAACAATAACTTACATTTTGTCAACTGTTCAACTCATCATGATACTATGACAAACACCAATGTACTCAACCTATCTTCTCTTACACCTTTGCAGAAACTTCCATAATTGCTGCAGAAACAATTCTACCATACCTATTTCTAATGAATTTCTAGCAAATGAGTGGGATTAACTCAGGAAATTATCTAATGTTTGGGAATGTAGAAATCCTCAAGAAAATTGAGAGCCCTTCTGGTAGAAAATAATGTCTTAAAGAGGTACATGTTGAATTTAATGCATGAAACCAATTATCTCTCTTTATTCTCTTTACCCTAGTTTTGTATTTTGTTTCTGTTTTTATTTTGATTAGGTATCATGTATGTATATCAGCTGGTACAAACTTCACATACTGTAGGTAAGAATTTCCTTCCACCTTACATTGTGTGGCCATGTGCATTCATTTTTAGTTAATAGTTTGGTGCAAGACTGACAATATACTAGATACTTCACAGAAATGAGTACTTGTGGGTTGTCGATGGAATTAAAACTTTGAGAACTGGAGAAAGAGCAGGAAATGGACTGTTGCTCCATTCCACTGATGTTAGAATTAGAATTAAAATTAGAATTAGCTTTACTGTTACATGTACTAAATGAGTACAGTGAAACGTTTACAAGTCACCACTTACGGCGCCATCTTAGGTGCAAAGTTATCTCGGCACAGATTCCTAAGTACAAATTCTAAGTGAAAAGAAATTAGGAAAATAAAGAAATATAAAGTTCAGCATTATAAATCATAGGAATAAATTGGAAAAATAAAAAAATAAAAAATTCAGAATAACACCCCTTTCCAACCCAGTCCATGCCAGCACCAAGCCTCTGGTCTGCACAAGGCCTGGACTCCAGACTGTCCTCGGCTTCACCTTAAAGCCATTGAGACTGGGAGACCACTCTGGAATCACTTCAAGGCTAGAGTCCACACTGAGGCCACACGGGAGACCATCACAACGAAGAGGGAGACCACCATGACCAGCCGGGAGACTACCACAATGGGCAGAGAGACCGATACGACCAGCCAGGAGACTGCCACAACAGGCCAAGAAACCATCACAACGGGCTGAGAGACCATCACAATGGGCTGAGAGACCACCACGACCAGCCGAGAGACCTCCACAACCTGGCAAGAGATTATCACAAAGGACTGGGAGATCATAACAACAGGCTGGGAGACCACCACAACGGGCTGAGACCGCCACAACAGGCTGGGAGACCACCACAACGGGCTGAGACCGCCACAACAGGCTGGAAGACTGCCACAACGGGCCAAGAGACCTCCATGTCTGGCCGAGAAACTACGACAAAGGGCCGGGAGACCGTCACAATGGGCCGGGAGATCGCCACAAAGGGCCGAGAGGCCACCACAACTGGCTGGGAGACCAACACAATGGGTCACAAACCCACCATGACCAGCCGTGAGACCGCCATGACCAGCTGAGAGACCATCACAATTAGTTAGGAGCCCACCACACTGAGCCGGCAAGAGGCCGCCATGATGGGCCAAGAGGCCATCACACCGAGCTGAGAGACCGCCACTTCAGGTCCACACTGAGACCACGAGTCCAAGTGCACAATGAGGCTTGTGAGTTGAGGAAATCACTGAGAAGAAAAAACATAGAAAAAACAGAGAAAAAAAAAGGAGAAAAGGAAACAGATGGTGTGGACGAGCTCCAGCTGAGGAGTTCTACTCTGCTGCCATTTGGAATCAGAAACAAGCAAGAATTATTCCATATTTTACTTCACATAGAGCTGGATTCTATTGACGCTGTTGGTGGGGGAGTGTGGGGGATAGTGGGAGTGTAGTTTGGGTTGTGCAGAGGGCAACCAGTCAACCATTTTCCTGCCATCCCCGATCAATTCCCCATAATATGGGTTCGTGAGGGTAGCGAGGGGACGTAAGGTGCCCAGGTATCCACCCACCTTATGCCTGATGACGACATTAACAGCCTAGCTAGACTATAATGACATCAGGGCAGAATTAGACCATCCAGCCCATCATGTTTGCTCCACCATTTGATCATGGCTGATATTCTTCTCAATCCACTCTTATGCCTTCTCCACATAACCCTTGATCCCCTTATCAATCAAGAACCTAACTATCTCTGTCTTAATACCCTCAATGACTTGGCCTCCACAACCCTCTGTAGCAATTAGTTCCACAGAGTCCCCAGCCTCTGGCTGAAGAAATTCCTCCTTATCAAAATTAGAGGGCGTCAATCCAGCTCCACTGTCAGAAAACCCAGAGAAGTAGAGACAGACTGCAGTGCAAGTGCAGTTTGTTTTTTAGCTGTGTTGAAAATGGAGGAGCTCATCAATCAGAGGGTGGCCCATACACTGGTCATACTTCACCCTCTCCCCACCCTTTGTCAAAGATATTACACCAGGTTTCTCCCCTCCCGGTCCAATCCCCACCCCTCCCTAATTTGCCTGATCCATTCCCACTCTCAAATCCTAGGACTTAGTTAGTCTCGACCCATTAATGAAATTCTTGCATTTCTGACAGAATCTGGCCAGTCCTGAGCCTGTCTGGGTGGCCCAACACGTGTTATTGCTCCAGCCCAGGCATTCTCAAAGTTTGTGGGTTTGGAACAAACCATTCTTATGGGTTAGGGGAGTTTGGAAGGGGTGGGTTGAGAGACAGGGCAAGTGGCACAACACTCTGTTAAATTCTGCAATTATGTTAAATAGCAGGCTGACACAAGGAGCTAACAAATTTATTTTTCCCCTTAAATCTCATGAAATATTTCTGGACTCTTGTTTATTATCATTATTAACAAAACACTATCTGCGTTTTGGAATGCATATATTTTCTTCTGTTAGACGAGGCAGTGAATGTTTAAACATGTTTGCTTAATGGAATTGATTAATCTGAAGAACCCAGTTACAATTTGATTTGCCCAGGAGGGACACCATATGTGATAAACGAATTATAATTGGGCTATGCTGTTTATTGTAGTCTGTATATTTTGCTTCTTTCCCTTTTATTGGGTCACTTCGTTTTCATATTTTGGGTATATTAGAAGATGTTGTTGAGCATTTAATGTTAACCCAAGTGGCAGCATTCTGCATTTCTCATCATTGCAAAGTTCCAGATGTTGAGATGTTTGACTGGATTTAATGTTCTCGGACCACCATTGTTGGAGATCAGTGAGAAACCAGCAGTGTTTGTTGGAGATAGTGACTGAATTAAGTGCTCCTCAGGCCCTTAACTAGCCAGCTTGGGTCTTCCCTGAGGATGTAGGACCCTGGCAGCAGAAATCCTGCCACCATCCGCTGCCAGCTAATTAGCTCTCCATTTCTGCCAACACAACTAGAAGCATAGGCTGCAGCTAATGCTGGATCTCTGAACTCACCAAATGTGGGCAGAATAAGAGTTTGTTGGAGGGACAGTGGTGATGGCAGTTAGAGCCGAGGAATGTGGTGGTAGTGGTGGTGGTGGTTCAGTGGGGGCTGTCAATAGCCTCTCCCTTTCCTATTATTGGGCATTGAATACCTGGAAAACAAGGAACACCCCAACCTGAAGGCCATTTGCAAATCCTATGGACCAGCCATTGGGATTCATTGGAAAGCCTTGCAATTCCTATTTTATCTCTGAGCACCATTACATTTTTGTGGACTCGTAGATAGTTGGTGTCACTTGGCTCATTACTGAGCCTAATCACCATCCTACCACTAGAGGCAGGTTTTAAGCAGGAGCTCCATCCAACCTCCGGCTTAATCTGGGCAGGTATTCCCTTTACAAAGAAAGAGGAAGTTGCACCTATGGCAAATCAGCTTTCCCAGATGCTTCTCCTCCACTTTGCACGGTCTTGGGCCAGTGATTCCCAGGCGTTTGTGGGAATGTCGCACTTCACCAGTGAGACCTTGAGGGTAGCACTGAAGCGCTTCCTGTGCCCACCTGGGGCTCCCCTGCCCTTTCGAAGCTGAGAGTAGAGCACCTGCTTGGGGAGTCTTGTGTCGGTCATGCGGATGACATGCCCAGCTCATTGCAGCTGATCAAGGGTGATCAGTGACTCAATGCTGGGGATGTTGGCCTGGTCAAAGATGCTGGTGTTGGTGCATCTGTCTTCCCAGTGCATACAGAGGATCTTATGCTGGCAGTGTTGGTGGTACTGCTCCAGCACTCTGAGGTGTCTCCTATAGATATTCCAGACAGGATGCATAAAAGCACCTGTAATTGGCATGGCAGGTGGTTGTGCAATGCACTGAGAACTTCTAACAATGCCAGCATGGTTTGGCACAAAGGCAAGCCCTTATCACGATCTCCACATGTAGCACTAACCCCACTTCATCAGCAGAAACATCACCACATCTTTAGTTTTCTTCCCTTCATTTTACTGGCTCCTTTCTCCCCCTGTTCCTTCAGTGAATGCTAATAATGTTTTGAACACTTCCTTCAATTTTATTTGATGCCAGTTTCGAATTTCATTTGTAAGCAACCATCTGCTCACACTACAGTGCCCGAATACTGGATGTCAAACTATAGATAAGGATGGCTACTTCCCCAAAATTATTCAATTTTGAGGGTCAGTCTGAATCCTACAGGAGTTATAAAACACTTGTGAAGTAACTGTTCCAGAATGATCACTCATTCAGCATGTGAATAGATAGGAACACTGCTCTTTGAAGAAAGCTGCTTGTTGTGTAAGTTGCAACTCATTATTATGACCCTGACACTCAACCCCACCACTGAGCTATGCCCCACTAACAGTTAATTTTCCACAAGCTCTCACTGCTTATCTTATATTTCCTAATGTAGTCCTCTGAGAATGGCCAAAGTCTTCAGGAGAAAGTATTGCCATAAAAGTTACAATGAACATTGAGTTCTGATGTGTCATATGAATAAAAAGTATAATCTGACTTTAACAGACTACACTGGGAGATATAGGACAGAAGGTACAATGTCAGCAAGTGTAAAATTTCAATAGGAATAAAAGTAGGCAGGATATATAATTGACAGTGAGACCATTTCCACAGAAATGCTTAATGCTTTGATGGTAGAAATTATATTAGATTAAATGTTTCCTTAAAAACATGGCCACATCCAATCTGAAAGATTTGTTATTTAATGGTTCATCAATCCTAAAGCATTTTTTTGAAAATCCGAAATGTAGATTTTAGGCTGAATGTGCCATCTCTGAAGTTATGAACTGGAAACTTAAGGATGCTTTTAGTCATATTGAAACTTTAAAGTGGCCTAAGGTCCCAGTGAAGGTTAGATAATTGAGATGGTTGGTGTGTGGTTCAGAATAACGTCAACAGTGTGGGTTCAATTCCCATTCTGGTTACATCTGCCTCCTTGCCTGCCCAATGCTCGATGTGGAATGGTGCTGCTCAATCTATGTAACCAATTGTCTCACTTTAATAGAGAAATCTATGACCCCTTGTAGACTACAGCTAATTACCTACATACCGAACACCCCCAGGAACTGATTAGATTAGATTACTTACAGTGTGGAAACAGGCCCTTCGGCCCAACAAGTCCACACCGACCCGCCGAAGCGCAACCCACCCAGACCCATTCCCCTACATTTACCCCTGCACCTAACACTACGGGCAATTTAGCATGGCCAATTCACCTGACCTGCACATTTTTGGACTGTGGGAGGAAACCGGAGCACCTGGAGGAAACCCACGCAGACACGGGGAAAATGTGCAAATTCCACACAGTCAGTCACCTGAGGCGGGAATTGAACTCGGGTCTCTGGCGCTGTGAGGCAACAGTGCTAACTACTGTGCCACCGTGCCGCCCAAACTCATTTAGAGGAACTCAAAGACATTGTTAGTCTCGCGAGGGGACGGGAAGGAGATGAGCAATTGTCAAAGACAGCATACTGGCCATTAATGGCAAAAACAATTATCCATCATGGTGATAAATGAGACCTTTGAAAGTCAGCTCTTGGAATTGTATCATTTGTGTAATTCCTTTTCCTGTATTTTAATGGATGTGTCATCCATTAAGATAAACAACCTTTATAAAGATTGCCAAAATGGAAATTCATGAAAACATGTTAAGCACTCATAACCAAATATTTTAAAAGCCTAGTTCAGAGGATCTAGATTAAATGGTAACCTTCTTGAATTCATGCATGGATTAAACAGCTTATTGACTCTAAATAGACCTAAATATTTAAACTAGTCTAGTTGCTGCAGAATTATAATTCACCCTGATAGACATTATAATAATTGTGACTAAATTCAGCAGTTCCAATAAATTCAATTTTTCTCAATAAATGACAGGGATTTCTTAATTTTTCCTCAATTTAACTTTACTATTCTATCCCATTAAGTAGCTAAACTGGCTTGTTAATAATTTCACATCAAATCATGCAAAATCAAACATAGAAAATTCAATCAAGATGCAGTATTCACTATTTTTGTACAGTTTGAATGAAAGACAATTGCTTAGCTCTATTAAAAATGTCAACAAAGACTAAAGAGCACCATTATTACTAACATGCTGCTGTAATGTGAGCTAAGGATGCTTTCTGGGAGACGGTTAACAGTACCTGTCGTAGTCTTGACAGATTTCACCGACAGAGATTAGTGCCTTCAAATACTCATTGGGCTGGTAGGGATTGATGTAATGCAAGGAACAGCTGTTTCGTGGGTCTCCATTCGAAGCTGTGAAGTCAATGGCTACCTAAAATAGAAGGTGGCAATTCATAATTAACAGCACTAGGCCCTGGCTGCTTCATTCCTTCAGAAGCTCATACTGATGCACAATGTTCTAAATAAAAGCATGTAAAATATGTCAAAAATAATAGCACTATTTCAGATCTATTGCGGCAGAAATCTAAGGCATTAACCCTTTGTTAAAGGGAAAAGAAACACTGAAGCAAATGTCTATAAAAAAAGTACAGAAATCTATAAACAGAATTAATGAACTCAATCTTGAATGCAGTTTTTCTAAAATTCAATCCATCTACTGATGCCTAATTGTTCAGAAAAATCTTAAGATTTCCAGTTTATTTTTCAGTATGACACTAAGGGGACAATTCTTCGAAGCTGCACATCAGACAGTGGCAGTGGCCAGTGTGCACCAACTGTCCAATGACAACAGCAGAAAGTTAAAACCACTTGAGTAGCTAATGCTGATTCGGCACTGGTCAATCAGAAAGGATAGCAGGAAGTGACGATGGTGGTAGGGAAACAATGTTAGCACATGGAAGGACTGGCATTAAATGGGAAAATCTGTATGAGGGCATTCTTTCATTGTTGACAGAACAGTGTGAACACCCGACTTGGGATTATTAAAGGAGTAGCATTTTTAATAGATTGGCATAAATTTGTTCTGCCAATGTTAGAAACTAGCAGGAAACATAGCTGTAGGAAAAGACTGTTTCTTCTTGGTACAGCTTTTACTGGCAATGTGTTGCAATAGGATCAGTGAGGGCACTTCACTGATACACTTCCTTGGCACTTCTGCTGCTGGTATTGTTTATGCTTCTGGTGCTTTGTCTTCCTGTGTCTGATTTTCTGTTTCAAAGTCGTCAACATCTGCCTCCCCTTCCTCCTCCTGGGACACTTACTCTCAAAACTTCCGACAGACTAAAGAGGGCAAATCAGGCCAACATTCTTGAAACAGGAGTAGGGTGTAGATTTCCATGCCAAAAATAAGCATTTGTTTAGTGTTCCTGTAGTTCATTTCTGGATTAAATGTAGCATCACTGCACTGCTGCAGCCATGGCATGTTACAAGCTAGGAGAGCAGCAAGGCAGCCTTCATTTCACAGAGACTGTCAAATAAACAAGGAAGAGCTTTCTGGTACCTGAGGATGAAAAGATGGCGGCAAATACAAGCACACGAGAGTTTATATCATTTCAATGCTCAGGGAGTGAAGTTCCTTTCTGTTGATGTCACGTTGACCATTGTCAGTTGGTACAGATATGGCCATTTGAAAAGAGTTCTTTATTCCAGGATCTCTGATTAAATGGTGTGATTCTGCAGCCACTTACAGAGTATTCATTCAGTCCTTGGGAGTACTATCACTATTATTTGGGAACCTTGGCAAACTAAGTATTAGTGACTTGCCTGGATTTGATTTGATTTATTATTATCACATGTACCTAGATACAGTAAAATGTTTTGCACATAGTTCAGGCAGATCATATCATACAACGTGCATTAGGGTAATAGAACAGAGCAAAGAATACAATGTTACAGCTGCAAGAGAAGGTGCACAGGGAGTGAGGTCAACATTAAATTTAAAACTTGAGGGGTCTATTCAGAAGTTTAATAACAGCGAGGAATAAGCTGTTCTTGAATATATTCATGCGTGTATACAAACTTTTATATCTTTTGCCCAATGGAAGAGGGTAGAAAAGGGTATAACCAAGATGGAAGGGGTCGTTGATTATGTTAGTTGCTTTTCCGAGACAGCGGGAAGTATAGATGGAATAAATGGAAGGAAGTCTGGTTTGCGTGATGGACTGGGTTGTGTTCATGACTCTCTGTAGTTTATTGTAGTATGGCGAAGAGCAGTTACCAAATCATACTGTAATGCATCCAGGTAGAATGCTTTCATGGGTGCATTTATAAAAATTGGTGAGAGTCTTTGGGGATATGTTGAATTTCCTTAGCCTCCTGAGGAAGTAGAGACATTGCTGTGCCTTCTTGACCATTGCTTTGACATGGACGGACTAGGACAGATTGCTGGTGATCATCACTCCCAGGATTTTGATGTTCTCAACTATCACCACTTCACCATCATTGATGCAGACAGGGGTATGCCCTCTAATCTGCTTCCTGATATCAATGACCAGCTCCTTCATGTTACTGACGTAGATGGAGAGATTGGTGTCTTTACACCATGTTGCTAAGCACTCATTCTTTTTCCTGTATTCTGTCTCATCATTGTTTGAGATCCAACCTACAATGGTGGTGTCATCAGCAAACTTGTAAATGGTGTTGGGGTGGAGTTTGGCCACACAGTCATGAGTGTCTAAGGAGTATAGTAGGGGACTGAGTACGCAGCCTTGCAGGGCACTAGTGTTGAGGATTATGGTGGAGGAGGTGATGTCACCTATCCTTACTGATTGCAGTCTATGTGTCGGAAAGTCTAGCATCCAGTTATAGGAGGGGGAGCCATGACCTAGGTCGCGGAGTTTAGAGATGAGTTTGCTTGGAATTATGTTGTTGAAGGCAGAACTGTAGTCAATACGCAGGAGCCCTGACATAGGTATCCTTGTTATGCAGGTGTTCCAGAGATGAGTGTAGAGCCTGACAGATGGCGTCTGCCATGGAGCTGATGCACCAGTAGGCGAATTGCAAAGGATCAAGGCTAAAGTTGATGTCAGTCATGACCAACCTCTTGAAGCACTTCATAATTATGGAGGGCAGTAGTCATTGAGGCAAGTGTACAAAGAATATAATGGAAATGATTACAGTTCCTCCTCAGAATGAATGATCAAATAAATGTTTCGTACTAACATCTTTCTGCACCAAAAGATGTTCCTTTGGAGCCCTGACTTTAGCAGAAGGCAGATATCCTGTTCTACATTGAATTATAACTTGAAGAGATAGAGCTGCAGAAACGTTTACCAAGAATTTCTGAGATCTATGCATCCCATTGACAGGTTGGAGCAGGCCATGGCTCTTCTCTGGTGCTACCTGATAAAATAGAGTTCCCTGGGCAGCTTCTTTCTTCATTTCATCTTCCTCCCAGAGGTAGATTTCATATCAATGAACGTCATTGGGCACCCCATTTTAGAAGTTGTGGCATGTGGTATTCAACATTTCTTATTGTCAAAATCCTCTTCAGAGGATTGGAATTTAAATCTGAAGGTTTCAGATAAGAACAAAGCAAAAGACAAAAGGCAAGGCAGCATAGCAGAGTTCTTGCCCTTTTTTTTCCCAAGAATCAATCAGTAGTTTGTCTCCAGGACACCACCAGTCACGTCTATCAGTTGCTCATTACAAGGGTGCTATTTCTTTCCATGCAATGAAGGTGCGAGGAGATGGAGGAGGAACAGATGTGCCCAACACACCCAGGTGCTCCCTCTTGACTCTAGTTGATTACATATTCCAGGGATGATTTGGAGATGCCAGTGTTGGACTGGGGTGTACAAAGTTAAAAATCGCACAACACCAGGTTATAGTCCAACAGGTTTAATTGGAAGCACACTAGCTTTCGGAGCGTCGCTCCGAAAGCTAGTGTGCCTCCAATTAAACCTGTTGGACTATAACCTGGTGTTGTGTGATTTTTAACTTTGTATTCCAGGGAGATTGAATTTACTAAAACCAAAACTCTTCTCTCATTGTTCTGTGCTGATGTTCAGGAAGGAGTATTGGACAGATTTGTTCCACTTTTGTGAACTCCTGCAATGGCCCTGTCCCTGCCCCTTCCAGCAGCTTGTGCTGCTTTACATGACCTCTGTTCATTCTCAGTCTCACAGATATTTCTTTTGAAATAAAGCATCAGTCCAGCCATGACTGTAGACAATATTCACTGGAGCGCTAAGTTCCAGAAAGGCATCATTAATGTAAAATCAGCATTATATACTGATTGCCGTCATCTGTCTGCTCTGTACATTTCTGGAAAATGTTCACTGCAGATGTATTAACACCCTCGATGAGATGGTATTAAGGTATGGTTCACTCCACATGTGCAGGTGTGCATGGCACATGCTAATTTGGAGCCTCAAGTTCAGTTGAAGCACCCAAAAGGTTTGCTGATAATCTAATATTTCATTGATAGTCCAGAATTCAAACATTTGGAAAAGACGGGGCCTTGTAGCAGAAACCGAACAGAAACCATGTGAAGAGATCTCAGCTGAAGGGTCCCTTCAGTGGGAAACTGAGGAAAGCCAGAGTCATTCATCTCTGACATGATTCTCTACATGTGAGGCACAGTGTTGGCACGGGCTGAGGATATTCCAGGACATTGTGAGTGAACTAAGCCCATGTTTGATCAGATGCACAGCCAGGGTTCCAAGGTGGCACCTGTGCAGAGGTAATGGTCTAATCAGGCATATCCCAGCAGCGGTGGTAAGTGGTAGAATCAGACTAACACTGAGGAGTTAGTAGCCAATGAAGTAAGTGTGGGAAGATAGTGTGAGAAAACTTGCTAGGCCTTGCAGAGGGAAACTCTACATAAAATCCAACAAAAATTACTCTGCTAAAATATTGTAAAGTTCGCCTGTAGTTACACTACAGCTATCACCAAAATGCATCAAAACCTTCCACAATTTATCAGAATGATAAGGTCATAGCTTTGCAGTGACTGAGTTCATATAGTCACTTACAACTGTATACCATAGTGTAACTATTTACTGGAGGAGAACGTGAGGACTGCAGATGCTGGAGATCAGAGCTGAAAATGTGCTGCTGAAGAAGGGCTCATGCCCGAAACGTCGATTCTCCTGCTCCTTGGATGCTGCCTGACCTGCTGTGCTTTTCCAGCAACACATTTTCAGCTGTAACTATTCACTGGCAACAACAGAACCCTTTCTATTACTAATATCCTTCATCTGGAATGAAATGAAAGTCTGATGGGCTCAATATTAGGGTCTGATGGCCGTTTCTCTTTTACAACATTTCAAGGACCAGAATTAATTTTATTTTGCAATTCCTTTCAACATTCTTTCCTCTTCAAAAATAAAATGTTATAAAAATAAATCCAAATGCAAACGTTTCACATTTTAATTGGGAACTTGGCTTGGAAACCAGGCATTGCTGTCATTATAACACATTTAGGAGAATAATTAGTGTCAAATGAAAACTTTTGGCAAACTCACACCCTACAACATAAAAGTTATCAATCATCCATCTTCCAGAGACAAGAAAAAACATCACTAGGAAATAGTTTTAAAAGCATAATAACTGTTCACCTACCGTAAAGTGAATCTGACATCCTCCCATTATGTAATCTAAAAAGGAATAAATCCTGTGCAACTTCAAAACACAAAAAATACAGAGTCAGTCCAAAAACATTTAACTCAACCATTTTACTACAATGACTAATAACTTGGCATCTTCCCTGAACTGTCATTCTGTATACAAGATTGATATTTGTCATATATGCAGATTAGATCAAATCCTGTTGACAGGTAGCTTTTAATTCATCACGAACGAATGTTTGAGAATGATGACAATGAACGATGATTGCTTTAAATCTTGATGTTTTAATGTTTATCTTTAGGTAGGAATACAAGGTTTTGATTTGGTACCGAAATGGTTATGAATGCTTGTTTGAAACCAGCTGCGTCTAGCCAAAGGTCATGATAGAGCTGAGGCAGTCTATGTTAAATGGAGTTTATAGCACTTCTAACTGATTTTCTCGTAGCTGCAAAGACTGAATAGCATAAAATAATTTAACAAAGAAGATAGAAATTAGTGGAAACTCATCTTTGATGGCTGTTCAAATGACATCTTACTCTGTATAATTTTAGAAATTGATTGTATAATATTCATAACACTACTGGCAAAAATCACAGACTGTTGAATAAATGTGTTTCGTTGTCTTTCTCAGTTTTTCACATTTTTAATGCAGCGTTTTATTTTTAATTAAGCAGTATTTGAAGATACATTAGAAATTTCACACGAGACAAATTAAACATTCTGATTTCCAAGTTTTACATTTTCCCGAATTCAGATCAGGAGACTGAGTGAAATCAGCTGCAAGCAGATCCATGCTATTCACAGAGAAACAATGTTTATTGTCAGAACGTTTTGCTCAACACTGCACAATTTTGTTTTAAAAACATTCCCTCCACTTTTAAACTATAGTTACTATTTTGTGGGGAAAAGTTAATTTGTCCATGATTATTGCATACCATTGTATCTTACCTTACAATCCTTTAGTATGACAGTTCCAGAGTTCTTATAATGCTTCTTTTTTGCCTTATATTTTGGATTAACACAGTCCCAATGGATCTGATTAAAAGAGAGAAGGCCTAGCCAGATTACTACATGATACTATAAACCAATGTTGCATTCGTAATACATCTTCTGTACTATTAAGTAAATGTAATTTGAAATTACATTTCAAATGTGTGATGTATATTTGAATTTAGAAATGTATGCTGACAAAATGGTTGCCATGCATACCGAAACAGGCAATGTGTCATTTGAAGTGGGAAAGAAGCCAATTTAAATATTCACTGTGCATATCAAGTTGAACAAAGCAACCAGCAATGGGGAATACCATTAACAGTTTCGATCATAATATGAGCAGCTGATATGTCAGGTGGAATACAAATTCAGTATTTGATCACTGCCAGAACAGATGAACAATAATTAGATTCTGAATACCAACACCTCAGAAATTCAGCATACAAATTCCATTCAACTGAATTGCTTTCACCAGTCTGATCGACAGAAGATTCTGATTTCACAATAGCCCAGATCTTCTCACCAAAACACAGGTCTGTTTAATTTCACTGTTACTTATGAGTAGCTGGTACAGAGAAGTGCTACAGGCAAGTACCAGATGGATAGTTTTACTGAAAAATCCAAAGGTTACTATTTGAGCCATACCACTCTGCTGTTAGCTTCACAAATTGGCATTTTACCATCTTGGTCACTATTGAAATAAATTGAATAGTGTGAAGTGGTTTCAGACTGAGGATCCTTTTAATGATGTGATGAAGATTGATGAATCAATTTTATCTTTTTCTTTCTGATTCTCTTTTACACTCTTTCTCTCTCTCTCTCTCTCTCTCTCTCTCTCTCTCAATATCCAACCTTTCTTTCCCTTACTACTTCTCTTGCTGTACCTGATTTGGCACTGAACTCCCCTGTTCTAATTTCTTCAGTCCCTATCACTGTTTATTTCACAATCTTTCAATGTGAATGCTCAAAGAGAGCTGCTTGCCCTGTTCACTTGGTTACAAAAGTCAGGTTTGTTTCTTCCCACCACAATCAGCTCACCATTCATAAATGTGCAAGAGTGGAGCTGCGGGTAGATGGGATAGTGAAGGCAGCATTTGGAAGGCAAGCATTGAGTATAGGACTTGGGAGGTCATGTTGAGGCTGTGCAGGATGTTGGTTAGGCCGCTTTTGGAATATTGTGTGCAATTCTGGTCTCCTTCTTATTGGAAAGATGTTGTGAAACTTGAAAGGTTCAGAAAAGATTTACAAGCATGTTGCTAGGGTTGGAGGATTTGAGCTATAGGGAGATGCTGAATAGGCTGGGGCTGTTTTCCCTGGAGCCTCGGAGCCTGAGGAGTGACCTTATAAAGGTTTATAAAATCATGAGGATCATGGATAGGATAAACAGACAAGGTCTTTTCCCTGTGGTGGGGGAGTCCAAAACTAGAGGGCATAGGTTTAGGGTGAGAGGGGAAAGATATAAAAGAGACCTAAGGGTCACCTTTTTCATGCAGAGGGTGGTACGTGTATGGAATGAGCTACCAGAGGAAGTGGTGGAGGCTAGTACAATTGCAATATTTAAAAGGCATCTGGATGGGTATGTAAATAGGAAGGGTTTAGAGGGATATGGGCCGGGTGCTGGCAGGAGGGACTAGATTGGGTTGGGGTATCTGGTCGGCATGGACAAGTTGGATCGAACAGTCTGTTTCCATGCTGTACATCTCTATGACTCGATAACGTTAGCATTCATTTCAAGGGGGCTTGAATATCAAGAGCAGAGATGTGCTGCTGAGACAGTATAAGGCTCTAGTCTGTTCATATTTGGAATATTGTGAGCAATTTTGATTTGTCCGGTGATAACATCAGCTGAGATCATACCATGCAACATGAAAATTTCAGCAACACAAAGTAAAAGTCTAGTTTTGTTGCACAACACTTCATAATCATGGATTTGAAAATATATCACAGATGATCTGCTAGGCTGCTTGACCGGAGATCTTGCAATGACTATGTAATATGGGTTACTCCCCACTTAGTAAGTATGTCTTAAAATGGTTTGTTGTCAGACAACATTCACATAAACCTCAAACTGAAAATAACAGTCAAAATGTCAATTCTGTTGCTAAATTATCAGCTAATGGGAAATTTGGAGAAGTAATCCATCATAAGAATGCAAATTTGCTGAATACGTTGCAAACATGTCTGTTGCTACTCCAAAGAGTGTGCATTGTGTGGATGTAGTGGCTCCCTCTGAAGTTGGGGTTGATGTGTTTGGGATGCCTCACATTCAGTCACAAGTAGTCGAATATCCTGATTCATCTCTGGACCAGTTCACAGATTCATGTGCTAACTGTCTTGAGCATTCAATGGCCACATGTTTAACATAGACTTGAAAACTTGGCATAATGTGTTTGACATTAGGACAAGTTTGCCCTTGAAGGTGATTTATTGTGAACATACCGACTTTATCACTGTATGGCCAAAATAAGCAAAATAAGCACTGTATGGTCAAAGTGTAACAGATCAATTCTGAGCACATTTTCAATTTCACGGGTGTGGTTGGAATCTGATGAATGACCACAATACTGGACCATTAGAATCTACCAGGCAGAAGATTTCAGGAAGCCACGATGAGCTAAAGTGCTGTCCTGCAGTCTGATTCCACCATTGCATGGAATTGGTGATCCATTATACACTGTGAAATAATCTCTTATAGGCTGTGCCATGAAGTTCCATTTGACAAGGCACATGTATTTCAGGATGCATATGTCAGCACTAGCTCCTATGTCAATTCTAGCTTTTAATGTTTTCATGTATAACGACCTGCCTTTTCAGGATTTTTCATGCTAATAGTTATATAATCTTCTGATCACATTATACCATTGACATGGCATGTGAGGTTAACATCATGGAAAGCATGGTCATTTCTGACAACTGTCCTTTGCTTGCTTGTCTCTGAACCACATGAATGTGCTTGCATTTGTGCACCTTCTTAATATTTTCTTTACAGCCATGATTTGTGGTCTTGGCCTTTTGAACCAGAGATCTTGCATCACCATGTACGCCCAATGCCCTTTGGTGGTGAGGAACATGCTTTACAGATACCGAGATTAGGTGGACAGCTTTTGGGTCAATGTGATGAACCACATCTGTTGAAGACTTTATTAGCTTAGTGTGCTTTGTTGATGTATCTTCAATTAATGAGTCAACGCCATGGTATTTTTTTCTTGCTCAAAGATTCTCCCTCATTGGTCAGCTGGTCAATAAGCATTTCTGAGAGCTCCCCTCCAGAAAGGTCGCACTAGTGTCTTTGCCGCAGCATCTTCTGACAAACCGGTCAATAGAATCTTGGAGTTGCTGTCTGTATGGCAAGAGTTGGAGTGTGTAAACCAGACCTTTTCTGGATCATTCTGAACATCCATCAACAAACCAGACATGTTAATTTGGAAAATTCCCTCCTTCCTGACGGCAAGCAAAGTTTTTGGAGATCACATATGGCTATCATGTATTGCCTGATCTGTTAATTAAAACTGTGTACATTGTCTGCACAGTTGTCATTCAGTAAAACAATCACCGAATGCCCAGCCCACGATAAATTGTTTTCCCTTGGTTTTTCTTTGGAAAGTACAGTGCCGTGTTTGTTTGTTTCTTTTACTAGTTTTGCTTTGCTCTGATCTTTATTGCTCAGTGTCCTTGCCAGTCTTTTCTGGTGTTTTTGTTGTTGCTACTCCTTTACTGGTCTTGGTCCCATTAAGAAAGTTTGAGGACCAGATGTTTACCAGTTTAAAACAAGTATGGGCTTTTAATTTTATGTTTCAGCTTCAGTGGAGTCTGTACCAAAGAAGGTGCCAATTTGAAGAAAGAAAATGGCAGAACTTACTGAGGTCTGGACAGAAGTAATCCTTAGAGTGTAAGGTCACATTTCTAGCTATATATTTTCCCTGTAGCTATGCTGTAAGGTCTGTTCCACTGCAGTATTATTAAACATTTGGACTGCAGGCATTTGGGACTCTTATTTTTTTTAAGATGGGAGATACAGAATTCACTGGTTCTTTTGGCTTTGATTGTATTGTAACTTCGGCCATTTTAACTTTTAATTAAGACAATCCCAAAATATTGTGTATTTTGAAAAGAACTTAGATGTTAATAAAAATAATTAGTTTTGTCTTCTTACTGCAGCTCCATATGGCCATCTACACTCTTAGAAACTGATGCTGCTGATTGTTGATTTCTTTGATGTCTTAAGCTATTATCTAGTTGATCTTCAATTAGGTTTCCAAATATCTACTATTGAGAGCATAAAGTCCTTTCTTTATGGCCAACCACCACTACTAGCCATTATGTGTTTTTTTTTGCCTCTAGTGTGGCATCTTTACCTGATACAGCAATGCTTATGACTTCACTCGTAATATGATATAATAACGTGTTATTAAAGGTGCCATTAGACATTATTATAGATATCTCATATGCACAACTATTACAATGATGGGCAAATCTAGGTTAGAGCAAAAGAGTGTGCTTCTAGTAATTTGACTTAAAGTGTCACTTGAGACTTTTATACCATCATGTCACATGCTATGATACAGTGATGATCTCATGAATATGTCTCTTAATGATTAGTGACATACTGACCATGCGATACAAACTGTTTTATGAGCTGAAACAGGAAGAAAATATTGTAACGTTCAGTGTTACATACAGAAAAATTAAATGGGGCCATAACCTCAACTGAGAATTACAATTACTTGCAGGAAAAGATTGTAAGCAATTAAAAAAAGGAAGTGCTTGATCCTAAATTGGCAAGAATTGGCATTTTATTGTCCTAACTGACTAACAAATGGGAACTCCATGGCTTAATATAGAAACAAACTATAGGTTTACTACAAAACAGCTGTTGATAGGCTCCATTACATAGTTTCAACAGTGGAATGTGGCTTATTGCACAAAGCACCAAAGAACACGGAATACTTTTGACTGCTGTTGCTTGGTACAAATCCTACACTTGAGATATTAAGATATTAAGAGATATAAAGATGAGAAGAGGTGCATTTTAAGGGCCACTTCCAAAGGAGGAGAGAACAATACAGAGAGAGACACACAGAAAGTTTTGGGGGCAGTATTCGAGAATTTGGAGCCACTATGACTGAAAAATGGTGGCCAATGATGTAACAATTAAAATCAGAAATGCGCAAAAGACAGAATTTTTAAAAATTCAATGCTGGCTAAGTCAGCATTCATTGCTTATCATAACTGCCCCATACGGCAGTCAACCAGCAACTACATTTCTGTGGGTCTGGAGTTAAATGTAGGCCAGACCAGGTAAAGTCAACAGATTTCCTTTCCTGAAGTGCATTAGTGAATCACATGGCTTGTCACAATGATCAACAGTGGTTACATGATCACCAGATCTCTTCCAGATATTTATTGAAATCAAATTTCATCTCCTATGGTGTGACTTGAACCCATGTTCCCAGAAGCAAAACAGAAATTGCTAAATATTAGCCTGGAAATCTGGAATGTTAGTTCAGTGACATTACCAATACGACATGATCAGCAGCTCCTAAAGCAGTGCAGACATTTCACTGGGTTCCTGGTTGGAGAAAATAGCAAAGCTGTGGCACAGAACATCAGCAAACATTATGCTTTCACAGAAGGCAATATTTAAAGCTGAATAAAGAAAATTATTCAGAACATTAAAAACAAATAATAAAACTTGACCATTCATTTTTCTATGAAGTATATGGGCTGAATTTCCTTGATTCACATGATCCCAGTGCAGTTTCTTGAATTGTGTGGCCATTATGTACATATCCAGATGGAATAACAGCAGCAAAATACAGACATTGGTGCAGTGGAACCATAAATACAGAGATGAAGTAAAGGGCCAAATATAAGACAAAGGTTGGTGCAAGTTGTGCACTGAATGTCTTCTCTGAGCCCAAGGTGTTTGACAGAGGGGGGAGCTACTACATGACTCTCTCTGTCCATTTGGAGTTGATTTTAATATCCGATTCTAATGGACAAAAGATCATGGGAGAAGGAGAAGGGGGAAGATAAGCTACCAAGGATGGGGGTCTGCAATCATAAGAGAAAGTCCGAACACTTTTGAGGTTACCATTCAGCTCAGTTTTACTACAAGCTGCAAATATAAAATGAATTTAAACATTCAACCAAATAATGTTAGTTTCATAGAGTTTAAGCACAGAACAGAACTAAAATATTATATATTTTAGAGCAGTCACATTGCAGCACAGTCATAAGAACTAACCCTTTTGATTGTCCATTAATCATTGAGTCACTTCACAAAACATCATGGTTCAATATCATTTACCTTGTTTTCTCCCATTGCTTTCCGCATTTGCTCAAATGTTGTATAAAACTCTCCAATATAATCATGCTTTCCACGAGTGTCATAATCCCAGACTAAACACTGCAAACAAGCAGAACATATATATAATTTAAGGTGCTGTATTGGATGCATTTCTGCTCATTTATCTCTACAGTTTGAAAGGGAACAGAGTAAAGAGGATTGATGAGGACAGAGCGGTGGATGTGATCTATATGGACTTCAATAAGGCATTCGACAAGGTTCCCCACGGGAGACCAATTAGCAAGGTTAGGTCTCATGGAATACAGGGAGAACTAGCCATTTGGATACAGAACTGGCTCAAAGGTAGAAGACAAAGGATGATGGTGGAGGGTTGTTTTTTCAGACTGGAGGCCTGTGAGCAGTGGAGTGCTACAAGGATTAGTGCTGGGTCCTCTACTTTTTGTCATTTACATAAATGATTTGGATGCGAGCATAAGAGGTACAGTTAGTAAGTTTGCAGATGACACCAAAATTGGACAGCGAAGAGGGTTACCTCAGATTACAACAGGATCTGGACCAGATGGGCCAATGGGCTGAGAAGTGGCAGATGGAGTTTAATTCAGATAAATGCGAGGTGCTGCATTTTGGGAAAACAAATCTTAGCAGGACCTGTACACTTAATGGTAAGGTCCTAGGGAATGTTGCTGAACAAAGAGACCTTGGAGTGCAGGTTCATAGCTCCCTGAAAGTAGAGTCGTAGGTAGATAGGATAGTGAAGAAGGCGTTTGGTATGCTTTCCTTTATTGATCAGAGTATTGAGTACAGGAGTTGGGAGGTCATGTTGCGGCTGTACAGGACATTGGTTAGGCCACTGTTGGAATATTGTGTGCAATTCTGGTCTCCTTCCTATTGGAAAGATGTGAAACTTAAAAGGGTTCAGAAAAGATTTACAAGGATGTTGCCAGGGTTAGAGGATTTGAGTTATAGGGAGAGGCTGAACAGGCTGGGGCAGTTTTCCCTGGAGTGTCGGAGGCTGAGGGGTGAACTTATAGAGCTTTACAAAATTATGAGCGGCATGGATAGGGTAAATAGACAAAGTCTTTTCCCTGGGTCGGGGAGTCCAGAACTACAGTGCATAGGTTTAGGGTGAGAGGGGAAAGATATAAAAGAGACCTACAGGGCAACATTTTCACACAGAGGGTGGTACATGTATGGAATGAGCTGCCAGAGGAAGTGTTGGAGGCTGGTACAATTGTAACATTTAAGAGGCATTTGGATGGGTATATGAATAGAAAGGGTTTGGCCGGGTGCTGGCAGGTGGGACTAGATTGGGTTGGGATATCTGGTCGGTGTGGACAGGTTGGACTGAAGGGTCTGTTTCCATGCTGTACATCTCTATGACTCTATCTATGACTCTATAAATAGAGTGGTGGGACAAAAATAGAAATTGCTGGAAAAGCTCAGCATGTTCGGCAGCAGTGGAGAGAAATAAGGTTTCGGGTCCAGTGACTCTTCCTCAGAATTGATGGTAGCTAGGAAAATTTTGGTTTACAAGATGGAGATATGGTCTGCGGAGGGTGTAAGGAATATATGGTAGGTGGAGATAGAACCTAAAGAGAGAGAAGAGCAGTTGGACAAAGAGTGGATAATGATAGGGCTAGGAGGGTGAATAGCTATTAATGGGGACCGTTAGTGGCTAACAATGGGCTGTGTATAATAGCAGACCATATGATACCAAGGCCAGGTGTGTGGTGGTAGGAGTAATTATATGGGAGAGCTCAAGCCCTAAAGTTATTGAACTCAATAAAAAGTCTGAAGGCTGCAGGATCCCCAAGTTGAACATGAGGTGATATTCTTCCAGCTTGTGCTGAGCTTCACTGGAGCACTGCAGCAAGCCTGAGAAAGAGATGTTGGCCTGGGAACAGGGTGGTGTGTTAAAGTGGATGGCAACTGGAAGTTCAGAGTATGTTTTGCAGGCAGAATGCAAGTGTTCTGCAAAGTGGTCACCCAGTCTATGTTTCATTTCCCTAATGTAGAAGAGACCACATTGTGAGCGGCGAATGCAGTAGACTAGATTGTGGGAAGTGCAGGTGAAGTACTGCTTCACCTGGAAGGTATACTTGAGCCGTTGGATACGGAGGAGGAGGTGGTAAATGGGCAGGTGTTACACCTTCAGCAGTTGAGGTGGAACGTGCTGTGGGGCTGTGGGGGTGGGGTGGGGTTGGGGTGGTGTTGGATGTGAAGGAAGAGTGAACCAAGGTGAACCAGAGGGAATGGTCCCTGTGGAAGGCTGACGTGGGAGGTGGGGGGCAATGTGTGTCTGGTGATGGCATCCCATTGGAGATGGCGGAAATTGCAGCTAATTATCCTCTGGATGTGGATGCTGGTCGAATGGTAAGGACAAGAGGGACCCTATTGCTTTTGCAGGAGCGAAGAGAGGGAGTGAGTGCCTAAGAATGGGAAATGGGTCAGACCTGGCTGAGGGCACTTTCAACAATAGTGCTGGGGAATCCTCAGTTGAGGAAGAAGGTGGACATTTTGGAGACTCCTTTGTCGAAGGTGGTAACATCGGAACATATGCGACAGAGAAGTGGTGAGACCTCTAGCTGAGGACTAATAGTTTTCACCACATTGTTCAAGCTATTCATGAATAAGGGCTCCGATGAAGACTAGAAAATACATTGTTAACATTCAACACATGAACCAGTGATTGAACTTAAGGGCAATAAGAACATCTTTAAAATAATTTCAATGATTGATTAGACAGGCTATGGCATAGCCAATATATTGCAATACAGATAAAGGGAAACAAGTGAGCCCGGGTACATTTAAAATCTGCAGACTTGGCATGGAGAATGTGCGACTGGTTAACTTATGTTTCTATTTATTGCTAATTGCACTAATAATATTCAATCTCATCTACCCAAGGATTGCACCACACTGTAGTAAGGAGGCTGAGAAATTATTGCATGCAGCAAGAGTTGCCACTGATCTTTTGCCAAAGTTACAGAATCAATCTCAATAATCATGAAGAAATTATGAACTTCAAGAACGATTTTCTGTAATACCCTGAGGTCTGAACTCTGGTTATATGCCAACAAAGAAGTTGCTGAAAAAGAAATGTCACTTTATAAAGAGCAATGGGGTTCAATGCACTACCATTGATCAAAAATATATGGAAATGCAAGAGCAAAATTATATTTGAATTTACTTTAAAATTTAGACTTGCCAAGAAAAAGTTATAAACTCAATAAAACTGTTCTATCACCCCTTCTTATGTTTTACTTGAGCATAAGAATAATAAAGATACAGTTGCTATAGTCCCAGAGGACCATAGGGCTGCTCTCTCATAGAGACAGATGCCTGGTGGTGGTTTAACCTGAGGGTCACCACATCTCAGGCAATAGGAAAGGTTGAGAAGGTGGGACCATCGTAGTAAATACAGTTTGAACCAGCCATCCAGCTAACTGACCACTATGTACAGTTAATACACACGAATATATAATATTTTAATGCACTGTTTTGATATTTTAAGATTCACTTTTCACTTTTAGATGTTTCTTTCTAGTTTGAGCATTTTTCTATGTATTTGCTTTTTTTTGCTTTAGTCTTTCTCTTTGCTTGATCTTTGAATTCAATAAAACATGAAAGAAACAAAAGAGTTATTTGTAGAAATATCAGAATTTATTAATAAAGAAATGCCATGGATGTTATCTTTATGTAAATTCTCAAAATGTGTTTGATGAAGTGCTATGCAAAAAGTATGTTGGTATGTACTTTCCCTGCTTCTTCACCTTCCTCATTAAACACTCCTATATGTCAATTTGGTATGTATTGTCGAAGTTATTTAAAGGACAGAACACAGTGATTTATCAATATTTTCAGATTGGACAGGTACTAACAATGATGTTCCCCTGGGGTTACAAGTGATATCATTGCTTCTTTCAGAGTGATTATATAATCAGAGTTTGGGTATAGAGAGTACAATTTCAAAATTCGCACAACATCCAAAATTAGGGAACAGAGTTCAATGTGGGAAAGACTCTAGGTGTCTTCAGAAGGGCCTACCAATATCAGATGATATTTAATGCAGAGAAGTGGGTAGTTACGTATTTTCGGAGGACAATATGGAATTTGGTTGACAAGAATCAACATGCGACTAAAGTAGATGTAACGACTAATTTAATGTTGGTTAAAGACCAAAACAGTCAAGAAATTGACAGAATTGGTTGCTTGACTGACTGGCAGAAGGGAACTGTGACCAGGGAATGAGAGATTTCTTTCCTGACACAAGCAAGTGGATCAGTGATATTCAGCAGAGCAATCACATTCCAGAGAGGTGATGGAATGCTGGATGTCAATAACATCTACAGCACTGCAGGCCTTGTTCTGAGTCGTCATCCTGATTCTAACAAACTAACTTAAAAGTATCATTAGATTATCCTGTTAGTGATTGCTGTTTGTGATAGATTTGGCCAGGGCAGCCATTCCTATTCCCCTTTAGTCTTCAAGTCGAAATAGCAGATCAGGCCTGAAGGATGTCATGGCAGTAAAGACTGCGTTTTTAATGAGGACCTATTGGATTGGGCAAATGCCTTTGCCACTCACAATTAAAGTTTGTAGGCAGATAGGTCAAGTGGGGAAAGAGCATGGAGTACCCTCCATTGTTAAACAAAGAGGAAGTTTCATTAGTGTTTTATCTGGCTGGGTAAAAATCAGTATGACACACAGGTGTTTAGGTGACAGCTGTTCCATTTAATGAATATAGAACAAAGGACATCTGTGAATTTACACACATGCTCATCACTCAGAAATTCAGTTTGTCAAGTTCTCAGGTACAATTACAATCTGAAAATACTCATGATCATCAAAGAAAACTATTTTGATTTCAAAGAGACAGAAGAAGTACAGAACAGATCTGACTCTACTTAGTAGCTCCATTTCATTGAATATTTTTCTTCTAAAATGCCAAGAAGTACCAAAAAGAACTAAAAGAATAATATTAATCACTGTTGAATCATCACTGATACAAAATTAAAACAATAATCTTAGTAATTGGCAAACATTGCCTAAAATAAAAAAGCCAAAAATCTAAAACAAACACACACTGTAGCATTCCCCCAACTTTGGTTTTAGTAGACAGTTGGATTAATGCTTGCAAAAAAGTAATGAACAATAAAATATCACAATAATAACACTTGTTAATTGATAGAACTGTAATTCCCAAATTGACATATAGGAGTGTTTATTGAGGAAGGTGAAGAAGCAGGGAAAGGAAACATCTTGTGGAAATTATAGAAATTTTGTACATTCCAAAGAAATTAATTTATTGTCAAGAATAAATCTTATGAAGGATGAAAGATTTAAAGTTAAAAATAAAATGTAATTTTTTTCCAAATCTCAGCATTAGCAGTGCCCATTGCTGATGCTTGGCAATAGTACAATCAACTTATTGATCTTGCTATAGATTTTTTAGCTTGCCACTAATTTCAATGGTTAATAATTTAGGGTGGCACAGTTCTAGCACTGCTGCCTCTCAATGCTGGGGTCCCAGGTTTCAGCCTTCGGAGTCTGTGTTTGGGAGCTTGCACATTCTCCCCGTGACTGCATGGGTTTCCACTGGATACACTGGGTTCCTCCCACAGTCCAAAGATAGAACCTAAGAACATAAGAACTAGGAGCAGGAGTAGGCTATCTGGCTCTTCAAGGCTGATCTTGTTGTTGCGTCAGCTCCAGTTATCTGTCCTCTCACCAATTCCTTTACTGTTCAAAAGATTATCTATTTTAGTTTTAAAAATATTCAATGAGGAAGCCTCAACTACTTCACTGGGCAGGGAAGTTCACAGACTTACAACTCTTTCAGTAAAGAGGTTGCTCCTCAATACAGTCTGCTGCCCTTAATTTTGAGCTATGCCCTCTTGTTCTAGTCTGAAACTTTGATTCTCCTGCTCTTGGATGCTGCCTGACCTGTTGTGCTTTTCCAGCACCACACTCTCGACTCTTGATACTCCAGCATCTGCAGCTCTTACTTTTTCCAAGTGGAAACATCCTCTCTGCTTCTATCTTATCTATTCCCTTCATAATTTCAGATGTCTCTATAAGATCCCTCCTCATTCTTCTAAATCCCAATGAATATAATCCCAGTCTACCCAGTCTTTCCTCATAAGCCAACCCCATCAACTCTCTAGAATCAGCCAGTGAATCTCCTCTACTCCCCCTCTAGTGCCAGTACATCCTTTCTCAAGTAAGGAGACTAAATCTGCACACAGTATTCCAGGTGTGGCCTCACCAGCACCCTGTACAGCTGCGAAATAACCTCTCTGCTTTTAAACTCAATCCCTTTAGCAACGAAGGACAAAATTCCATTTGCCTTCCTAATTAGTTGTTGCACTTGCAAACCAACCACATCACTTGCAAAAACAACCTTATAGGGTAGGTAGCCTGGCCATGCTAAATTGCCCTGTACTGCCCAGGGATATGCAGGCTAGGTGGTTAGCATGGTTAATGTAAGGGGTTTTTATTGGTCTGGTTGGGATGCTCTTTAGAGAAGTGGTGAAGACTAGGCCTCTATCTGCACTGTAGGGATTCTATGATTCTATGATGACACCAAAAAGCAGGCTTTTAAAAACAAAATGAGCCACCAATCTTTAATGATAGCTTCATATTTGGACAAAAAGTTGAAAATCTGGTTCAAAATGTTGCAAACTACTATTGATTCTGACTCAACTTTTTACAATGACAAGAAGAGAAACATGTGCCAAGGAAACAATTAGCTTCAACTGAATTATTGTCCACACAAAAGGTTACAAAGTGATTTTCCAATAACAAACAATAAAAACACATTCTGTTGAGAACACTGTCTTCCGTTTGAACTCGTGCAGAAGTAAATATTCAACATGAATCTGTACCTTTAGCTGTCTCTTTTCATCACAACTACAGAGTGAGCTCAAGGAAACTTTAAAGGGTTCCCACACAGGATTCAAGTTGTTCTTGATAACCTGGTGGAGAATAAAGAAGAAAAGCACACATCACATTACACTCAGTTTTAGTCAATCTCACACAAAACAAAGCAAAAGGACATGATTTTATAGCATTCCTTTGGCAAATTTAAAGATGAGTTCTCATAAAATGCATCACATGCCCTGCTTGTCTTGTGCCTAGCTGCCTTTTTCCAACTATACAGTGGACAGAGGTGGTGCCAGGCCTGTCCTTGAGACTATTGCGGCCTTTAAGTGGCCAATTAATGGCAATTTAACTATCTCATTCATCTCTGTGGTTATTTTACTTTCACCAAGGAAAGCCCAGACAAGCTAAGTGCCATGGCAGCTCTTAATGCACTGGCTGGTGTTGAGAAAGGGTGAGACTTCCTTTGGGGATCACTTGCCCTGTCTCCTGATTTGAAGAGGAAATCTTGCCTTTGAAATCTGTCAGTCTTTAACTTCCTCCCTGCCAACATATTGGACTCTAAAACCTGCTTCTTTATTTGCAGATGTTGCCAGACATACCGTATCTCTCCAGCACTTTCAGTTTGTTTTCCATAATGTGTTCTGTTTCAGGAACTGATTTACAGTATCAGCAGTGGCCACCAGCTCTCTAAGGCGAGATTTCCTCCCAGATAAGGACATAAATCTCAACCTTGGACAATTCATGTTGTTTTCAGTGTAAAATAGCTGCAGGGCAGCTGGTTTATTGATAGATGGGCACCTAACATTTTTGTCAGGTGTTGGGGGCAAGGAATGTGGCACCCTATAAAACACAACCCAACATATACTTACTTTTTGGATGATTTAGATGAATTCAATGTAGTCCTAAGAAACTAAATGTCCAAATTAAATGTGAGTGCAAACAAATATATTATAAAGAAAACTGAAAATTACTCCTTTCCTTGTGTAGAAAACTAGTCACTTCGTGCTCAATCTGTTGGCCACAAAAGGTAATTACTTTGCAGATACTATTCATGCTCCATGACGTCAAAGTGAATTATTGGGGAAATTTTATTTTAAAACTGTCACAACTGATTTTCCAATCTGTAGTCAGGCATGCCACTTACTATGATTTTTAATGAATCATTAATACGCTCAGATAAAGTTCTTGAACATCCTGTTACCCATTAACAGTTAATGTATTTTTCATATTTATGGGGTGTTTGAAATCTGCCTGTAGATTTAAAGGAAAATATAGGAAAGCACATTATGGAATCGTAGAATGATAGAGCATCTGGAGGACATTCAGCCCAAATTGCTCAGAAGAGCTTTCGAAGGAGTTCCATTCCCATTCCTTTCCCCATTGTCCTGCAAAGATTTCCCCTTCAAGTATTTCACCAATTCTATTTAGAAAGGCACTACTACTGCCTAAAAGTTGAACGTACATCTAATCATAACAAAAAATTACAACCTCAACATTTTAATGACTGCTTTTGTCACATAGACCCCATCCTCAGACCACTACAATAGAAAACTGGAAGTAGAACCACCCGCCACAACAGACAGAACCGTATAAATTCAGGACAGATCACAACAACACCACTTCATCCTGAGGCTACACTTCACTGAAGATGTCACCCAGGGGGGAGACAAAACATTTGCAAGAAAATCAACCAGCTCGGCCAGCAAACCAACAACTCCAACCACAACCCAAATACGAATCTTCACTGAAACCTTTGGCATATTGAGTTGGCATTTAGTCTACTTTATCTCATCAGTTTTCAGTACTTCTCTTTAAATCTGAAGATCACCAGTTAACTTGGAAAATTTCCAACATTTATGTAAATGTATGTCTTAGGCATATACTAATTACAAATTGAAACACTCTGCATGTCAAAAAAATATAATAAGCAGTTTGGAAAATGATTTAGTTATATTATTGACAGCTGTAATGAGGAATGTCAGATGCAATCATTTTAAATAGTCTTTTTAGGCTAGTAATGGAATTTGTTCATTAGTCTTTCCAGCTCTATTACTTCACAAATAGGCAATTAAAAGAGTAAAACCATTATTCTGGAGACAAAGGTGACACACATTATACTAGCCTGCTGGATTTGAGTGACAAGAACACGAACATTTCTTTGATAGTGTCATTTGTTTTGCAATCTTCATAATATCAAAGCAATCTAGACCATGGATTATGAAATGTTTCTACCATCATAGAAATCTTCTTTGGTTTAAGTATGTAAAACCTAAAGCCTGTTTTGCTAAACGTTCTGTCCAATATCATTTGATTAAAGGAATTTTGTTCCTTACGTGTATTTAGTTTTGAAGGGTGCAGGTACTCAAATTTGTAATTCTGTAATAAATGCACCAAGCCTCAATGAAATACATAAGTTCATTAAAAATGTGATTTCTTTGAAGGATACAACATTATTGCACTTTTATTACAGCATTGGGCAAGGATAATACAAATAAAACCACTGATTAGAATGAGAATGTTTAGTTTTATTTAGACAAAATGTTCCATTTAAATGACATAACATAGAACATATAGAACATTACAGCGCAGTACAGGCCCTTCGGCCCTCAATGTTGCACCAACCTGTGGAACCAATCTGAAGCCCACCTAACCTACACTATTCCATTCTCGTCCATATGCCTATCCAATCACTATTTAAATGCCCTTAAAGTTGTCGAGTCTACTACTGTTGCAGGCGGTGCATTCCACGCCCCTACTACTCACTAAGTAAAGAAATTACCTCTATCTGTCCTATATCTATCACTGCTCTATTTAAAGCTATGTCCCCTTGTGCTAGCCTTCACCAACTGAGGAAAAAGGCTTTCACTGTCCAACCTATCTAACCCTCTGATTATCTTATATCTCAATTAAGTCACCTCGCAACCTTCTTCTCTCTAACAAAAACAGGCTCAAGTCTCTCAGCTTTTCCTCATAAGATCTTCCCTCCATACCAGACAACACCCTAGTAAATCTCCTCTAAGCCTTTTCCAAAGCTTCCACATTCTTCCTATAATGCAGTCACCAGAACCAAATGCAACACTCCAAATGTGACCACATCAGAGTTTTGTGCAGCCACAGCATGATCTAATGGTTCTGAAACTCAATCTCTCTGCCAATAAAAGCTAATACACCGTATGCTTTCCTAACAACCAGATCACCCTGGTGACAACTTTCAGGGATCTATGTACCTGGACACAGAGATCTCTCTGCTCACCTACACTACCAAGGATCTTACCATTAGCCCAGTAACCTGCATTCATGTTACTCCTTCCAAAGTGAATCACTTCACATTTCCGTTTAAAATCCATTTGTCACCTCTCAGCCCAGCTCTGCAGCTTATCTACGTTTCTCTGTAACATACAACATCCTTCGTCACTATCCACAACTCTACTGATCTTAGTGTCATTTGCAAATTTACTAACCCATCCTTCTATGCTCTCATACAGGTCATTTATAAAAATGATAAACAACAGTGGACCCAAAATAGATTCTTGCAGTACCCCACTAGTAACTGAATTTCAGGATGAATATTTCCCATCAACCACCACCTTCTACCTTCTTTCAGCCAATTTCTGATCCAAACCGGTAATCCCATCCCTTTCGTTAGAGAGAATAAGATTGAGAAGTGATTTAATTGAGATATATAACACAATCAGAAGGTTACATAGGTTGGACAGTGAAAGCCTTTTTCCTCAGATGGTGATTTTGTGCAATAGTCTTCTATGGGGAACCTTACCAAACACTTTACTGAAATCCATATATACCACATCAACTGCTTTACACTCATCCACTTGTTGGGTCACCTTCTCAAAGAACTCAATAAGGTTTGTGAGGCACGACCTACCCTTCAAAAACCTTGTTGACTATCCCTAATCAACTTATTCCTTTCCAGATGATTATAATTCCTCTCTCTCATAACCCTTTCTAACACTTTACCCACAGCCGGAGTAAAGCTCGCAGGTGTATAATTTCCAGGGTCGTCTCTACTCCCATTCTTGAACAAGGGAGTAACAGGATAGGTCAGAATCAGCATGGATTTATGAAGAGGAAATCATGCTTGACTAATCTTCTGGAATTTTTGGGGATGTAACTCTGAAGATGGACGAGGGAGATCCAGTAGATGTAGTGTACCTGGACTTTCAGAAAGCTTTTGATAAGGTCCCACATAGGAAGTTAGTGAACAAATGTGATGAGGATGTTAGGAGATTACAGGGTGACCTAGGTGAGTGGTCAAATGCATGGCAGATGCAGTTTAATGTGGATAAATGTATGGTTATCCACTTTGGTGGCAAGAACAGGAAGGCAGATTACTACCTAAATGGAATCAATTTAGGTAAAGGAGCAGTACAGAGAGATCTGGGTGCTCTTGTACGCCAGTCAATGAAGGTAAGCATGCAGGTACAGCAGGTAGTGAAGAAGGCCTTCATAACAAGAGGGATTGAGTATAGAAGCAAAGAGGTTCTTCTGCAGCTGTACATGGCCCTGGTGAGACCACACCTGGAGTACTGTGTGCAGGTCTGGTCTCCAAATTTGAGGAAAGACATTCTGGCTATTGAGGGAGTGCAGCGTAGGTTCACGAGGTCAATTCCTGGAATGGCGGGATTACCTTACACTGAAAGACTGGAGCGACTGGGCTTGTATACCCTTGAGTTTAGAAGACTGAGAGGGGATCTGATTGAGACATATAAGATTATTAAGGGATTGGACACTCTGGCGGCAGGAAACATGTTTCCGCTGATGGGTGAGTGCCGAACAGAGGACATAGCTTAAAAATACGGGGTAGACCATTTAGGACAGGGATAAGGAGAAACCTCTTCACCCAGAGAGTGGTGGCTGTGTGGAATGCTTTGCCCCAGAGGGAAGTGGAGGCCCAGTCTCTGGATTCATTTAAGAAAGAGTTGGATAGAGCTCTCAAGGATAGTGGAATCAAGGGTTATGGGATAAGGCAGGAACAGGATACTGATTAAGGATGATCAGCCATGATCATATTGAATGGTGGTGTAGGCTCAAAGGGCAGAATGGCCTACTCCTGCACCTATTGTCTATTGTCTATTTGCTATCTTCCAGTCTTCTGGCTCTAATCCTATAGACAGTGACGATGTAAAGATCAAAGCCAAAGGCTCAGCAATCTCCTCCCTGGCTTTCCAGAAAATCCTGGGATAAATTTCATCTGGTCCAGGGGACTTATCTATTTTTACACTTTCCAGAATTGCTAACACTTCTTCCATTTGAACCTCAATCCCATCGAGTCTAGTAGCCTGTATCTCAGTATTTCCCTTGACCATATTGCCTTTTTCTAATGTGAATACTGACGAAAAGTATTCATTTAGCAATTTCCTTATCTCCTCTGACTCCATGCACAACTTTCCACTACTATGCTTGATTGTCCCTCATCTTACTCTTATCATTCTCTTATTCCTGATATAGCTATAGAAAGCCTTAGGGTTTTTCTTGATCCTATCCACCAACAACTTTTTATGCCCCTTTTTGGCTCTTCTTAGCTTTCTCTTTAGATCTTTCCTGGTATATAGATAATGAAAATTGTAAGTGTATGATGTTTCACTTTTTAGAATTGGTCTCCACGCCATTTCTCTTGTTTAGAGGTATTAGGAATACTGGTCAATTTCTCTCAACTGCTCTTTGAGTGACCAAGTAGCACAATTCTAGCTTCATGTTTTAGGCAGCTTTGCCTCTTTCATCTACTCAACTCCAATAAAACTTGCAGCCTATTTTCCTCGTTAATATTCAAGGAAAATAGTCAGTTAAAAATAAAATGTTATTTAAAATTATGAATGAGGAATTCATAATTCAAAAACAAATATTTAAAGAGGCATAAAATATTAAAGTTACATAAAAGCAACTTTTAAATGAATATTTTCTATTATATTTCTTTCTGAATAGATCATGTAACTTTGTTACCATTGCTTACCATAGGCTTTAAATTTCATATTCCATATTAATTCCATCATCATTGATGAGCTGAAAATGTGTTGCTGGAAAAGCACAGCAGGTCAGGCAGCAACCAAGGAGCATGAGAATCGACATTTCGGGCATACGCCCTTCTTCAGGAAACATCGATTCTCCTGCTCCTTGGATGCTGCCTGACCTGCTGCGCTTTTCCAGCAACACATTTTCAGCTCTGATCGCCAGCATCTGCAGTCCTCACTTTCTCCTCCATCATCATTGAGTAAAGTGTTTTATCTTCTATGGTTTGTGTGTTGTACAGTAATCCTAGATATTCTTCTAAAGCATTCCACACACCTCTGTCCTGTAGACAAGTTGCTCAGATTCATCATCATTCATCCTGTATATCTCCAAGAAAGGATCTGATTTGCTGAAAAGATCCTGAAATGATATTAAGAAAATTCTGCTATTACCAAGGTCAGTTGACCAAATATATATCAAGATCTTGAAATGACAATTGGGACAGATGAGCTATGTAATTTGACATGGAACACAAAATTATTAAAGAAAATAGAGTTAGACAATACAACAAAAGAAAATGTAAACTCCTCCTGACATTCCCACTATCCTACTGTGACTATCAGATAATGAACCAATCCATGTCAACATGTAGCAAGAAGGAGATAATGTGCAGATTGAGCTGCAAAGTTACAAGTAACATTCACATCACACAAGTCCCAGGCAATGACCATCTTCAAGAAGAGATTCTAGCCATCTCCTTGTGTCATACGACTCGATTGTCATCACTGACTTTCCTAATTACCAATATCCAGGAAGGGTCCCCATAACCAGACAGTGAACTCCACCAACCATATAAATATGCAACTATAGCAGCAGATCAAAGGCTGAGAATTCTGAGGTGTAAACAGGATGGTGTCAAGTATCCACTTAAGTGATATAAGTAAAAGGGGCCAGATGCAGGGAAACTCACCCTTTATGTTACCTTGTGTACTTTGAAAGTGTAAAAGCAGGAAATCGGCCCTCATTATCATACAATTAAATTATTTGTTTAATGGACAAACTGTGTAAGGGTTAACAAATGCTGATATAAATGGCATCTATCCCATTTTCTTGCTACAAAATGGAAAGTCTCTCCATGTCTAAATCTGTCTGTTTGCAAGATGGAAATCCATTTGAGTCATCCTCCAAAATGTACTTTGTATAGATCTGATTAAAATGTAGTTATGGCTGTCTTATGAAATGAAATATGAGTCTTAAAGTGAGTATGGTGATTTGAGAAAGCATTATTGCACATAATGTTATTCAGAAGCAACAAACCATCAAAGTTTAATTATCACCTCTCTTGAGCACTTTAATTATCTTAGTGAGATTTGATATTCATATCCTGCTTTATTGAATCTACATAAAGGGAACAATAACTCCAAAAATGAATCCTTTATTTTAAAATTCAGGCATTTATGCAACTAGATTGTACCATAAAAAGCACTGCTTTGTGCAGTTGAGAATTTTAATTTTATAATCCACTTTCTTATATATATTCTATTAAATTTAGTGCTCAAAAATCTACCGTACCTTATCATCCAGTTTCTTGGCACAGAAGGCCAATTCAACATAGCCATTGTTTCCACTTATTTCTTCTGCAATAACCTGTGAACAGAGACAGAAATAATAAGTCTAGCTGATGGCATGCACCATGCTTTGCCATTACATTAATACTAGATTACAATGGATTTCTTAATGGTACAGGTTATGTTAAAGAGAAGTTGAATAATCCGTGAAGTTTTTTATGCAATGGGAACGCAGTTATAAGATCATAGTAATTATATCAGCAATTTAATGATATTTTTAAAAATGTTTATGTCATCTCATTGATTCTGCACTAGAAACAAGACTCAATATAAGAAAACCTCACTATTATTAAAGAGTAAATCAGACAGAAATATCTGGTGATTACGCATGTAAAGTTAACCATGAAAATCAGGAAGTCGCTATCTGAATCATTCTCCCCTCTGGGAATTTTAACATAAAGTCTGCAACAGCATGATGTTGTGGTACTTACATGATAGAAACCTTAACTTGCCAGAGAGAAAAAGAAATTGGTGTTGTCCATTCAAATATAAGCTCAAGGTGCAAGCTGTCTTAAAATTGTCAAAGTCTTTACCGCTGAAGATTGGTTTCTACATATTTAGGGTTTCTTCTTTCAGACTTCAAAAATAGTATTCAGTTTTTAAAACTCAAACTCAACTGCTTCCAACTCTCTGATTCCAACTCATTGTTTATTGACTTCAACAGAGATGGGAGAGGAGATAGACAGCAAACTTGCTCCCAGGACGGAAGGTAATTATTTATTAATGTTGGTAACATGGGTAACTTGGAGTTTCCTGGCTAAGGTAACACAACAGACCATGGGAGATCAAGAGAGTTTTGGTGGAGGGAGACAAGTATATTTACAGTACTCCTTGTTGGACAAGAAGTACAGGCGCTTTCTGCCCCAGGAAGCTAAGCCAGGCTTCTCCCTTTGAATTGGTTCCTTCCATCACTCAGACTTCCTCCCTCCCATACCTAGGAGCTCCCAATGAGGATTTTTAGGTCAGACCCACCATAAAGTTATTGGATTGGATGCTCCCCACTGGACTGAGTATCAAGCCTGTCAAACAAGCTAACTTCTGGGCAGGCAACATAACACACATTGTGGAGTCAGAATATCACATCATGCAGGAATCCTGAACCCTAGCATTTCCAAAGCAAATTTCATCCCCTACCTGCTACAGTTCTCATCCACTAGGCCTCCACCCCATAATTCTGGAATTGAATTGAATTTATTGTCACGTGTACTGAGGCACAGTGAAGAGCTTTGTCTTCCGAGCAATACAGGCAATCACGTAGTTAACTGGCATGGATATGTAAATAACAGGTAAACAGCTGCAAAAAATCTAAACACAGATACAGGTGAATGCTAAGAGTTTGTGAGTCCATTCAGTATTCTAACAACAGTAGGGTTGAAATTGTTTCGAAACCAGCTGGTATGTGTGTTCAGGCTTCTGTATCTTCTCCCTGATGGTAGAGGTTGTAGAAAAGCATGGCCAGGACGAAATGGATTTTTGAGAATGCTGGTGACCTTTCCTTGACAGCGGGCCTGGTAGATGGATTCTATAGGTGAGAGGTTGGCCTGTGTGATTGTCCGGGCTGAGTCCTCCACTCTCTGTAACCGTCTCTGATCTTGAAAGGTACTGTTGCCATACCAGGTAGTGATACATCCAGACAGAATGCTCTCGATGGCGCACCTATAAAAGTTGGCAAGGGTATTCGCCGTCATGCCAAATTTTCTCTGCTGCCTGAGGAAGGAGAGATGTTGTTGGACCTTTGTAATCAGTGCATCCACATGAAGAGTCCAAGAAGCTTGTTGTAAAGAAGTAAAGAATTCTCAAACTGATTGGTTATGGAGATCCAAACTCGCTTGCTCTGTTCACATAGACCAGGAACTAATGATGTTAACAGCATGGGGGCTGACAGGAATGGGGGCTGAATGGAAGTTGTTTCAAATTAAGACTCAGGCCACAGAGATGTAGATGACCTGATGTTTACAAAGGTTCATATATGGGACTAGGTCGGAGTCCATGGAATTGTTGTGTCTGGAGTTAAGAAAGATATTGAAGACATTGTGAGCTGCAGATGAGCTGAGACAAGGGAAATATCAGGTGACGTTACAGTGATGATAATAAGTACTCTTTTAGATGGCACAAATATGAGGTTGGGCGTTTACCTTAAAAACATATGTGGTACCAAGATTGTGAACTGCCTTTGTCTTAAAGTATTGTCAGGTAAAGACAAGGAGTCAGTAATTATGGAATGGATTTTCAGACAGGAGGTGGGGAGGGAACCAAAAATAATGGCTTCAATCGAATTAATATTTGATTGAAGGAAGTTGTTGCACATCCAGTACTGGGTGTTAAATAAGCAACCTGAATTTAGCAACAATGGAGAAGTCAACAAAAGTAGGGCTGCAAGTTCCCAATTTGCATATTTATGCAATCTTGAGACTTGTTTGGGTGGACACATTAATCATCACTACAGCCTACATGAAAATTGCATTTCAATGGTCTGGGGAATTAGCGGGGTGAACAACACATCAACTCCAATTTTTGATGTCATCTTTTTCTTTCATTCAAGTAACAATACGCTAAAGTCTGTAACATCAACAGAACCAACAGTGATCAAATTCAAAGACCTGAAAGCTAACAAGGTTGACAATGTGGATATATATAAATGAACAGTGTGACTCACTGTGACAGGGTACGGTCTGACTGATACTTTTTGTGATGCTAATGATTCCCAGTATATGAATGGATGAAAAGTCTCAACAAATAAACTGCTCTCTTTACAATGTGGTACACCAAAAGCATGAAATAAAAAGTCAACCATTTAGAAACAGTTCAGACTGACTTTTAAAGTATGAGATAACATGACTGCATAGATTGTTGAGAATGAAGTATCACTTTAATTCTTTTGCTTTTTATAGATTACAATAACTAAACTCACATTCACAACTCATAAGTGTATATCTTGTGTCTTTCATAGACACGAAAGAACATCAGTATTCACTCATACAGTATCCAGTAATGACTCCAGAGATGGTAGAGTGAGGTTACACTTTTAGATTAGCCTTTGTACCTACAGGATGGTTCCTTTCCTGCAATCTCATCTCTCCAATTGTCACACACCTTACAGTCTTGATAAAGCATCTGTTGTCTAAGGGAGGAACAGAAACCTCAATCCTCATCAAGTCTCGTCATATTGTTAATTGGATCTTAGCAGGTTTATACATCATAAGAATTAATTCATGTCATACTTTACAGTCATTGATGTTGGGCACAGACTCACAAACATCACGAACTGGACTAATGGTATAAATATTGTGGCTACAAGAACATACCAGAGACTAAGAACCCTGCAGTGAGTAACTCATTTCCTGACTCCCCAGTGCCTGTTCACCAGCTAGAAGGCATGAACCAGGAGTGTGCTGGAATATTTTTCACTTGCCTGGATAATTTCTCCAGCTCCAACAACACTCAAGAAGCTTAACACCATCCAGAACATAACAGCCCATTTAATTGGCACCGTATCTAATAGCAGTGCATACTATCTACAAGATGCACTTCAGAAATTCACTAAGCTCTTTCGACAGCATCTTCTAAACCCTTGACCACTATCATCTTGATTGGCAAGGGTAGCAGACATACAGGAACATCACCACTTGCAAGTTCACTTCCAAACATCCCACAATCCTGACTTGGAAATATATCACCCTTCATTCCGTGTTAATGATTTAAAATCCTGGAACTCCCTCATTAACCACATTGTGGAGCGACCTACACCAAACAGAACATTGAAAGGGCAGCTTGTCACTTCAACGGCAATAGAGATGGACAATAAATTCTGGCCCAGCCAGAGAAGCCCATATCCCTGAATGAATAAAAAATAAAACTTCATGGCCCAAATATTTGAATTAGCATTAAAACAATTCCAGCCAATGTTCATCATAGGAAAAAAGCACATTTTTGTCAGGTAATACTTCCTTACTGGCTTCCCCTGGAATTGCCACCATAGAAAATAGTTGGGAAAATTGCATGAGATGGCCATTGAGGAACTTGTCAACATAGACAGCGAGAAGACCCATTTTCCAAACAATTGTTTAATGGCAAGACCTGACATACATGTTAATGAGCAGCAAGAGACCTATTTATATGCACCAACCGACATTAATATTGCATTCTTAACTAATCATACCTCATTAATATGCAGTTTCCCAATCTCCCACCTTCTGTTAGAATCTAAACAGCAATAATTCCTGATATGAAAGTAAGAGAGCTTACCTGGTGACTCCAACTCATTATCTCTTTGTATGGATTTCCATCTTGGACAACAGGCACCAATATCTCAGGTCCATTGCATCTCCAAGGACAGGGACTGCACATAACGCTTCCGTCCATGGACACTGGCATCTGAGACACACCAGCTCACCACATCCTCATGGCACATCTCTGATCCATTTACAGTATGAAGTGCAACAGCACTTTCAGTGCAGTGCTACTGCAAGACCACTTTGCTCACAGGGCCAGGATGTTAGCTCACAGATTAGACCACATTGCATCTCAGGATTACTAACTTGCCCTCTTAGCGCTCACTCACTCACACCTACTTTGATACTACAACATCCCTGCTTTGCCTTTCTGCACTTTGTTCCCTCAGTGAGACCTTAAAAGACTTTAGTCTTGCCCTGCTGCTTAGCGCAGACACAAAACCAAGCAACTTTTCATGGTCATCAGTCAATGGGGTGGACATGTTGTTGCACTGCACTGTGTTATGTCAATCCCACTTCTATAGCATGTGGCAGCAGCTAGACTAGTAAACACATTGTACTTGCTTCAACCAAATAGCCATGTATCAAAGTCTAAGGGGAGTAGTCCCTAGTCAAGTAAAGGAGATCTGTCATCAGTCATTGGGCCCCAGGTAGGGTAAGTAGGAGCAGACTCCAATCTCAATCCTGGAGCTGGGATACAGTCAGTCACTGCTTGGGGGTTCATATCACGACAGAAAATGCTGAGTGCATGGTCAGACTTGAAGTCAGAGAGCTTGTGATAAGTCAGTTTGGGAGCTAGACACAAATCAGTCAGGAGTCTGATCAGTGATTAGTTGGAGCTATCTGTACAAATTGTTCAGGGGGATAGACCTTAGTCACTCCTGCTCTTAGCTCAATGGAAGTCAAGCATGGTGTCAGGCAACATATTGTATTTGGGAAATTTGGGGAAATCAGTGCTGGAGATTGGAAGCAACAATTTGGGATGCAGAAGGAACAAGCATGATGAAGGGGGAAATTTTAATATACAAGGTGGCAGAGATGACTGCATTGAAGGATATGGATACTATGGGGATGGAGGGAGTCATCAATAACCACCACCAATGGGGTGGGCCTTGAAGGGTGAGTGGAGAGACATTGCAGCACAATGGTTGGTATGGTTAAACTATAACGGTGATGCTCAGGAGGTAATGACGAGAGTTGCAATTGTAAATCCAGGTGGTTTATGGGAACATGCAGAGAATAAGTACTAATGGGCTGGCATGGACTGCCAAGAAAGGAAAACAAATGGAAGGCCCTTAATTACCAGACTGAGCCCAAAGACTCACTGTGCCAAATATGGCTGGCATTTCCTGCTATATTTATTCAATGCATCAACATGTAAATGTAAATGCAAAACAGCTGCTATAACATCCAGAGTGGACAAAGTCAGGATTTTATTTCCTATCTGAACACACAGGTTCTACTTGAGAGTGTGATGGAAGGCCCCTCAAAGGAAGAGTGCATTAATTAGGCACTTTTGCAGAATGGATTGAAGTCGTCAACCATCATGGCATCATACCAATCGTACCATGTCATTCGTCATTGCAGACTGAAGATAGTCACATCTGTGAGACAAGTGTAATCATAGACACCTATGGGCCACATTTCACAAAGATATCGCAAGGTCTCATAGGCTGCACCGGGAAACCAAGCTGATTCCCCCTCACTCTGAACTGTCAGTATTCACCAATATGCTATTACATGCAATGATGGATTTCTTGGGTGATGTGGGGCTGGGAGGAGAACGTGTTGGAACTCATACAGTGCTTACTATCTCGCATTGTCTTTTTGCAATATGACTGGTGCTGCATCAGAATAATATTCAACGTTGAACTACGATTTTAAGGCAGTCCATACCCCTCCTTATCAGAGTTCTCCATGCCTCACTGTGGAGCAGTCTGGTAAAGCATCTTTTATGAGCAATGTGAATGCTGACAGCTCACATTACTTAGGATGTATTCTGTTCCTTCTGGTCCCCTCCCAGGGACATTGGAAATATAACTAATGGATCCAGCCACAGCAGGGCCTATTGTCACTGTTACTGTCTTGCAATGAAGGCTGAGAGGAACGGAGGAGGACCTGACATATTAGCAACTACAGGACCTGCAGAAACCTCCAGCAGATGCTCCATGTGAAGAGGTCAGAGCTTGAAGTCCCCCTCAGAATGTGGAGATAGAGGAGAGCCAGTCTTTCGAACTTGACGCCAATTTCTCCAGATAAGCAAGACGTAAGTGTCAACACAGAGTGAGGATGTCCTGGGACACAGTAACAAAGCTAGAGCAGGGGCTGAAGTGGCCCAGTGGCCATCAAGATGGCAGCTCTGATAAACATTTCTGAAACTGGTTCCTTGCAAGAAGCCACTGGATTCATGTGAGAGGTTTCTCAATCATGCACCTATAAACACCGCTTTTTATCATTTATAAAACCGATTTGAATGTGAATATAGGAGATACAATTAATAAGTTTGCAGATGACATTAAAATTGGTGGTGTAGTGGACAGTGAAGAAGGTTAACTGACAGTACAACAGGACCTTGGTCAGATGGGCCCATGAATGGCAGATGGATTGAGATAAATGAGAGGCCTTTTGGTAAGGCAAATCAGGGCCAGACTTATTCAGTTAATAGTAGGGTCCTGGAGATCATTGGCAAACAAAGAGATCTTAGGGTGCAGATTCATAACTCCTTGAAGGTGGAGTCACAGGTACAATGGATAGTGAAGGCGGCATTTGGTATGTTTGTCTTTATTGGTCAGTGCATTGAGTATAGAATTTACCACATTATAATGTAGCTGTACAAGATATTGGTGAGGCCACTTTTGGAATACTGCATTCAATTCTGGTCTGCCTGCTATAGAAAAAATGTTGTTAAACTTGAAAGGGTGCAGAAAAAATTTGTAAAGCAAGTTATGCATATTCTTCAGAGAAATATCCTTCACTTATGAGAGTCCAGATAGCTTAAGCATCATTCAGACAGAGCATAGAATCTGTCTCATAGAATGAGACAGGTTCATAGAATCCCTAATAACATGGAAGCAGGCCATCGAGTCCACACCAACCCTCCAAAAAGCGTCCCACCCAGAACCCACTCACCCTATCCTAACCCTAACCACATTTCCCATAGCTAACCTTGGACACTATGGCCAATTCACCTAACCTGCACATCTTTGGGTTGAGGAGAAAGTGAGGTCTGCAGATGCTGGAGATCAGAGCTGAAAATGTGTTGCTGGAAAAGCGCAGCAGGTCAGGCAGCATCCAGGGAACAGGAGAATCGATGTTTCCTGAAGAAGGGCTTATGCCTGACCTGCTGCGCTTTTCCAGCAACACATTTTCAGCATCTTTGGGCTGAGGAAGGAAACTGGAGCACCTGGTGGGAACACACACAGACACAGGAAGAATGTGATAATTCCACGCAGACAGAGGCAGCAGTACTAACCACTAACCATGATGATCATCTTTTACATGGTTGGAAGGTTTGAACTATAGGGAAAGGCTGAATAGGCTGGGATTGTTTTCTCTGGAGCAAAAGAGGCTGAGGGGCGACCTTGTAGAGATTTATAAAATCATGAGGTGCATGGATAGAATAAATAGCCAATGACTTTTTCCCCAGGACATGGGATCCAATACTGGATGGCACAGGTTTAAAATGAGAGGGGAATGATATAAAAGGGACCTGAGGGGCAATTATTTCACACAGAGGGTGGTACGTGTATGGAATGAGCTGCAAGAGGACGTGGTAGAGGCTGGTACAATTACAACATTTAAAAGGCATTTGGATGGGTATACAAATAGGAAGGGTTTGAAGGATATGGGCCAAATGCTGATAAATGGGACTAAATTAATTTAGGATATCAGCATGGATGAGTTGGACTGAAGGGTCTGTTTCTGTGCTGTCCAACTCTATGACTCTTAAATGCATCAAGACTGTTACTCATGCAACATCATACTACTTCATTGTTTCCCTGTGACAAAATCAGTACTGTACTCCAAGCAGTAAGCTTTAACAATATAGCTGGCACCCACCGAGGTGCTGGGTGTGATAGATTATACACACATTGCATTGAGAAAGCCATTTCATAATGCAGCAGAGTTCATCAATAGAAAGATTCCATACATGAGAGATCTATGATCATCGGTAGCACATCTCAAAAGTCTGCGTGACATATCCTTGAAGCTGTCATGATGCTCACATCTTCAGAACTCTCATATGACTGGTTCAGATGCCTTACAAGAATTGTTGCTGGGTGATTAGGGCTACCCTCTGTGACCATGACTGATGATTTCATTACACTACTCCTTTCGTGAGGCTGAGTGTGGAAACAGTGCAGCACATTCTTCAACCAGGACCCATGACAGAGCAGACAGCAGGCCAGCTAAAATGAGATTCGGATGTTTGGATTGGTCTGGGCATCCTTGCAGTAAACTCTGGACAGAAAGTGTTGCATTATCCAATCATGCTATCACCACCACAACTGGAGCTGACAACGAGAGGATGTGATGGACTTTGGCACGCTGGGAGAGTGGCAGCAGTCTTGCAACGAGAAAGGTGAGGACATTGAGCAGGAAGATCATCACTTTCAGCCTGATAGACTGCAGCAGTGTCAGATGCAACAACTTAGACACTTGGTTCCAGACAATGAGAGCAGTGATTATTTATTGACTAGATTTGTTGCCACTTGAAAAGCAAGCAATCCATTTTTGTCCTGAGAGGCACATTCTATTTGTCTGTTTGTCATTCTGCTGTTGCTGAATAAAAGTGAATGTTTTGAACTGTTTGAAGGCTTCACAGTACAGGATGGTCCCACATAGAACAATGTTAAGAATTTGTGACTGTGTGATTGAATAGGTAACTGCAGTTGTGTAAGGTGGGTGAGGTAATTGAATAGGGTGGCAGTTTGGTGAAGTAGTTGGTACATTGCTAGGACAGTTGGGTGGCATGTGACAGGGTGGTAGGTTGCCAGCTGTGTAAATGATTTTAAGTAGGTTGAGTCAACATGGAGGATCTCAGATGTACATGGATAGCTTTCCAATCTGTCACTGCAGCATAAAAATGGTATTGGGGATCGCGAATCAGTTTTAGAATCCACCCTTTTTTCAGAGCCATAGATTGCAACGAAAATCACATTTCACTGGGTTTCCATCTAATCCGTTCAGCTGGCAAACTGAAAATCTATGCCATTTTTTCACAGCTTTCAGATTAATTTGTAATTAATTTAATTTTAGTAAAATATGTTTTTAATTCCCTTCCCCAACTATTATCCATTGATCATAGCAGCAGCAGAAAGTAACTGTCCTGAAAAAGCATTCAATAGCATGAACTTCAGTTGGATGTCTAATCAATAATCTGTTGTTTTGAGTTTAAACAAAATTTCACAATATTTTATGTAATAAAGCAAATAATAAAATGGCATAACACTCGAGATCCCATTTAATTATGTTAGCTACTCTGTCTGCGGAAGGTACAGCAAAAAACGTTATCCAGGAATAACTTGCTAACTCTATATATTGATCCTGGTTTATGACTCATTAGGGTGGTGAAACAGCAAGGTGCAATTTACTTGATTCAGTGCAAGCAGTAATTGTCATTCACTTAGCTTCCACTTCTGAGTGCTGCCATCAAGAGTAAGTGGAGGGAGGTTAAAAAATGTCTTGCAGAGTTGTCAAAAGAGATGTGTCAATTCTTTTCATGGATGCTACTGTTTGATACAATTAAACTTTGAGAATTAATTTTGCTGCTTCAAATTCTTTGACTCCACAGACCTTTCTGCTCCATTTCCAAAAGTATTTTCCAGAAATACTTTCTTACAAAGACAATTTTGAGTTGAACATCAGCTGTCTGCTATCACTGTGCAATGTGATAATATTGGATAACTCATTTTCTGAGTTCCATGTAAAATCTGTAATGGTGATTTATTTCATTTGCATAAGCTTCCAAAGAAAATTTCTATTTATTGCTTTATGCAAGAGTGTGGTATAAGAAAATAAGTCACTGTTGGTTCTTCAGGCAAGTTTGTGGTAATGGAATTGATGTGCTTCAGGCTGTGTTAGACCACATACATTCTCCTATGCTTTCTCTGCCTAGAAAGCTTAGCGTTCAGCATTAGCATAGCTAACGATCAACTGGCATGTTACTGCTGCCCAGTACTCCCCTCTTCATGGAATGTTTTCTACACACTTCATGAAACCCTTGCCGAGTAGATCCTTTCTGACTGATATCTTCTTCAAGCCAATATCTCCCAAAGACCTATTTCTGACCTATTAGCTTATTCAAGCTGTCTCTCACTCATTATTATACAGTTACCATCATTTTGTTTTTAATGTAAGATGGGTAATTTTGGTAACAGGAATAGTGCTTTTGTTCCAACATACTTTTAATTTTTGACTGAATGCTACGGCTTCATCTGACCAAACATATCTTCTTTCTCCAGAAACATCAATATTCTTGAGATTCAAACTATCGCCTACCAATATGCCAGCTAGCATTCAGCTAACTGAGGAAATGGTATTTTAAGAACAAGATCTCATACCTGAGTCTAAGGACACTACTTATCAAGCATTGCTTTTTACTAACTAAGAATCCCTACAGTGCAGAAGCAAGCCATTTGAATCTGCATGAATCCTCCGAAGAGGATCGCACCCAGACCCAACACCCATCCCCTTAACCACCATAGCCAATCCACCCAATCTGTACTTCCCTGGACACTTTATCTTGGCCAATCCACCAACGTGCACATCTTTGGATTGTGGGAGGAAACCAGAGCACCCAGAGGAAACCCACACAGACCTGGGGAGAATTGCAAACTCCACACAGACAGTTGCCAAAGGGTGGAAATCGAACCCAGGTCCCTGGTGTTGTAAAGCAGCAGTGTAAACCACTGAGCCACCATGCCACCCCTTTGGAGGCTCTGACAATCTACAGCAGGCACTTAAATACTGAAGAAGTACCATCAGTCTTACCTTCTGTCATATTTCTATCATTTGGAAATTTGAACTTTAAAGTTGAGTTGTGTGTGTTTTAGGTCTCAATTCTGTGAAATATTTGAAAAAATATTCAGTTTTGTGAATGATGAATTCAAACCTTATTTCCAAGGAAGGAGGAGCTATGTGACTTGATAAACTATCAGGGAAGATTAACTGATGAAATGTTTACAACATTGAACTTATTTAACATGCAGAAAGACAGACCAGGTCAATAATCATACCACAGAACAGCAGGTTAGTTTGTAGCAGTCCAAGCTTTCAGAGCTGGAAAGAAGCTTTGAAACTGTTTTAGCACTTTAATCAAGCAAGTCATTTCTTAAAATTCAGTTATCATAATGCGCTGAGCAATGGTTAGAATAAAGATGGCGCATTGTCCGTTCTGTTATTTCAATACTTTGATTTCAAATACTATATGCCATAGTCACATGAAGTGAACATTATATTTTGGAACAAATTTTGTTTCTATCTTTTAGTTTTCTGATAAATAATGTATTTTTTGGAATTAAAGTCATATATAATAAGTTTTAAGTACTAATACTTACTGTAATTGTAGACTTTCCAGCGTATTTTCCATATCTTAAGAACAAAGGCTTTGTAATTTTCTTCTGAGCCACGATCTGTAAGATATGAAATCACATCACACAAAACTGAATTCATAGGAAAACTCCCATCAAAGGTTTATTTTGAGCTTCCTTAACTGGTGGGATAGACTATATCCTTTTGGTTATTTTAAACTATGGTTTGAAAGAATAACAATTGATCTAGTAAAGTTACACAACTAACTCCCTTTAGTTACTATGCATTAAGATTAATTACAGTTGCAACAATCCAGGTGTATAATTAGGGTTTCCAGCGTGTAAAACTTGTACAAGGTTTCAGTTTCACAAGGGTTAGGACTGAAAATGCAGATAAACTTTGTGAACTCACAGCACAGTTATCTCTGTTCAATTTCCTTCCAGTCATATTTTGTTACGTTTAGTCAAACTATTGGAATAGCCATGGTGATCAGAGTTAGCATTTAACAAGGGGGAAAGATGATCTGATCTTGTGTGACCTCTTCCTGTACTTCCAGACATTGAGTAACTTCTGCTTGTGCTGTAATTGAGTATCAGTTATTACATCACTCATTGCATAATGGTTGATGTTAGTTTAACCCTAAATCTAGAAGTATTTTTTAAAACTGCTGTACTTCAATTATTCTATTGGGAAGCAAGCTGAAACATCTTTTGTTTGTTTGTAAAGAGATAGAGGACTTCCAGCTTGATAGGTCCTGAAGTTTAAGTAGAAGAAAAGCTAAACCTGCCCTCTGGCTACTTAAGTGAGGAGGTCTGTATTCATGTAAATTTATTGTGGCTGGTCATCCAAATGATTAATGATCCAGGGCTGTCTCATTTTCAGTGAAGATTCTTTTATAAGCAGTTCTTGGTGCTGACCACTGTGCTCTCAAGGCAATGTATATAGTGAAATATGCTTATGCATTACAACAATGTGATTCTTATATTAGCTCCTGTAACAGATATATGAGACATGGGACATGCAGCACTGAAAATTTGAATGAACTTTTATTACAGCTCCTGGTGTTTACCCAATGCATATTACAATCACAGGCACGAGTGTGCGTGGGTTCCTGTTAAGCAATTTAGCTGCACTGCAACATGCTTCCCTCAGCATGTCATGCTGCAAAATGACGCAGTTCAGTAAGTTGGAAGCTAAGGCCTCTATATGAGTAGGTCACATGCCGTAATACAGTAATGGTATCATGACCATCTCCCTTAGAGATATATTTCATATCTGCTGTGAGATGTAAAGTAACAGGAACATCAATCACACCATCTGTAACATTTTAGTAACTACATGCACCTCAAACATTACGCACATGAATTACTTAATGGAACAAAGGGAAACCCTTGCATCAAATGAAGAATTTTATTTAAACAAAATGACCGTACATTTCATAAGAAAATGATAGCTCGAGTTAAAGACATGGTCTTAAATTTACTAACATTATTCAATTTCCACCAAACCAATCCATAGAGGATCACGTTAGTCTAACCCATCTAGAACGAAAGGATCAGATTAGCTCAGGTATCCATTTTATACCCCACAGGCTAATATTCTCCACCAATTTCAGTACAAAGTAAAACAAGCATTACAAACCAGATCAGTTTCTCTCAAGGCAAGTTAAAATGAATGACAAATCCTGGCTAATGAAAACAATTTACACTAAAAATATACAACTGCAGTAAAATCAATAGCATTTCACATTTTTCAAGTTATATTATTTGGATAGAAATAAATATATCTTTAAATTCCTACTGTTTCATTTTTCAAAGAATGCATCATGCACCACCACCGAAAAATCATATCTCATTTCATAAAAGATTCTTTTTAAAGTAGCTCTGTATGAAACCAGTTGATCGCCACTTTAATTTGCTTAATTCAGCTGGAGACATTCTGTTTAGGGCAACAGATTTTGAAAAAATATCTTTTCTACATTTCTTCATCACCATTTGAAGTTCAAGTCAGCAAGCAGGTGTATCAAGCATCAAAGATCTTTATTAAATAACTCTCTTTGCTAGTTTATTGACAATCAGGGGCCAGAAGGGACTCTTATAGATGTTTGATTCCGTGCCAAACATCACTTTAGAGACTGGTTTAAAGAAAATATTACATACGGTTAGAAAAAAACCAGAGGTATTTTTAATTACTTTGGAACATGGACTGTTTACTTAAGCAATACTTCATGCTTCCTTTGTTCTTATTATTAATTTTAGCTAATAAAATAATTAGGCCAATATGTTTAAGTGGCACACAAAAGATATTGCATGTACATTAAGTGATGCATTACCAAAGAAAAATAAAACATTGACATTTTTGGATGGTTTCTGGATGAAACTAATCTTAAAATCATTTTTAGCTAATGCAACACATCATTGATATACGCAGAAGAGCAGATTTCAGTTGATATCTTATAAAGACATACAAGGCATTAAGTATAGACACAAGCTGTATCTCTTTTATTGGTAGCTGAGTGCAGGTGCCCCCTTGCTTTGACAGAAGATTGTAATAAGTATTAGATCAATTTTTATTTATTAAACACTAATATTAAACTTTGAAATTCTCCAATACTGGAGTTAACAGAAATTTTTACAGCTTTGACTAATCTATATTCTCATCATTAAAATTGTTGATTTAATATGATAGGGAAAGAAAGAATTAAAATATCAACTAGCCCTGTAATTATTAGAATTGTGAAGAAAATAGTGTTTATTCTAGTACTTACCTGTCCCAGAGTGCACTCTACACCACCCAGAAAGTCATCATCACGAGTACCAATACTGCAGTGACCATGGATATCATATACTTCAAATCGAAGCTTCTGAACCTCCTCAAAATAATAATCCACATTGAAAACTTTGGAAAAGACTGGATGCAGGTTACTCTTTATAACTTCAGTCCGGTCAACCTGCAAAGCAGAACAATTTTACGGGTTCATTACACTCTTATTGATGACTGTTTGGAATATCAGATGTACCGAGTTCCAATGTTCACCTTACATTGGATAACTGGACTTTGTTTCTAGAATATAGGGCAACTTAATAAATCTAGACATTTTTGTTCAGAACTGCATAGATCAAGACATGGCTCCAGTATGGTAGATGAACAGAACAGCTCTAATATTTTACACAGTAAAATGCTAGCCTGCGGCTCAAAAATGATCAACAGTTCCCACAGCCTGTCTACTGCCTGTAACTTTAAAAGAATCTTAACAAAATCATCAGATGAAGAATGATGTAATCTGTATTTGAATTTGTAATAAATGAAGCAAAAGTCACGACTTATAGCTGGGAAGGGAGCGCTTAAGCAGAGCTAGGCAGATGAATGAAGGATCAATTTTAATCAGTTGAATCCATTCACTTCTGTTCTATTTAGAGCCAATGAGCTTAGAATCATCAAAGACTGGGTTTTGTTCTACTTTAATTAATTACCAGTTATTTTGCAAAAAATGTCTCCAGCCCTATAATGCCATAAAGGTCTTTCCATTTTTTAAAATTTTTAATCAAGACTGGAGAGCTTTGGTTTTGGTTTTGGTTTTGGAATTCAAGAAATGCTCAAATGGATCATTCTGCGGTGTTTCTCCTCGCAGCTTACAAACAGAAGCTGAAGCATGAGGACCCAGTATAGAAAGTAGTGCGGTGTTGGTCTGAGGCAATGGAGGGCTTCTACAGAACTGCTTAGAGTCAGTGGGCTGGGCCATATTCAAGAACTGAACAGCCAACCTAAACAACTATGCAACAACTGTCACACACTTCATTAGTAAGTGACACTGCATGCCAAAGAAGTTAATCTGAATGTTCGCCAACAGGAAGCCGTGAGACAACTGGGAGATCCACTCCCTACTGAAGTCCAGATCTGAGGCATTTAAGACAGGTGACACTGACCTATACAGGAATTAAGTATGATTTTTGCAAGGCCATTAGAGACGCCAAGAGGCAATACCAAATTAAGTTTGAGACTCAGACAACCACACAGACACCTGTTGTTTGTGGCAAGATCTACCATAACAGGCTACAAAACAAACTCAAACAGAATTGCAAGGAACAATACAGCCCTAACCAATGAGCTCAATGCATTCTATGCTCACTTTAAATAGAAGGTCAATGAAACAATGTCACCTGACCCATCAGCCTTGGATGCACCTGCACTCACAGTCACCACCGCAGACGTTAGATTGGCCTTCTTGAGAGTGAACCTATGGCCATGCACTCAGATCCTGCGCAAACCAGCTAGCAAGAATAATCACATGCATCTTGAACCTCTCCTTGCTTTGGTCTGATGTCCCCACTTGCTTCAAGAAAACCACCATCATCCTGGTGTCAAAGAAAACTCATGTAGCGTGCCTCAATGACAACTGCCTAGTACCTCTGACCTCCATAATTATGAAGTGCTTTAGGAGGTTAGTCGTGTCTCATGTCAGCTCCAGCCTCCCAGATTCCCTTGATTCTTTTCAATTCAGCTACTGGTGCAAGAGGTCCAAAGGATTGTTTCCCTGGCCCTACACTCATCCCTGTAATATCTGCAGAACAAGAATATTTATGTCAGGCTCCTACTTTGTGACTATAGCTCCATCAAACAACGACAAGATGGAATACAGGAAAGAGATTGAATGTTTAGTCGCATGGTGTAAAGACAACAATCTCTCCATCAATGTCAATAAAATGAAGGGAGCTGGTCATTGGCTTCAGGAAGCAGAGTGGAGGGCACGCCCCTGACTGCAACAATGACGTTGAAGTGGAAATCGTCAACAGCATCAAGTTCCTGGGAATGATGATCACCAACAATCTGTCCTGGTCCACCCACATCAACGCGATGGCCAAGAAAGCACAACAACATCTCTACATCCTCAGGAGGTGAAGGAAATTCAGCATGTCTTCAAGGACTCTAACCAATTTTTATAGATACACCACAGAAAGCATCCTATCTGGATGCATCACAGTGCAGTTTGGCAACTGCTCTTCCCAAGACCGCAAGAAACTGGAGAGTTATGAACACAGCCCAGTCCATCACGCACACCAGCCCTCAATCCATTGGCTCTATCTACACTTCCTGCTGCCTCAGGAAAGCACCAGCGTAATCAAAGATTCCTCCATCCCAGTTATAATCTCTTCCATCCTCCTCCATCAGGCAGAAGATATAAAATTTTGATTTATGTATGAATAGATTGAAGAACAGCTTCCTCCCTGCTGTTATCAGACTTTTGAATGGACCTCTCAAACGCTATTCTGATCCCTCTCTCAGCAGCTTCTCTGCAGCTATAACATTGTATTCTGCACTCTGGTTGAATGGTACAATCTGAACTCAAAACAACATTTTTCACTGTATCTCAGTACATGTGACAATAATAAATGATGTAATCAATGTATCAAAACTCAGGATTACTTACTGACATATTAAATTTTAAGATGGATAGTTTATCTTGCTTTTTAAAAAATTCAGTGACTGTCCGGGAAATTCCTTTGTGGATTACACCCAGCCTCAGTAGTGACCCTAGAATGTCACATCCAGAACAATGTCAAGGATTTTTTTAAAAAACCACTTCAGGGAAGAGAAAAAAAATGCAACAATCAGCACCATGTGCTTTGGAGCAAATCTCCTGGTGGTCAACATAATGTAATAGAATGGAGATAACCATAGAAAATAATCTGGCAAAAAAGCATGATTGTGTTGTCACCTTAGAACCAACTATACTCTGGTAATGATGATTTGGACTGGCTGTTGGACTGGGTTGTACAAAGTTAAAAATCACACAACACGAGTCCAACAAGTTTAATTGGAAGCACTAGCTTTCGGAGCACCGCTCCTTCATCAGGTGGTTGTGGAGTACACAATTGTAAGACACAGAATTTATAGCAAAAGTTTACAGTGCAATGTAACTGAAATTATACAATGAAAAATACCTTGATTGTTTGTTGAGTCTTTCATCTCTTCGAATACCACGATAGTTTCACTTCTGTCATGTGTAAATCACAAAACTTTTTTTTTAAGAAGTTACATTCTCAGGTTAACTGTAACAATTGGTATTAGCCAGCTATTATGTTAATGGTGTTAGCCCCCTGTGTTCACTGTTTGTGCCATAATGTTTAGACTGATTCTAATCTAAAAAGTGAGATAACAGAGTCTTACATGAATTCATGCAGTTTTTGAGCAAAGTACAATGTAACTCTGCAAGTACAAATTCACCCCACAAAATATATGTGAAGTCAGGTCTCCTGGTTGAGGGGTAGGGACCACAAGAACCCTGTAATCAAACTTATATAAAAATCCAGAGGTTACTGGAATTTTCCTTGACTTAATTGTAGAATGAATTGAAGGACAATTATTCCAACCATTGTAAATTATTATTAATTTAAAAAGATATGAAACTTTCTAAAAGATTCAAGTGAAAAGAATGCTAATCTTCAGATTCTTTCATAAACATTAAAAAAATGATCAGAATAAAAAGTCTGCAAGACAACCTTTCATAAACAAGGAAGTTCAGGAAAACCTGTTTCTTTGCTGTACTACTATCTCATCTTAGGGTTTGTAGAGACTTTGTCTATGAAGTAGATTATGAAGAGGTTTTTCATTCTGCCTGACTGATGTGAAGAAACAAATTGAGATTTGAGTCTACAAAGAATTGGGAGAACAATCAGAGCTAAATCTTTGCAAGTGCCAGAATTCTCAGGCAATGAGATAACAATATATGATGCTTAGAGGCTGAATGCTCAGTAAGGTCCAAGTGTCTACGTGGGTCACGCAAGTTATTTGCAAGCAGAACTTCAAGGGTAGGGTTGTAACTGTGAAGGTGTTTCTCAAAGAATATTAATTAAGCAGCTGGCCATAGGGAGGCCCCTCAGGTTTAGAGTTGCAGGACTCAAAATCTTAGCACAGAAATTGGAAAGGAGGAGAGGTGCAATGTCTCCCAGGGATACACGAGGCTCTCCAGGCAGAGATAGCAAATGGTAGCTGATAGCCATGTGGACCAATGCAAGGATTCTGGTTAGAAGACATTGCTGTAGATTTAATAAACTCCATACAGCAACTAATGTCTTCATATGTATCAGCTGTGCTTCAGTTGATAAAACATTCACCTCTAAATTTAATCCCCACTTTCTGATTTGGACATAACAATCAAGGCTGCAGTACTGAGGGAGTGCAACACAATTGGAATGAGCCATCTTTCCAGTAAGATGTTAAATCAATGTCCCACATGTCTACTTACATGTATATGAAAGATCCATCTCTCTATTTTGAAGAAAAAGACCATGTTCTGGCAATATTTATCCCTCAACTAATGTCATAAAACCAATGGTCTGGTCACTTCCAAATTGCTGCTTGTGGGAATTTGCTGAGTGAAAATTAACAATTGCATTTCCCACATTACTAACATCACATCAGCCAGAGTATTGTGTAAGTTGTTAGTACCACATTATAACAGGAATGTGAACGCATTTGAAAGAGTGCCAAAGTGATTTACAAGTATGGTTCCAGGGATGAAAAATTTCAGTTACGACAATAGAGTGAAGGAGTTGGGACTGTTCTCCTTGGACAGAAGAAGGCTGAGAAGTGAACTAAGATTTTCAAAAATCATGAGTGAGCTGGATAAAATAGTTAAGGAGAAGCTGTTCCTGCTTGTAAAGGAATCAATAAACAGAGCACACAGACTTGAAAGGATTTTGAAAAAACAAAGATCTGAAATGCACTGCCTGGAAGTGTGGTGGAAGCAGATACAATTGAAGCATTTGTGAGGGTACTGGATGATTACTTGCACAGAAACCAGGAAAATGCAGCGGATTGGCAGGAGGTAATGATGTTCATTTGAAAAGTCAGTGCAGACATAGTGGTCCAGATGGCCTCTTTCTGTGGCATAACATTTTGCGATCATGTGACTATGCTTCAAAACATCTCTATGGCTATAGAGTGCTTTGAAACATTTGGTGGTTGTGAATATATTAATACAAGCTCTGGCTGAGTGTGAAAGAATGGAGAGAGCTGAAAAGCACACTGGAGAAAACTAGTCAATATTCATTGACTGGTTAAACTATTATAGAGGCAGACTTTTGCAGGACATCATTAGAACCTTCTTCCTTCAGATTATGCAGTAACATCATCTGACACCACTGTTAAACATCTACACTGTTGTGTGTGAGGACATTGTAGTCAGTGTTGACCAAAAAACATGTCAAAGTGTGCAAAACTTGGTCAAGTAGGTTCTGATCCCACATCCAGACACACTCCAAGGATGAAGAGCTGGCTGTTTCTGTACCTTGGTGGCTGTCAAAGGTGATAGCTTGGTTTGTATGATAATGATCCTCCTTCTTTTGGTTCTTATCCAAGCCAGTCTCTGGGATTCCTAAGCAAAGGGTATGCAGAGGACTTTGAACAGAGCATATAATCTCTTTCATGTTAGGAGCTTCAAATGAATCAGATCATTGTGTAAAGGTGTGGACCTATAACTAAGTAACACAGGATCGATGTTACTGTTTTTCTTTAATTGGTCCTTAACCAAACAAATCTTCCTATCATTGGCCGTGAGAATTGAGGGGAACTGGTAATGCGTACAAAATTGTACAAATCAGTGAAGTGTTTAACAGTCATTCACAAACTGCAGGCCTTTGTCTGAGATGACTACCACAGGAATGTCATATGTGGCAAATATCTCTGAGCATTGTGATTACAGCCATTGAGGTAGGGCTGTCTAATCACTTGACCTTCAGCCATTGGGAATATGAATTGACAACGCTAAGACGGGTTTTACCCTGGAAGGTGAACAGATCCATCCCCAGCATTCCCAACAACAAAATGAGAGTGATAGCACCATCACAGGCACTTTGTGTTCTGTCTATGTTAGCACACGTTGGACAATTGGAGACTATGTCTCCAATGGACTTCAATATACCTGACCACCAGAGGGTGTTGCTTGGTATTTGGTAATTCCCCAGTGAACCTGGTGGAACATTGCAGAATGTCCAGCCTCATGACCCTGGGGGTAAGAATGCAGTTGTAATAGACCAGCAAGTCATCCAGAAGGCTATGATATTGCTTGAAGTACTGCCTTCGAGTACATTAGTAATGATATATGCAGGTCATTCTATGACACGGCAATCTCACATTTGTGAGGATTCAGCATGGTATCCTGAGTTGAACAAATGTCATCCATTTTATGAGCGGTCACTGGAAAAAGCATGATCAACAGCAGCATGATAGCTCAGTGATTAGTACTGCTGCCTCACAGTGCCATAGACCTGGGTACAATCCCAGCTATGGGTTACTGTCAGTGCAGGATTTGCACATTCTAGTCATATCAGCTTGGATTTCCTCCAGTTTCCTCCCACAGTCCAAAGTTGTCCAGGTTTGGTGAATTGCAGAGGTACAACGATATCGTAGGAGGGGGTTGGGTCTGGATGGAATGCTGTTTGGAGGGTCAGTGTGAACTCGATGGGCTGAATGACCTGCTTCCACACCGTAGGGATTCTATAATTCTATGAACAAAACTGCATAGAACACCACATCCCGAATAAAAGAGTAATCACTTCATGCAGGTTTCCCCACAGGAATATGGAATAAAACATTAACCAGGATCTGAACTCTCCCATAGACATACTCCATGTTGGCATCAAACTGTAGAAGATAGAATTGGAACCTTTGGATTTGAGCTGGAATTTTGGCAGCTCCATGGTGTTATGAAGGTCATTAATGGCTTATGACCCATCTGGAGTTTGAATTTGAGATCCAAGCTCTAATTACAGAAACTCTAATTTCACAGATCCAGGTGGCTCTCTCAATGGACTTGTGGCGCAGCTCTGTATCTGTCAGTGCCCTGAAGGAAGGGTGGACAGGACATTTGGAGCTATCACACTGGACATGGAACAAACCAGCTCTTAGAACAATGCAGATGCTTCAGTTGCCACAATAATGGTTGGTCTGGGTCACCATATGCCAGGATTTAGGTTGACACAGGTATTTTCATCAGTGGATACCTTGGAGTGCACTTCTCACACCTCCACCCAGTTGTGTAAAGTTGGCACAGATATAGAGGGAGCCATTTGGCTTGGGTACAGACACCATGCCAGAGCACCATGAAGTGGACTGGGTGCCAGTATTGATATCATTGCCTTTTGTAGAATGGCTTCTTTTAAACTTTTTAAGAGAAATGTGAAAACTTGCTTGACATGAGTAGGCAGTGATATGGTGAGTTATTTGCAGCTTCCAAGTCCTGTGAGTAGTTTCAGAAGTTCCCTCTGGAACTTGTCTGCTTTGGAGGAAGGTAGTTGAGAGCGTGTAGATAGATGAAGGTGGGATGATGGTGATAGTTCGGAGAGGAGGGTGGAGCAGATAAATGAGAAGGAAGACGGACAGGTAGAACAAGTCAAGAGGGCGCTGCCAAGTTGGAAGGTTGGTTCTGGGATAAGGTGGGGGGAGGGAAGATGAGGTAACTGGTGAAATCCACATTGATCCCATGTGGTTTGGTGGTGATGCTGTGTTTGCTTGCCATAATGGAAACATAAAACAATGGTGGGTATCACATTGTCCCACAGCTCAGCTTACTTACTGACGCTCTAAGATCTCTCCCATATCCACAGTCATCTGGCACCTAATGCAAATCATTACCAAAAGAATAAAGATTTTCTGGGTATCCTGCTGAATTTAGTCCAGTCTGTGGCAGCACTGCTATGAAAGTTCATGTAGAAATCAAACTCTTTAAAGTTTGCTACATATTTAGCAGTTTCTGCACAAACCCCTGTCTTCTTAACATAATGTTAGAACAGGAACGCACTGACCCGATTATTATTTTGCTTCTGAGTGTGTCCAGAACCCGTCCCACATCACTTGAATCAGCAATGTCAGTTTACACAGGGTGCAACTTCTTAAGGCACCCTGCAAAGTCCAGGGGCTTGGACAAAGGTAACTCAGAGCACTTCTAAGCAGCTTTCTTGGATTCCAGTCAAGTTGAGTTGCTTTGATTGCATGTACAGGAGTGCTCTCTGTCAGGCAAAATCTTTTCACTTTCCTGTCAGTATTGGCATTGACTGCATCCTTCGAAAGTGTTTGACAGAGAGTGCTCTGGGCTCCTCTGGCACAGGAGAGTTTGAAAGCTTCTTCCCTCAGGCTCTAGTTACATGCGGTTGACATCACTGACGACCTATGCGAAACACTAGCACAATAATTATTAAGCCTTTGTACTAAAGTGAAAATTGCTGTTCAAATGCAGATCTTTCCTTTCACTCTCTTTATCTTTTACACACTGCTGTCACAAAGCTGGTCCCTTTTTTCTCAAAGCTGTTCCCTTTCTCAAAGACACTGTGTCCTTGGTTATTATCAGAGGGGTCATAAAACCCTCCTGGCTCCAAGGTGACTAGTTTGATACAGAGATGAAAAGGATTGTTGAGAGGCCCTTTGTTTATATATAAACAGATGAGACTTCAGGCCAAAGTGGTCATGTTTTAGAAGTGACCTGTATAATGAAAGGGGAGTGGTCAGCTCTCTACCTGGCTGAGCAGTTCAGTGCAGAACTAGTTAGGACTCCAGCTGTGTTGAAACAAGTTGCTAAACTCTCTTTCCTTCTGCTTTTCTAACTTCACCTGTAAGTGTTTGTTCCATTTTTACTGTTTTTTTTAAGGAAGTTTGCTATTGGGACTGTTGTGTATATTTGGAACAGTACCGTCTAGTTTGGATAGACTGAGTTCTGTAGGGGTTCTTTATTCTGTTCTTAACACTGCACTACCAAACCTACACATACTTTAAATCAAACATACCCAATGCCCATCCATCAGCAGTATCCAGTAATCAGGACTCATCTCAAATTTCGGTCACACATGTTGCTACTATAAGCCTCACACTCACATCTTAAAGGTTCCAAATACGGTCAGCTATGGTCTATGTCAAAAAATGTGGTGCTGGAAAAACACAGGTCAGGCAGCATCTGAGGAGCAGGAATGTTGATGTTTCAGGCAGAAGCCCTTTATTAGGAATGTAGAGGGAGAAGAGGGATGGGAGATAAATATGGGGGTGGGGGTGGTTGGAAGGTAACTGGGAAGGCAATAGGTAGATGTAGGTGGAGTTTGATAGTGATAGGTTGGAGGGGAGGGTGGAGCAGATAGATGGGAAAGAAGATGGACAGGTAGGACAATTCAAGTGGGCAGTGCCAAATTGGAGGGTTGGGTCTAGGATGAGGTAGGGGGAGAGGAGATGAGGAAACTGGTGAAGTCGACCTTGATGCCATGAGGTTGGAGGGTCCCGAAAAAGAAGATGAGGCATTCTTTCTCCAGGTGTCGGGTGGCTTGGATTTGGCAGTGGAGGCAAACCAGGACTTGGATATTCTTGGCAGAGTGGGAGGTGGAGTGGAAGTGTTCGGCCACAGAGGTGTGGGTTGTTGGGTGATGTGTCTCAGAGATGTTCCCTGAAAAGTTCCGCAAGTTGGTATCCTGTCTCTCCAATGTAGAGAAGACCACATCGAGAGCAACAGATGCAGCAGATGAGGCGTTTGGATGTGCCGGAAAATTTCTGCTGGATTTGGGAAGATCCATTGGAGCCTTGGATGTGAGGGGGGGGGGGGGGTATGGGAGCAGGTTTTACATGTCTTGTGGCGGCAAGGGAAGGTGCCGGGAGTGCAGGATGAGTTGGTGGGGGGGGGGGGGGGGGGGGGGGCATGGACCTAACAAGGGATTCGCAGAAGGAATGGTCTCTGCAGAACAAGATAGGGGTGGGGAAGGAAATATCCTTCTGGTGGTGGGGCCTGACTGAAGGTGGCAGAAATGGCAGAGGATGATGCGCTGTATCCGGAGGTTGGTGGGGTTGGAAAGTGGAAGGTGAGGACTCGGGGGGTACTATCCTTGTTGCAGTTGAAGGGGTTGGGTTCAAGGGCAGAGGTGCAGGAAGTGGAGGAAATGCACTGGAGGGTATTGTTGAGCACGTGGGAGGGGAAATTGTGGTCCTTGAAATAGGAGGCCATCTGGGTTGTCCTGGAGTGGAATTGCAGATACGGCTGAGGCAGAGGATTTGGGAGTAAGGGATAGCGTTTTTACAGGAGGTGGGAGGTGGTGTAGTCCACATAGCTGTGGGAGCCAGTGGGTTTGAAGAAGATGTCCAGGTAGCTGCGGCAGTCGGATTCCCAGATCCAAGCCTCCAACTCAGCACTTCCCTCTTGAACTCTCCTACCTGTCCATCTTCCTTCTCACCCATCAGCTCCATCCTGCTCTCTGACCTATCACCATCACACACCCCACCTGTGTCTACCTATTGCTTTCCCAGCTACCTTGCCCCCACCCCCACCCGAATCTTCCTATTTATCTCTGAGCACCCTTCTCCCCCCAAACCACCCCGCCAACATTCCTAATGAAGGGTTTATGCCCAAAATGTCAACTCACCTGCTCCTCAGATGTTGCCTGACCTGCTGTGCTTTTCCAGTACCACACTTTTCGACTCTGATCTGCAGTCTTCAGTTTCTCTCAGCTATGTGTCCATGACAGGCACACTCTTTGCAATGCATTCAATGATATTCTTTCATCTCTTTTGCAGGACTAGATGCGCACAGAACAGGAGGGAGTGAGCATGCTTGCATTTCCCTGAACCTGGTGGAGACCAGCTTCCAAAATTGGGTCACCATGACCAGTGTTGGTGACAGCATCTAACATGATGGAATATTCCTGCCTTAAACACTTCCTCAACCCTCACCAATGTCATCCTGAAACTTGACTTGAGATTAAAGCTGCAGATGGTGTGATCTAATGACTATTCAATTACCAAAATGTACCCTCCATTCCAACATCAACACCCCCAGCCCCGATGCTAATCGCCACCTTCTGCCTATCTGCTTTCAGGTATCCAAGAACTGTCTCTGGCCCCTCAATGTAGCCTCACCATGAAGTCAAGACAAAACCTTATGTAAAGGAGAACCCCAAACTTTCTAGCATCTCCAACACACAATTGGGGCAGGAGTAAGATCCACCCAGCAGCTCCTCAGAAATCAACTGTACCTGTGGCAGATTATCTGTGGCACCTGCTATAGAGGGTAACATATTAGTGTGAATAAAGGATTGATTAGCTAACAGGATGGAGAGAGCAGGGATAAATCAAGCTTTTTCAGATTAGCGAGTTGTAACTTGAAGTACGACAGGGATCAGTCCTGGGTCCTCAACTATTTATAATCTATATTGATGATTTAGAGAGTATGGTGGCTAAACTTGCTGAGGACACCAAGATAGGTAGGAAAATATGTTGTCAATAAGAGGTTGAGAGTCTGCAAGAGGATACACACGGGTCAAACATGAGGTCAAAATAGTTGGCAGATGCCATATAATGTGGGTAAACAAATACTTGTCCAGTTTACTAAGAAGAATACAAAAGCAATATGCTATTTAAGTAGAGACAGATTGTAGAACTCAGTGATAAAGATGGATTCGAATGTCCTAGTACATGAATCACAACATTAATTGCAGGTTCAGCAAGTGACAAGGTAAATGGAATGATGCAGTTTATTGCTAGGGAAATGGAATACACAAGTAGGCAAGTTTTACTACAACTGTACAGGGCATTGTTAAGATCACCAGTGGTAAACTGTGTATAGTTCTGGTCTTCTTTCTGAAAAAAGATATTATTGATTTTGCAAAGTTTCTACAGAAAGTTCATTTGACTTATTTCTGAGAGGAACGGCTAATCTTATGAAGAAAGGGTCAATACGTTTGGCATATACTCACTAGGAATTTAGAAATTGAGAGGTGATCTTATTTGTGCACATAAAATCTTGAGGGGACTGGGTACTTTGGTTTTTGGGAGGGTGTTTCCTCTTGAGGGGAAAAGCCAAAAACAAGAGAGACAGTTTAAGAATAGGAGGTTTCTCTTTTAAGTCAGAGATGAGGAGAAACAATTCCAGTAAATGAGTCATTAGAGAGTGGAATTCTCTTCCCCAGAAGGTAGTGAAGGCTCTGTCTTCCAATTTATTCAAGGACAAGTGAGAGATCTTTGATAGATAGGGTGTCAAGGTTTATGGACGGCAGACAGGAAAGTGGAGTTGAGACCTTAACCAGGGTCAGCCATATTTTATTAAATGGTTGACCAGGTCCAAAGGGCCAATTGGCTATATTGCTACTTGGAATCCCTTTCTTTCTATGTTTCTATATACCACCGTGAATATAGTGGGAGGTGGCTGCCTATAAATTAATGAGAGAAGGTGGGCTGGTGTACCCCTTTTTTCCTTCTGCCATGTTATCATACCAGTAATAATAAGGTGACAAATGGCCTTCCAGACCAGAGCCATTGCATGGCCATGGAAGGACCTTTTTGCACTGCAGCTAGCATTTTACTAGCAGCAGGTATTCCCTCTATCATGTAGGGTATCCACCAGGTAAATCCCAGTGACTTTCAGTGGATACTCTTTAGCCAAAACAAAGCTTCCCCCTGCCATACTCCCAAGCCCCACCCCCACATAGTAGCAGCTTCTGCCATGATATCCTGCAAACTGCCTTTGGTCATTACGCAAAGAACCAGCATCTGCCAATCTAGAGGAACATCCATCAAATGTAATGTCTAACTAATCTCAGAATGTGGTTATTTCAAATAGTTCTCTGAATTAAATCAGCTTTTGAAAGTTCTTGCCTAATACCGTCAAAATTGGCTTTTCTCCAATTTAGAACTTCAACTTTTAGATCTGGTCTATCCTTTTCCATCATTATTTTAAAACAAATAGAATTATGGTCGCTGGCCCCAAAGTGCTCCCCCACTGACACCTCAGTCACCTGCTCTGCCTTATTTCCCAAGAGTAGGTCAAGTTTTGCACCTTCTCTAGTAGGTATGTCCACATACTGAATCAGAAAATTGTCTTGTACACACTTAAGAAATTCCTCTCCATCTAAACACTATGGCAGTCCCAGTCGATGTCTGGAAAGTTAAAATCCCCTACCATAACCACCCTATTATTCTTACAGATAGCTGAGATCTCCTTACAAGTTTGTTTCTCAATTTCCCTCTGACTATTGGGGGGGTCTATAATACAATCCTAATAAGGTGATCATCCCTTTCTTATTTCTCAGTTCCACCCAAATAACTTCCCTCGATGTATTTCCAGGAATATCCTCCCTTAGCACAGTTTATGCTATCCCTTATCAAAAATGCCACTCCCCCTCCTCTTTTGCCTCCCTTTCTTTCCTTCCTGTAGCATTTGTATCCTGGAACATTAAGCTGCCAGTCCTGCCCATCCCTGAGCCATCTTTCCGTAATTGCTATGATATCCCAGTCCCATGTTCCTAACCATGCCCTGAGTTCATCTGCCTTCCCCGGTTAGGCCCCTTGCATTGAAATAAATGCAGTTTAGTTTATTAGTCCTACCTTGTCCCTGCCTGCCCTGACTGTTTGACTCACGTCTGTTCTCAGCTGTACCCGTCTCAGATCGATCTCTTTCTTCACTATCTCCCTGGGTACCACCACCCCACCTTACTAGTTTAAATCCTCCCAAGCAGTTCTAGCAAATTTCCCTGCCAGTATATTAGTCCCCTTCCAATTTAGGTGCAATCCGTCCTTCTTGTACAGGTTACTTCTACACCAAAAGAGATTCCAATGATCCAAAAATGTGAATCCTTCTCCCATACACCAGCTCCTCAGCCATGTATTCATCTGCTCTATCCTCCTATTCCTGCCCTCACTAGCTCGTAGCACTGGGAGTAATCCAGATATTACTACCCTTGAGGACCTCCTTTTTAAATTTCTACCTAACTCTCTGTAATCTCCCTTCAGAGTCTCAACATTTTCCCTTCCAATGTCGTTGGTTCCAATGTGGACAATGACCTCCCGCTGACCTCTCTCCCCCGTGAGAACATTCTGCACCCTCTCTGAGACATCCTTGATCCTGGCACCAGGGAAACAACACACCATTCTGCTTTTTCTCTGCTGGCCACAGAAACGTCTGTCTGTACCTCTGACTACAGAATCCCCTAACACAAATGATCTCTTGGAAGCCAACATACCCCTCTTTGCATTAGAGCCAGTCTCAATATCAGAAACTTGGCTGTTTGTGCTACATTCCCTTGAGAATCCATCACCCCCTACATTTTCCAAAACAGCATACCTGTTTGAAATGGGTATATCCACAAAAGACTCCTGCTCTAGTTGCCTACCTCTCTTACCCTTCCTGGAGTTAACCCATCTATGTGACTGTATCTGAGACATTCCCCCCTTCCTATAACTGCCATTCATCACATACTGTTGCTGTTGCAAATTCCTCTATTGCTTCTATTTGTCTCTCCAACCGATCCACTTGATCTGATAAGATTCGCATCCAACAGCATTTATGGCAGACATAATCCGCAGTAACCCTTAAACTCTCTTTAAACTCCCACATCTGACAAGAAGTACATATCACTGTAAAGGCCGTTTTTCCTCCTTCACAGTCTACAGACCCAGAAAATAACACTGTCTTATTCCTCTACAAACACTGCCACAGGTTAAATTAATAGCTATGGCTTATATTTTAAGTTTAATCAAGAGACTTATCTCCAAAAACATATAATCAAGAAAGAATCCATTGTACCCACTACTGCAGCCTTTCTCTAGGACAGACTTAAAACAACAATTAACTTATCTGATTCTGTGCTGTGAATTTCGCCCAACAGTTCCTCTAAGATTAGTCATGAACTTGACTGTTTGTTAACTTTCCCAGATGCACTCTGATGTCCAGCGATACACGAATTCAAACAGCAATGGCAGTAACTGTGCAGGTTTTCTCTCTCTCTCTCTCCTGCACTATCCTCACCATGTGCTTCCTTTGTCTGCTCTTCTCTCTTTTAAACTGCTGTTGTTTTGACTTTTTTTTCCAAAGTTCCAAAAAAAAGGAACAGCATATAAAACAGTAATTGCTGCTCCTGGAATTCGAGGAAATCACCTCCAACACCTAAAACACCCCAAAAAAAGGAGCAGCTCTTACAGCCAGAAACCCTTCCCGTCCTCCATCTTGGATTACGCAGATGTTCGCAGGTAAAGGGATGGCTGGAAAATGGGAAACCTTCAGAAATGAGATAGCAAGAATCCAGAGAAAGTATATTCCTGTCAGGGTGAAAGGGAAGGCTGGTAGGTATAGGGAATGCTGGATGACTAAAGAAATTGAGGGTTTGGTTAAGAAAAGGAAGGAAGCATATGTCAGGTACAGACAGGATAGATCGAGTGAATCCTTAGAAGAGTATAAAGAAAGTAGGAGTATACTTAACAGGGAAATCAGGAGGGCAAAACAGGGACATGAGATAGCTTTGGCAAATACAGTTAAGGAGAATCCAAAGGGTTTTTACAAATATATTAAGGACAAAAGGGTAACTAGGGAGAGAATAGGGCCCCTCAAAGATCAGCAAGGCGGCCTTTGTGTGGAGCCACAGAAAATGGGGGAGATACTAAATGAATATTTTGCATCAGTATTTACTGTGGAAAAGGATATGGAAGATATGGACTGTAGGGGAATAGATGGTGACATCTTGCAAAATGTCCAGATTACAGAGGAGGAAGTGCTGAATGTCTTGAAACATATAAAGGTGGATAAATCCCCAGGACCTGATCAGGTGTACCTGAGAACTCTGTGGGAAGTTAGAGAAGTGATTGCTGGGCCTCTCGCTGAGATATTCGTATCATCGATAGTCACAGGTGAGGTGCCGGAAGACTGGAGGTTGGCAAACGTGGTGCCACTGTTTAAGAAGGGCGGTAAGGACAAGCCAGGGAACTATAGACCAGTGAGCCTGACCTCACTGGTGGGCAAGTTGTTGGAGGGAATCCTGAGGGACAGGATGTACATGTATTTGGAAAGGCAAGGACTGATTCGGGATAGTCAACATGGCTTTGTGCGTGGGAAATCATGTCTCACAAATTTGATTGAGTTTTTTGATGAAGTAACAAAGAAGATTGATGAGGGCAGAGCAGTAGATGTGATCTATATGGACTTCAGTAAGGCGTTCGACAAGGTTCCCCACAGGAGACTGATTAGCAAGGTTAGATCTCATGGAATACAGGGAGAACTAGCCATTTGGATACAGAACTGGCTCAAAGGTAGAAGACAGAGGGTAGTGGTGGAGGGTTGTTTTTCAGACTGGAGGCCTGTGACCAGTGGCGTGCCACAAGGATCGGTGCTGGGCCCTCTACTTTTTGGCATTTACATAAATGATTTGGATGCGAGCATAAGAGGTACAGTTAGTAAGTTTGCAGATGACACCAAAATTGGAGGTGTAGTGACAGCAAAGAGGGTTACCTCAGATTACAACAGGATCTTGACCAGATGGGCCAATGGGCTGAGAAGAGGCAGATGGAGTTTAATTCAGATAAATGCGAGGTGCTGCATTTTGGGAAAGCAAATCTTAGCAGGACTGATACACTTAATGGTAAGGTCCTAGGGAGTGTTGCTGAACAAAGAGACTTTGAAGTGCAGGTTCATAGCTCCTTGAAAGTGGAGTCACAGTTAGATAGGATAGTGAAGAAGGCGTTTGGTATGCTTTCCTTTATTGGTCAGAGTATTGAGTACAGGAGTTGGGAGGTCATGTTGCGTCTGTACAGGACATTGGTTAGGCCACTGTTAGAATATTGAGTGCAATTCTGGTCTCCTTCCTATCTGAAAGGTGTTGTGAAACTTGAAAGGGTTCAGAAAAGATTTACAAGGATGTTGCCAGGGTTGGAGGATCTGAGCTACAGGGAGAGGCTGAACAGGCTCGGGCTGTTTTCGCTGGAGCATCGGAGGCTGAGGGGTGACCTTATAGAGGTTTACAAAATTTTGAGGGGCATGGATAGGATAAATAGGCAAAGTCTTTTCCCTGGGGCTGGGGAGTCCAGAACTAGAGGCCATAGATTTAGGGTGAGAGAGGAAAAATATAAAAGAGACCTAAGGGCAACTTTTTCATGCAAAGGGTGGTACGTGTATGGAATGAGCTACCAGAGGATGTGGTGGAGGCTGGTACAATTGCAACATTTAAGAGGCATTTGGATGGGTATATGAATAGGAAGGGTTTGGAGGGATATGGGCCGGATGCTGGTAGGTGGGACTAGATTGAGTTGGGATATCTGGTCGGCATGGACGGGTTGGACCGAAGGGTCTGTTTCCATGCTGTACATCTCTATGACTCTATGACTCTAAATACTTTAGCAGTGGTCCTAAACATACAAGTCAACATTACACATAGCTCCGTACTAATAGGTAAATTAGAACTTTCCTATGAACAATTTAATTCATGAGCAACTCCGTGGGAGATTAGCTTAAAAAATAGAAACAATGCATTTTAATATTATGTTTATACCATATAAATGTATTTATCATGCTGCTTATTATTTGTGGATACATTTCTGCAAACATTTCATCTATTATTATTGTTATTTTCTCTACAGATTTTAATGACTATTTCTTTTCAATAAATTAAATATTTTTTAAACCAAAGAAGAATGTAGCTGAACACGATTAATAAGAAATAGCATTAACAATAATGTAGCTGTTATGAAACATAGTAATGATCACAAATTCCTAGAGAATTACACATTCCATTTATGCTTAAAAGTCACATAAGTGGATATGTGAATATGTGTAGGCAACATAATACTGAACTCTGCAAACATAATTAGCAGTTTCCACACATCACTACACAAAATGAATTACTTTGAAAATATCCTAGCTGAGTCATTCCTACATAATCATATATATGTTAATGAAGTTTTCCAGGGAGTACTGCGACTCCCTAACCTTTGTCCACAGAACTAGCAGTTAATGGCTTTCATCTAATTCTGGCCCAACTGAAGAAAGTGCCATTAATAGAATGACAAATTGCTTTATGACCGAGTAGACAGATTTAAGGGAAATTCTGACCTAATGGGAGATCTGTGGGATCAGGTGGAATACAAATCTTGCAACCAACCCAATGGAAGCAATTTTAACCCATCTGTCAGATGAGATTCTGACAGAATTAAGTGTTTTTGTTGGTTTGACACACTGTCCATTTTTATTAAGGTCAATGAGTACTGAAATATTACATGGGACATAACATTTACGTTGCACCTGATCCCATGGCTTTCCTAAGAAGCAAATTAGCCTAACATTGCTGACTGCATGTTTCTAAAAGCAATTTAATTTAAATAAATATTCTGTACCTTCAAGTTTACTTGCAGTGCATTGCCCCTCGCTGGGCATGAAAGTGGTATTTTAGTTTGACTCTGTTGGTGCTGATATTTTGTACACCCTTTGCCATTGAATCCTCTATTCCAGTAAGCTCCAGTCAACCAATTCCATTTATATTCTATCTTAATGTTCAATTCCCATTGGTCATTAGCTTAGCTACTAAGTATTGCATGTGACAAGTTTCAGCCCGAACATTTTGGCTGCAGCATTATTGAAATAACAGTTTTCTTGCCTTCAAAAGCTGGAGTACTCTACAATTATCAGTATGCCATCTTTCATGCTCTCTTTGGTTTATATTACAAAGAAAAATCATTCCAGCAATGTAATAACTTTGTTTAATAGATATTACAAAATTAGGATGGATTATTACCAGCCACAAAGGGAATTTGCACTTATTCTTGTTCAACAAATGTTTGAGCTTTACATCATTTGCCTCAAAGCTACGGGACAGCAGAGTGGCTCAGTGGTTAGTACTGCTGCCTCACAGTATCAGGGACACCAGTTCGATTCCAGCCTCGGGCAACTGTCTGTGTGGTGTTTGCACATTTGCCCCAGTATCCTTCCGCAGTCCAAAGATGTGCAGGTCAGGTGAATTGGCTGTGCTAAATTGCCTATAGTGTTAGGTCCATTAATCAAAGGGAAATGGGTCTGGGTGGCTTACTCTTCGAAGGGTCAGTGTGGACTTGTTGGGCTGAAGGGCCTGTTTCCACACTGTAGGGAGTCTAATCTAATAACATTTTAGCATTTCAACTCTTTCGGAAGCTGGAATGCACAATCTAATTACAGCTGTGACCCCTTGAAGCAGGAGGGGAACTGTAAACTCCTATATTTCTCTGAGTCTCTGATGTATAATTATCGCCAATCAGTCCATTTAGGCTCAAAGAGTACACACTGCCTCCTCAGCTAAATGACTTCAGAATGTAGTGAGTGTGGAAACACAGCTAATTGAGTGTATGCTTACAGAAGGCCCAGTGGCATGCTGGGAAAGTTCACCACACATTGAGCATGGATTTCTTCAAGGGAACCTGCCCCCACCTAAAGGAATGTGTGCTCATAATACACCAGCCATTGTAATTGTCTCTAAAACATGTTGCTAGAAAGAAATGCATAGTAAATGAATCAGGCCAGGGAGAGAATTCCCACACTATCTAATACATTCCTGGACACATTGAAAGGTGGAAAAATGCTATGTTCCTGTAGGGGACCAAAGATCCTCTTAAGACAAACACTGAGGACAGAATGAGATTCAGGGTGGTCACCTTTCAGAGTCTGGCCCTGAGTATCTGGCTGCAGCACCCAAAATATTTCAATTACCACTTGTTGATTGCAGCGTCACACATCTCCTACTCACCATTGCTCCAGCCTGTCCAGCTGATCAATGCACCATAGCATCATGGCTCAGATATCAGCACTCATTCTAAAATAGTGAGATATCCCACCTCAGCCCGACACACTTCCCAAGGCTGCCAGTCTCAGCACCAGCTCTTGTTGTTTCCATGTATCTCCAGCTGTTCAGGAATGGCAGGCATAGCCCCCAATCAAATTATATTAGATACATTCTGACAGTCTGTCTCTCTTGAATAATAGAAGGGAGAAGCAGAGAACTAGAAGGGGAAACCATGCCTGAAGCCTGAACTCCATGGAGGAGATAGTGCCTCACATCATGGAATCAGGTGTGACAACCGGCACTGCTCAAGACATTCAGAATTCTGTTTGTGTTTCTACCTTATGTAGTTTGCGATCCTATATCACACTCTTCCTGTCTGGCATAAAGTGCACATTGCAGATAGAGTCATAGTCATAGAGACATAGAGATGTACAGCACAGAAACAGACCCTTTGGTCCAACCCATCCATGCTGACCAGATATCCCAACCCAATCTAGTGCTACCTGCCAGCACCCGGCCCTTATCCTTCCAAACCCTTCTTATTCATATATCCATCCAGATACCTTTTAAATGTTGCAATTGTACCAGCTTCCACCACTTCCACTGGCAGCTCATTCCATACACGTACCACCCTCTGCGTGAAAAAGTTGCTGCTTTCTAACCCATTCTCATTCCATCACCCCAGTCTCTTCTTTTGCATTTCTGCTTGAAGACAGCCAAGAACTGCCACCTAGTTAGCCAACAGGATCACGTCATGAAAGGCTACAGATACACCAAATCTCTGATAACACTTTCACAACCACAACTTTAGATTCTGGCATCATGTAGCTCAACTAGCGTTGAAGGAAAGGACCTTTGAGGATGAGGTTGAAGATGGAATCTGCTGCAGAGGAGACAATAGGTTCATACTGCTGATACTAATCACTTAGGGATTTGTCACTCAGCTTTGTCATTGTATAATCTTTCAATATGATGTACCACATCTCCTGTTGGAAGTAATACATACAAAGCATTTTTTAATTGAATATATCAAGTCTTCTCTATCCTATAAAGACAATTATGTCCATTCTGTACAAACTGAAAATTACCTTCAGATCTTTAGTCTAGGATCATAGTCATAGTTCTCTTTTTGACAAAATTGCTCCATTTTGACAGAGCGGTGAGGAGAGAAGGTGAGGTGAAGCGAGGACTGCAGGGAAGGTAAGGGCTTAATTTATATTTGGGTAGTGGCTAAACCCGAGATACTACACGTGCAGTATCTCCCTCCCGCCCCCCTCCCCCCCCCCCCCCCCCCCCCCCCCCCCTCCTTTAACCTGAAGAAAAAGACTCTGTAAACTAAGGCTTTTATTTCTTTCTTATCGTTCTTTTTCATATATTTAAGTGCATTGTTTGATTTTAGTTAGTTCATATAAAGCTAAGCTTGCAATGGCAGGGGACCTCAGACCCGTGGCATGTGCCTCTTGCTTGATGTCGGAGCTTAGGAACGTGTCTGACATTCCTGACTCTTACACTTGCAAGAAGTGTGTCTAGCTGCAGCTCTTGTTTGACAGCATGATGGCTCTGGAGCTGCAGATGGACTCACTGTGGAGCATCCGCGATGCTGAGGAGGTTGCGGATAGCATGTTTAGTGAACTGGTCACACCGCAGGTTAGAATTGCTGAGGGAGACAGTGAATGGGTGACCAAAAGACAGAAAAAGAGTAGGAAGGCAGTGCATGTGTCCCCTGTGGTCATCTCCCTCCAAAACAGGTATACCATTTTGGGTACTGTTGGGGGAGATGGCTCACCAGGAGAGGGCAGCAGTTGTCAAGATCATGGCACCATGGTGGGCACTACTGTTTAGAAGGGCAGGAAAAAGACTCATAGGGCCATAGTCATAGGGGATTCTATTGTGAGGGGAGTAGATAGTGGGTCTGTGGCCAAAATCGGGACTCCCAGATGGTATGTTGCCTCCCAGGTGCTCGGGTCAGGGATGTCACCGATCGGCTGCAGAGCATTCTAAAAGGAGGGGGTGAACAGTTAGTTGTCTTGGTGCACATAGGCACCAACAATATAAGTAGAAAATGAGATGAGGTCCTGAAAGAAGAATTCAGGGAGCTAGGAGAGAAGTTAACAAGGAGGACCTCAAAGGTAGTGATCTCGGGATTACTACCAGTGCCATGTGCTAGCCAGCATAGAAATGAAAAAAATAGGCAGGATGAACATGTGGCTTGAGAGATGGTATAAGAGGGAAGGGTTCAGATTTATTGGACATTGGGACTGGTTCTGTGGAAGGGGGGGCTATTACAAAATGGATGGTCTACATCTGAACCAGACCAAAACCAATGTCCTTGGGGGAGTTTTTGCTACTACTGTTGGGGAGGTTTTAAAGTAATATGGCAGGGGACTGGGAACCAGAAGAGAAAACAAGTAGGCAACGAAGTGGAGACTGGAGACTGTAAGAATTATCAAGATAGCATTAATAAAGGGAAGAGTAGGCAGAGAGCAGATGAGCGCAAAAGAAATGGTGACCTGAAATGCATCTACTTTAATGCAAGGAGTATAAGGCAGATGAACTTAGGGCTTGGATTGGTCCTGTGAGTAGGACGTTATTGCAATCAGAGAGACTTGGCTGAAGGAAGGGCATGATGATTGGCAGCTATATGTTCCAGGATATAGACGCTTCAGACAGGACAGGGAGGGAAGTAAAAAGGGTGTGGAGTTGCATTGCTGGTCAGGGATGATATCACGGCTGTGCTAAAGGAGGACACTATGGAGGTCTTGGGTAGTGAGGTTTTATGGGTGGAGCTGAGAAATAAGAAGGGTGCAGTTACACTGTTGGGGCTGTATTACGGGCCTCCCAACAGTGAGCGTGAGGTAGAAGAACAAATAGGTAAACAGATTATGGAAAGATGTAGAGGCAATAGGGTAGTGGTGATGGGAGATTTTAATTTTCCCAACATTGACTGGGATACACTTAGCGTCAGAGGTCTGGATGGGGTAGAATTTGTAAGAATCCTGGAGAGTTTTCTAGAGCAGTATGTCAATAGTCCGAGGAGGGAACGGGCCATATTGGACCTGGTACTGGGGAACGAGCCAGAACAGGTGGTAGAAGTTGCGGTGGGGGATTTCTTTGGGAACGGTGACCACAATTCTGTAAGTTTTAGAATACACGTTAGTAAAGGTGAGAATGGTCCTAAGGGAAGAGTACTAAACTGGGCCAAGGCTAATTATATCAAAATTAGGCAGGAGCTCAGAAATGCGGATTGGACACAGCTATTTGAAGGGAAAGCCACATTTGATATGTAGGAGGCTTTCAAAGATAGGTTAAAGATAGTGCAGGATAGGCATATACCATTGAAGGCAAAGGATAGGAAGGCCAAGATTCGTGAACCGTGGATGACTGGAGAAGTTGTACGACTGGCCAAGAGGAAAATGGAAGCTTACATAAGGTCCAGGCACTTAAGAACAGAACGGGCCCTGGAGAAATATCGAAAGAATAGGACAAGTCTTAAACGAAGAATCAAGCGGGCTAAAAGGGGTCATGAAATAGCTTTAGCAAGCAAAATTAAGGAGAATCCCAAAGCATATTATTCTTATATAAGAAGCAAACAGGTAACTAGAGAAAGGGTTGGTCCACTAAAGGATAATGAAGAAAGGCTGTGTGTCGAACCTGAGAGAATGGATGAGTTCTGAATGATTACTTTGCATCAGTTTTCATTGAGGAGAGGAACATGATGAATCTTGAGATTAGAGACAGAAGTTTGATTAGTCTGGATCACGTTGACGTAAGTAGAGAAGATGTGTTGGGTAGGCTAGAGATTATTAAGGTGGACAAATTACCAGGACTGGATGGGAGCTCTCCCAGGTTGCTGAAGGAGGCGAGAGAGGAAATAGCTGTGCCCCTGACAGATATCTTTGTGGCATCCTTAAATACAGGTGAGGTGCCGGAGGACTGGAGGGTTGCTCATCTTGTCTCCCTGTACAAGAAGGGTAGTAGGGATATTCCGGGAAACTACAGACCAGTGAGCGTGACATCGGTGGTGGGAATGTTGCTGGAGAGGGTACTGAGGGATAGGATCTATTTATATTTAGAAAAGAATGGGCTTATCAGTGATAGGCAACATGGTTTTGTGTGGGGGAGATCATGACTTACCAACTTAATAAAATTCTTCGAGGAAGTGACCAAGTTGATAGATGAAGGAACGGCTGTTGATGTCATATACATGGACTTTAGTAAAGCATTTGATAAGGTTCCCCATGGTAGACTAATGGAGAAAGTGAAGTCACATGGTGTGTAGTGTGTTCTAGCTAGGTGGATAAAGAACTGGTTGAGCAACAGAAGACAGAAAGTAGTAGTTGAAGGGAGTTTCTCAAAATGGAGAAAGGTATTCCGCAGGGGTCAGTGTTAGGGCCACGGTTGTTTGTAATATACATAAATGATCTGGAAGAGGGCACTGTTGGCTTGATCAGCAAGTTTGCAGATGACACGAAGGTTGGTGGAGTAGCAGAAAGCATAAGGGACTGTCAGAGAATACAGGAGAATATAGATAGACTGGATAGTTGGATGGAAAAGTGGCAGATGGATTTCAATCCAGACAAATGTGAGATGATGCATTTAGGCAAGACTAATTCTAGAGTGAATTATACAATGAACGGAAGAGCCTTGGGAAAAGTTGATGGGCAGAGAGATCTGGGAGTGCAGGTCCATTGTACCCTGAAGGTTGCTGCAAAGTGGATAGAATGGTCAAGAAGTCATATAGTATGCTTGCCTTCATTGGATGGGGTATTGAGTGTAAGAGCTGGCAAGTCCTGTTAAAATTGAACAGGACATTGGTTCAGCCGCATTTAGAATACCGTGTACAGTTCTGGGCGCCACATTACCAAAAGGATGTGGACGCTTGGAGAGGGTGCAGAGAAGAACATAGAACATAGATAGAACATAGAACAATACAGCACAGAACAAGCCCTTCGGCCCACGATGTTGTGCCGAACATTTGTCCTAGCTTAAGCACCCATCCATGTACCTATCCAATTGCCGCTTAAAGGTCGCCAATGATTCTGACTCTGCCACTCCCACAGGCAGTGCATTCCATGCCCCCACCACTCTCTGGGTAAAGAACCTACCCCTGACATCCCCCCATACCTTCCACCCTTCACCTTAAATTTATGTCCCCTTGTAACACTCTGTTGTACCCGAGGAAAAAGTTTCTGACTGTCTACTCTATCTATTCCCCTGATCATCTTATAAACCTCTATCAAGTCACCCCTCATCCTTTGCCATTCCAATGAGAAAAGGCCTAGTACTCTCAACCTATTATAATTAACATATCACAGAAGAACAACAGAATTTACAAACTATTTCCAGTGGATTCACCTGACAATCAGATTGACAATTTAACTGTTGGGGAAATACTGTGAACTTTGCAAGCAACTTGCTCAAGTGCAGAAATTACAGAATGTATAAAGTCATAATAGTAGATTTCTTTGTTTAATGCTCCTATCCAACTCTGCGAAACAAAAATCCTTTGTTATTTTCCCACTAAATCATTACAACTTGGAAATTTTTTTCTTTTAGTGACCATGTTGTAAATGACTACATAACACATGCGTCTATCTGTGAGCATAACATTCCTATTTTCTAATCCCATACTTGCAAAACCATTATTTCTAAATGAATGACATTTATATGATGCTCTACACTAGGTAAATGAACTTTATAACGTCGGAGCATTTCTTCTACATGGGAGGAGCAAGTCACTAAGTCATAAGAAACATCCATACCATTGTTAAGAGAATAGCCATACATTATCCAACTTAATTAATAATGAATGCAATAATTAACAAAGTGTTAGGAATGATATTATACACAAAGTTTCACAAGTAGTATTACATTTCACAATGAATAAATGGCATATTTTCCCCAAAATTATACAAAACAAGGAAACATTTAAATCTTCAGCAAAGTACTAAAGTCTGTTTTTCAGAGTGGTTATGTGAACATCATCCAAGAAATCAGAGAAATCCAAAAAAACGGTGAATGATTTTCTAAGGGTAGCATGTTAAAGCTAATCAGCGATATCTCCAGTGGTTTGGATGCTTTAATCTCTGGGTAGCTGTACCATTCAGTCAAGAGGTCACAAGTTCACAATGTAATTGGAACTTAAGAATCTTTTCCCCTCAATGTTAGTTTACTCATCTAATGTACACTGACATCCAACTATTACTGCACCTCATTGTTTATGAAATGAAGCCAGAGTTTTCCCTTTAGCTGTTTTTCCTTACTGTCCATTCTGCATGAAGAATTCTGCTATCAGTCCTAAAGTTAGTTTCTGCTGAATTGGACCCATGTCCCTGTATCTTACACTCAATTTGATTCAAAGCAATATTCCAGATGTAATTGTTTGTACCAATTATTCTGTAGTATCTTCTTCAACGTCACCTTTTCAGAATTCCCTGTGTCTTTACTCTGACCTGATTTTGTGATTGTGTTGACAGTGAAACTGTCAGGTTTCACCCGTGTTACCCAGTGATTACAAAACTGAAAGCAACCTCTTAACAGTGAATTTGCCAATGGCAATGTGGAAATCCAAAAGTCCTTGTCAATAATTTCCCAAGTGGCCACAGTTGAAGTCCTTACAAATAGCAATTTTAAAAATTACTCGATCTGACTAGCACCTCCACATTTTATGCTCTTAGTGTCATTGCAAAACCCTTTGAAAAGTTTATGTCTTGTTAATTGAAAGTTAACGGTTTTTAATATGTTAAGTCATTATTACAGCTTTAAAAGCGCTCAAACCCTATAAGTTTTATGTTTATTAAGTACCAAATTTCTTGATTATGACAAAAAAAAATTGTTTTTTAATGTTACAACATTTCAGCTTCTACCTTACACCTTCATTTTGGTCTCTAAAATTATATTAAGAAGTGAAACTATAAGTTGTGCTTTCCACTTCCTGGTTTGTTCAGCACTGGAGGAGCGGGAGAAATGACGTTTTGGGCATAAAGCCCATCAAGAAGCCTTTCCTGATGAAGGGATTATGCCCGAAAATGTTGATTCTCCTGCTCCATGGATGTGGCCTCACCTGCTGTGCTTTTCCAGCACCACAATCTCAACTCTGATCTCCAGCATCTGCAGTCCTCACTGTCTCCTTCTTGGTTTGCTGTCTGTCAGAATTCTTCAATGATTACCTGATTAGCCTGTTTGATGGCATTCACTACATCTGCCTCCAAAATTAAATTAAAGTTGGAAAAAAATGAAATTCGGGCATTCAAAGATTGCTAGATGTTTATGGATGATTTCTTTCAAAGTCAACAGCAAACTCTAACCCTTTTTCACTAACCATAAAACTGAGCCATTATTTTTCCAATGCTTTCACATTTTTGCTTCAGAAGCAATGACAGATGAACATCAACATCCCTATGGAGATTTATCTTGCAAGAATCAGAATCATTGTCATCCTCCAATAAGTATTGACAAATGTAATAAAATGGATAGTAGTTAGTAATAGTTGGCTGTTCCAATATCAATCAAATGCTTGGCAAGCTCCTGGTTTCTGACATGCACATTGGAAAATGGTCATTTGGCGAAGTTGGAGTGAGCTGATTGCCACCACACAACCAGATCCTGGAAAGGAATCAGTGCCTACAGATAAGAAAACTCTCAAGATGGATTCCCTTGGCTGAAGAAACACATTGGCACACCCCAGAGTCTGAACTTCACCAGATGCATTTGTTGCAAAAGGCCAAATTGGGTCTGGTGTTCATTAAGAAGTTCAATGTGGAAACTACACTGTTAATATCTTACATAAATAACATTACTGAATTGTAATGCACAATACTGACGTTGCTATTGGTAACAGATTAGACTCTAAGCATAACTGATCACTGTCCAGCCCTCCTGTTTAACAGAGAATATTTAATCAAAACCAGACTTCTGTACTCTAGATGATTCAACAAATAGTATGTGAGCTTATTAAACAGTTTAGACTGCAAAATGATTGTATTTCAATGAAACATCCTCATGAATGATATTTTAAAAAACTGAGAATGGCCAGAACATAGAAATGCTCTTTGCATGAAGGAATTATTTAAGGATGAATAATGTTAATATCACTCCAGCATAAGATATCACAAAATTTATACAATTTACATTTTATTTATAATGCATATTTTGTAACACTTACATAAGTCACTCTTAATATAGATCATCCATTTTATTACATTTGTCAAAAGTTATTGCTTTGACTTTTTTTTAAAATAAACTCTGCACTTGATTTTTCTTATTCTTAGTTCAGGAGGCCTTTGAAGTTCTTTACATCCCATGCTGTAAACATCCAAGGCTGGGCTACTTTAATAAAGTCACAGTGCAGCATGTGGACATTTGTGAATTGTTGAAAAGCAGTCTGGCTGACCATGATGGAGTTGTGGCATTCTATAATGCTACTGACAGCAACACTATAGAGCCAAATTTTGGACTTTTGATGCCAAATACTTTTAAGCATTTACAAATTCACTTTCGAATCAATCTGTAGATCATTACTAGCAGCAAATAAAAGCTAAATCAATATCTAGATTTGAGACCTTTGACCCCACCACACAAATTACAAATATTTTGTGCAGCTCCAAAAGCTCATCCATCTAATGAACATCTCAGCTCACCTCCTCCACTATGCTACATTTCTGAACTAGGATCATAAGCAGCAAGTCTCACACCCTGCCCTGCACATATTATCTCCCCACTATTGACACACTCCAAAGGAAGTGCACAATGAGCACAATTCGAAATCTTAATAGTAAAATTAGACAGAAACCTCAATATTAAAACAATTCTCATTACACAAAGTTTTTAAACATCTAAAATCATAGCACAAATAAATTAGAGTTCTCCATATTCAGCAGAGCAACTAGATCATCATTCCCCTCAGCAATCATTCTTCTTCTGTAGCTGAAAGATTTTTCTCCATCTCCTCCTTGACACTTCACCCACACAAATCAGCATTGGCAAATTGTCAGCCTCATATACAATTATACCTGCTCTCAGGCCCCACTTCAGCCCTTCAACACTCATCAGCGCTCAGGAACATCCATGAATTAAATGTTTCTGCCAGGTCACTAGAGAATTCACTCTGACAACCTTGATCCATGCAGGGATGACTGCTGAGAGACAAGGGCTACCCCCTCCACACATATTTACAAGACCCTCAGACAATCGCAAAGCAAAGATACAACCCTGATCAAGCTTTGACCAGATCCATAGTGAGACAGACCATAGGATGAGGTATGAATGCCTAGGCTTCTGCAGTGGGGCCTAGCATAAAAGCCCCAAAATTGTACCCTGCAGCATTGTGGCTGGCTGTGCCTTTCATAACTGGGAATAAATAGGAGATGTCTGAATGCAGACGTACTGGGGAATTGATAGCAATCTTTTGCAGATGAAGATGAGGTTGAGACTGAGAATCAGGACATGGAGCAGGAGCAATGCTGAAGAGAGCATGGCAGAGCAATTCAGAAATCAAGCAGTTGGACAAAATCGAATTGAAAGCTGCTTCCAGAGTGAATGAATTGGATTTGGACTTGTTTAATAGGTTCAGATTTGGCAGTTAATCTGCCAAACATCATTTGCTATGGACACATGGATTTTGTTATTTTGTAATTCTTGATCTATTGTGTTGCTGCACAAATGTCTCATTAGCCATGTCATTGTACACTTGATATTTTCTTTAAACCATGTACACATATCCAACTTGACTATTAGGGAAAATAAACAGCAGTGAGGCATTGCACTAACATCAGTTATACAGTTATTAAGGTATCTGTCAGGATACCATAAATAAGTGGTGTATAGTGAAGCTGGCCCATAATAGCCAGCAGGTTGAGAGGAATTTCCTTTTAACCCTTCCATCATCAGTAACCCATCAACTCTTTAGAGTTTGCACTGCCCGCTCAGTTGCCTTGAAATTCTTGAGCGTTCTCAAGGATGGTGTGACACGAGACGCAGCACTTTGTGCAACCTTTCTCTGCAAATCAAAGTGCTGGGAGGGAGAATGCCAGTGCACTCCCTTGAAAAGCCAATATAGAGAATGAATTTTTCCCTCGAGAGATGTGTGGAATCATCACTGATTCTAAACTCTTACTCATAAGTGTGGAATGATGTGTGCAACACAGATCCTAACACACTCTCCACTCATCACTGTTAGCCTCACTGTTGTGAAATTAAAGTGAAAAGTCTGGACCGGTTTCAGTCCTCAATGTCACAATCTAAGGGTCCCTGATGGCCGAGACCATCTGCAGTCAAGAATTCAGTTGCTTGTGAGAGATGACCAATGCCTGGACAATTGCAACTTCTTTCATTCATGGGATACCTGAAGAGGCAAGCTCATTTCTCACATGTGCAATTTAACCAGCTCTGAGTGCAAACATTATACAACAGTAATTTAACAGTAGAAGTGAATATGTATTTACAGAAGTGTAACATTATTTACATTCATATAGTTCCCAGGTATGTTTTCTCCTTCCTCTCCCTTCTATTACATGCAATTGCAGTCCCAACTTCTACAGATGGGCAGATGGTTCCTATTCTGTGGTTGACCCTATTGGTTTAGAAAACTTGGTGGGTGTTCCCTGGTACTGTTGCACCCAGAGGGCCCAGGCCCAATAGCAGTCTCCTGCCCAGAAACAGTTTTAACTCCTTCAGCATGAACAACTGCAGGGTTTAGGATCACAGGCAGAGGGGCGATGGAGAGATTAAACTCATCTACAGTGTCCTGAAAAGAAGTCTCTGGGGTATTATCTGTGGCTCCTCAGTCACATGCTGGCAACACGCTGCCTCCCTTAGGGAAGGGGCACACAAGGTGAGATTAAGGTCCCCTATACTCCACTTGCTTTTCCATTGATGCTGAATGGCCAGGGCTAGAGTGGTAAAAGGCAGGTCTATGCAGCATGCTGGACCTGGCTCCCCAAGATGGTCACTAACCTCTACATGGAAACAGCGAAACACATGTAAGCCGGAACAGGCAATATCGTTGGACATCTCCACCTTTCAATCCAACTAACTGACTGCCTGCTGTTTTGTGGCTATTGCTGCAGTTTGACTAACCCAGTTGTATCTGAGGAGGGGCTTATCAAATGGCAGGTGCCTGGTCTCTAGGAGACTTGAGATATATCTTCCTCAGCCAATGCCAGAGATGTGTCAATGACGTTCTCACCAGATTGTGGAATCTCGAAAAAGAGCTCACTGAGGTGAGAGCTTCTGAGCTGGTGGAGAGCACAGTGGGACGCCTTGATGGTGCATGTTCAAAGGGTAATGTCACTTCCCCCTGAGAAGTGGAGTGGAGTGGAGGGATAAAAGTTTGTTCAGATTTAGAATGACCTAATGCTGGTGCTATGGGGAGAACAGCATAGTGAAGTGTACTAAGTTGGCTGCCTATTGACTCCCCCAATCCCACAAAACAAAATGGTTGTTCCCTTTCCTGGTCAGATCCGTGCCTTCCCCCTTGATCAATGTTGCCTGCAATGAGACAAAGGGAGAGATCAAATATGATGGTGGCAGCTACATGAGCAGCACATGGCTGATGCATGAGTAGGAGAGGCAGTGAGGTGCCCCCAGTGAGTGAGTAGGAGAGACAGTGAGGTGCCCCCAGTGAGTGAGTAGGAGAGACAGTGAGGAGCCCCCAGTGAGTGAGTAGGAGAGACAGTGAGGAGCCCCCAGTGAGTGAGTAGGAGAGACAGTGAGGTGCCCCCAGTGAGTGAGTAGGAGAGACAGTGAGGTGCCCCCAGTGAGTGAGTAGGAGAGACAGTGAGGAGCCCCCAGTGAGTGAGTAGGAGAGACAGTGAGGTGCCCCCAGTGAGTGAGTAGGAGAGACAGTGAGGTGCCCCCAGTGAGTGAGTAGGAGAGACAGTGAGGAGCCCCCAGTGAGTGAGTAGGAGAGACAGTGAGGAGCCCCCAGTGAGTGAGGAGAGGTAGTGGGGAGCCCCCAGTGAGTGAGGAGGAGAGGTAGTGAGGAGCCCCCAATGAGTGAGGAGAGGTACTGAGGAGCTCCCAGTGAGTGAGTAGGAGAGGTAGTGAGGAGCCGCCAGTGAGTGAGTAGGAGAGACAGTGAGGTTCCCCCAGTGAGTGAGTAAGAGAGACAGTGAGGTTCCCCCAGTGAGTGAGTAGAAGAGGAAGTGAGGAGCATCCAGTGAGTGAGGAGGAGAGGTAGTGAAGAACCACTAGTGAGTGAGTAGGAGAGACAGTGAGGTGCCCCTAGTAAATGAGTAGGAGAGGTAGTGAGGTGCCCGCAGTCAGTGAGTAGAAGAGGTAGTGAGGAGTATGCAATGAGTGAGTTGGAGAGGGAGTGAGGTGCCCCAAGTGAGTGAGTAGGAAAGACTGTGAGGAGCTCCCAGTGAGTGAGGAGAGGTAGTGGGGAGCCCCCAGTGAGTGAGGAGGAGAGGTAGTGAGGAGCCTCCAGTGAGTGAGGAGAGGTATTGAGGAGCTCCCAGTGAGTGAGGAGAGGTAGTGAGGAGCACCCAGTGAGTGAGTAGGAGAGACAATGAGGTGTCCCCAGTGAGTGAGTAAGAGAGGTAGTGAGGAGCACACAGTGAGTGAGAAGAAGTAGTGAGGAGCCCACAGTAAGTGAGGAAAGGTTGTTAGGTGCCCCCAGTGAGTGGGTAGGAGAGACAGTGAGGTTCCCCCAGTGAGTGAGTAGGAGAGACAGTGAGGTGACCCAAGTAAGTGAGTAGCAGAGGTAGCGAGGTGCCCCCAGTGAGTGAGTAGGAGAGGTAGTGAGGTGCCCCCCAGTGAGTGAGTAGGAGAGGTAGTGAGGTACCCCCAGTGAGTGAGGAGAGGTAGTGAGGAACCCACAGTGAGTGAGTAGGAGAGGTAGCGAGGTGCCCCAGTGAGTGAGGAGAAATAGTGAGGAGCACCCAGTGAGTGAGGAGAGGTAGTGAGGTGTCCCCAGTGAGTGAGGAGGAGAGGTAGTGAGGTGCCCCCAGTGAGTGAATAGGAGAGGTGGTGAGGAGCACACAGTGAATGAGTGGGAGAGGTAGTGAGGTACCCCCAGTGAGTGAGTAAGAGAGGCAGTGAGGAGCACGCAATGAGTGAGAAGAAGTAGTGAGGAGCCCACAGTGAGTGAGGAAAGGTAGTTAGGTGTCCCCAGTGAGTGGGTAGGAGAGACAGATAGGTGCCCCAAGTAAGTGAGTAGCAGAGGTAGCGAGGTGCCCCCAGTGAGTGAGTAGGAGAGATAGTTAGGTGCCCCCAGTGAGTGAATAGGAGAGGTAGTGAGGAGCCCCCAGTGAGTGAGGAGAGGTAGTGAGGAGCCCCCAGTAAATGAGGAGAGGTAGTGAGGAGTCCCCAGTGAGTGAGTAGGAGAGACAGTGAGGTCCACCTAGTGAGTGAGGAGAGGTAGTGAGGAGCATGCAGTGAGTGGGAAGAAGTAGTGAGGTGCCCCCAGTGAGTGAATAGGAGAGGTAGTGAGGTACCCCTAGTGAGTGAGGAAAGGTAGTGAGGAGCACCAGTGAGTAAGTAGGAGAGGTAGTGAGGAGTCTCCAGTGAGTGAGTAGGAGAGACAGTGAGGTGCCCCTAGCGCGGAGGAGAGGTAGTGAGGAGCATGCAGTGAGTGAGTAGGAGAGGTAGTGAGGTGCCCCCAGTGAGTGAGTAGGAGAGGTAGTGAGGAGCACACAGTGAGTGAGTAGGAGAGGTAGTGGGGTGCCCCCAGTGAGTGAGTAGGAGAGACAGTGAGGTGCCCCCAGTAGTGAGTAGGAGAGGGAGTGAGGTGCCCCCAGTGAGTGAGTAGAAGAGGTAGTGAGGTGCCCCCAGTGAGTGAGTAGCAAAGGTAGTGAGGAACCCCCAGTGAGTGACTAGGAGAGGTAGTGAGGTGCCCCCAGTGAGTGAGTAGGAGAGACAGTGAGGTGCCCCCAGTGAGTGAATAGGAGAGACAGTGAGGTGCCCCCAGTGAGTGAGTAGGGGAGACAGTGAGGTGCCCCAAGTAAGTGAGTAGGAGAGACAGTGAGGTGCCCCCAATGAGTGAGTAGGGGAGACAGTGAGGTGCCCCAAGTAAGTGAGTAAGAGAGTTGTGAGCAGCACCCAGTGAGTGAGTAGGAGAGGTAGTGAGGAGACCCAGTGAGTGAGTAGGAGAGACAGTGAGGTGCCCCCAGTGAGTGAGTAGGAGAGACAGTGAGGTGCCCCCAGTGAGTGAGTAGGGGAGACAGTGAGGTGCCCCAAGTAAGTGAGTAAGAGAGTTGTGAGCAGCACCCAGTGAGTGAGTAGGTAGTGAGGAGACCCAGTGAGTGAGGAGAGGTGGTGAGGAGCCCCCAGTGAGTGAGGAGGAGAGACAGTGAGGAGCCTCCAGTGAGTGGGGTGAGGTAGTTAGGTGCCCCCAGTGAGTGAGTAGGAGAGGCAGTGAGGTGCCCCCAGTGAGTGAATAGGAGAGGTATTGAGGAGCCCCCAGTGACTGAGTAGGAGAGGGAGTGAGGTGCCCCCAGTGAGTGAGTAGAAGAGACAGTGAGGTACTCCAAGTAGGTGAGTAGGAGAGTTGTGAGGAGCACCCAGTGAGTGAGTAGGAAAGGTATTGAGGAGATCCCAGTGAGTGAGGAGAGGTAGTGAGGAGATTGCAGTGAGTGAGAAGACGTAGTGAGATGCCCCCAGTGACTGAGTAGGAGAAACAGTGAGGTGCCCCTAGTGAGTGAGTAGGAGAGGTAGTGAGGAGCACGCAGAGTGAGTAGGAGAGGTAGTGAGGAAACCCAATGAGTGAGTAAGCGGGGTAGTGAGGTGACCCAATGAGTGAGTCAGTAGAAGATGTGGTGCGGTGCCTCCAGTGAGTGAGTAGGAGAGGTAGTGAGGAACCTCCAGTGAGTGAGTAGGAGAGGTAGTGAGGTGCCCCCAGTGAGTGAGTAGGAGAGACAGTGAGGTGCCCCTAGTGAGTGAGTAGGAGAGGGAGTGAGGTGCCCCCAGTGACTGAGTAGGAGAGGTAGTGAGGAACACCCAGTGAGTGAAGTGGTGAGGTAGTTAGGTGCCCCCAGGGAGTGAGTAGGAGAGACAGTGGGATGCCCCCAGAGAGTGAGTAGGAGAGGTATTGAGGTGACCCAATGAGTGAGTAAGAGGGGTAGTGAGGTGACCCAATGAGTGAGTGAGTAGAAGAGGTAGTGAGGAACCTCCAGTGAGTGAGTAGGATAGGTAGTGAGGTGTCCCCAGTGAGTGAGTAAGAGAGGTAGTGAGGAGCACGCAATGAGTGAGAAGAAGTAGTGAGGAGCCCACAGTGAGTGTGGAAAGGTAGTGAGCAGTCTCCAGTGAGTGAGTTGGAGGGACAGTGAGGTGCCCCTAGTGCGGAGGAGAGGTAGTGAGGAGCATGCAGTGAGTGAGTAGGAGATGTAGTGAGGAGCATGCAGTGAGTGAGTAGGAGAGGTAGTGAGGTGCCCCCAGTGAGTGAGTAGGAGAGGTAGTGAGGAGCATGCAGTGAGTGAGTAGGAGAGGTAGTGGGGTGCCCCCTGTGAGTGAGTAGGAGAGACAGTGAGGTGCCCCCAGTGAGTAAGTAGGAGAGGGATTGAGGTTGTGCGGTGCCTCCAGTGAGTGAGTAGGAGAGGTAGTGAGGAACCCCCAGTGAGTGGAGGTGAGGTAGTTAGATGCCCCCAGTGAGAGAGTAGGAGATAGTGGGGTGCCCCCAGTGAGTGAGTAGGAGAGGTAGTGAGGAGCACACAGTGAGTGAGTAGGAGAGGTAGTGGGGTGCCCCCTGTGAGTGAGTAGGAGAGACAGTGAGGTGCCCCCAGTGAGTGAGTAGGAGAGGGAGTGAGGTGCCCCCAGTGAGTGAGTAGAAGAGGTAGTGAGGAACCGCCAGTGAGTGAGTAGGAAAGACAGTGAGGTGCCCCCAGTGAGTGAGTAGGAGAGGTAGTGAGGAACCGCCAGTGAGTGAGTAGGAAAGACAGTGAGGTGCCCCCAGTGAGTGAGTAGGAGAGGTAGTGAGGAGATCCCTGAGAGAGAGGAGAGGTAGTGAGGTGCCCCCAGTGAGTGAATACGAGAGACAGTGAGGTGCCCCAAGAGAGTGAGTCGGAGAGACAGTGAGATGCCCCAAGTAAGTGAGTAGGAGAGTTGTGAGAAGCACCCAGTGAGTGAGTAGGAGAGGTAGTGAGGAGACCCCGTGAGTGAGGAGAGGTGGTGAGGAGCCCCCTGTGAGTGAGGAGGAGAGACAGTGAGGAGCCCCCAGTGAGTGAGGAGGAGAGGTAGTGAAGAGCCCCCAGTGAGTGAGGTGAGGTAATTAGGTGCCCCCAGTGAGTGGGTAGGAGAGGGAGTGAGGTACCCCCAGTGAGTGAGTAGAAGAGGTTGTGTGGAACCCCCAGTGAGTGAGTAGGAGAGGGAGTGAGGAGCCCCCAGTGAGTGAGTAGGAGAGACAGTGAGGAGCCCCCAGTGAGTGAGGAGGAGAGGTAGTGACGTGCCCCCAGTGAGTGAGGTGAGGCATTTAGGTGCCCCCAGTGAGTGAGTAGGAGAGGGAGTGTGGTGCCCCCAGTGAGTGAGTAGAAGAGGTTGTGTGGAACCCCCAGTGAGTGAGTAGGAGAGGTAGTGAGGAGCATGCAGTGAGTGAGAAGAAGTAGTGAGATGCCCCCAGTGACTGAGTAGGAGAAACAGTGAGGTGCCCCTAGTGAGTGAGTAGGAGAGGTAGTGAGGAGCACGCAGAGTGAGTAGGAGTGATAGTGAGGTGACCCAATGAGTGAGTAAGCGGGGTAGTGAGGTGACCCAATGAATGAGTGAGTAGAAGAGGTAGTGAGGAACCTCCAGTGAGAGAGTAGGAGAGGTAGTGAGGAACCTCCAGTGAGTGAGTAGGAGAGGTAGTGAGGTGCCCCCAGTGAGTGAGTAGGAGAGGGAGTGAGGAACCCCCAGTGAGTGAGTAGGAGAGACAGTGAGGTGCCCCTAGTGAGTGAGTAGGAGAGGGAGTGAGGTGCCCACGGTGACTGAGTAGGAGAGGTAGTTAGGTGCCCCCAGGGAGTGAGTAGGAGAGACAGTGGGGTGCCCCCAGTGAGTGAGTAGGAGAGACAGTGAGGTGCCCCAAGTAAGTGAGTAGGAGAGGTAGTGAGGAGCTCCCAGTGAGTGAGGAGAGGTATGAGGAACCCCCAGTGAGTGAGGAGAGGTAGTGAGGAGCCCCCAGTGAGTGAGGAGGAGAGACAGTGAGGAGCCCCCAATTAGTGAGTAGGAGAGACAGTGAGGTGTCCCCAGTGAGTGAGGAGGTGAGGTAGTGAGGAGCACGCAGAGTGAGTAGGAGAGGTAGCGAGGTGCCCCCAGTGAGTGAGAAGGAGAGACAGTCGGGTGCCCCCAGTGAGTGAGTAGGAGAGTCAGTGAGATGCCCCCTGTGAGTGAGTAGGAGAGGTAGCGAGGAGCCCCCATTGAGTGAGTAGAAGAGGTAGTGAGGTGCCTCCAGTGAGTGAGTAGGAGAGGTAGTGAGGTGCCCCCAGTGCGTGAGTAAGAGAGACAGTGAGGTGCCCCCAGTGAGAGTAGGAGAGGGAGAGAAGTGCCCCCAGTGAGTGAGTAGGAGAGGGAGTGAGGTTGTGCGGTGCCTCCAGTGAGTGAGGAGGAGAGGTAGTGAGGAACCCCCAGTGAGTGGAGGTGAGGTAGTTAGATGCCCCCAGTGAGTGAGTAGGAGACAGTGGGGTGCCCCCAGTGAGTGAGGAGGAGAGGTAGTGAGGTGCCCCCAGTGAGTGAGTAGGAGAGGGAATGAGGTTGTGTGGTGCCTCCAGTGAGTGAGTAGGAAAGGTAGTGAGGAACCCCCCAGTGAGTGAAGAGGTGAGGTAGTTAGATGCCCCCAGTGAGTGAGTAGGAGAGAAAGTGGGGTGCCCCCAGTGAGTGAGTAGGAGAGGTAGTGGGGTGCCCCCAGTGAGTGAGTAGGAGAGACAGTGAGGTGCCCGCAGTGAGTGAGTAGAAGAGGTAGTGAGGAACCCCCAGTGAGTGAAGAGGTGAGGTAGTTAGATGCCCCCAGTCAGTGAGTAGGAGCGACAGTGGGGTGCCCCCAGTGAGTGAGTGGTTGTGAGGTGCCCCCAGTGAGTGAGTAGGAGTGGTAGTGAGGAACCCCCAGTGAGTGAGTAGGAGAGACTGAGGTGCCCCCAGTGAGTGAGTAGGAGAGGGAGTGAGGTGCCCCCAGTGAGTGAGGAGGAGAGACAGTGAGGTGCCCCCAGTGAGTGAGTAGAAGAGGTAGTTTGGTTGTGCGGTGCCTCTAGTGAGTGAGTAGGAGAGGTAGTGAGGAACCCCCAGTGAGTGAATAGGAGAGGTAGTGAGGAGCCCCCAGTGACTGAGTAGGAGAGGGAGTGAGGTGCCCCCAGTGAGTGAGTAGAAGAGACAGTGAGATGCCCCAAGTAAGTGAGTAGGAGAGTTGTGAGGAGCACCCAGTGAGTGTGGAATAGAGACAGTGAGGTGCCCCCAGTGAGTGAGTAGGAGAGGGAGTGAGGTGCGCCCAGTGAGTGGGGTGAGGTAGTTAGGTGCCCCCAGTGAGTGAGTAGGAGAGGCAGTGAGGTGCCCCCAGTGAGTGAATAGGAGAGGTAGTGAGGTGCCCCCAGTGAGTGACTAGGAGAGGTATTGAGGAGCCCCCCGTGACTGAGTAGGAGAGGGAGTGAGGTGCCCCCAGTGAGTGAGTAGAAGAGACAGTGAGGTGCCCCAAGTAAGTGAGTAGGAGAGTTGTGAGAAGCACCCAGTGAGTGAGTAGGAAAGGTAGTGAGGAGATCCCAGTGAGTGAGGAGAGGTAGTGAGGAGCCCCCAGAGAGTGTGGAATAGAGACAGTGAGTGAGGAGAGGTAGTGAGGAGATTGCAGTGAGTGAGAAGAAGTAGTGAGATGCCCCCAGTGACTGAGTAGGAGAAACAGTGAGGTGCCCCTAGTGAGTGAGTAGGAGAGGTTGTGAGGAGCACGCAGAGTGAGTAGGAGTGGTAGTGAGGTGACCCAATGAGTGAGTAAGCGGGGTAGTGAGGTGACCCAATGAATGAGTGAGTAGAAGAGGTAGTGAGGAACCTCCAGTGAGAGAGTAGGAGAGGTAGTGAGGAACCTCCAGTGAGTGAGTAGGAGAGGTAGTGAGGTGCCCCCAGTGAGTGAGTAGGAGAGGGAGTGAGGAACCTCCAGTGAGAGAGTAGGAGAGGTAGAGGAACCTCCAGTGAGTGAGTAGGAGAGACAGTGAGGTGCCCCTAGTGAGTGAGTAGGAGAGGGAGTGAGGTGCCCACGGTGACTGAGTAGGAGAGGTAGTTAGGTGCCCCCAGGGAGTGAGTAGGAGAGACAGTGGGGTGCCCCCTGAGAGTGAGTAGAAGAGACAGTGCCCCCAGTGAGTGACTAGGAGAGGTAATGAGGAGCCTCCAGTGAGTGAGTAGGAGAGGGAGTGAGAAGCTCCCAGTGAGTGAGGAGAAGTATGAGGAACCCCCAGTGAGTGAGGAGGAGAGGTAGTGAGGAGCCGCCAGGTAGTGAGGAGAGGTAGTGAGGAGCCCCCAGTGAGTGAGCAGAGACAGTGAGGTGTCCCCAGTGAGTGAGGAGGAGAGGTAGTGAGGAGCATGCAGAGTGAGTAGGAGAGGTAGTGAGGTGCCCCCAGTGAGTGAGTAGGAGAGACAGTGGGGTGCCCCCATGGAGTGAGTAGGAGAGTCAGTGAGATGCCCCCTGTGAGTGAGTAGGAGAGGTAGTGAGGAGCCCCCATTGAGTGAGTAGGAGAGGTAGTGAGGTGCCTCCAGTGAGTGAGTAGGAGAGGTAGTGAGGTGCACCCAATGAGTGAGTAAGAGAGACATTGAGGTGCCCCTAGTGAGTGAGTAGGAGAGGTAGTGAGGAGCACGCAGTGTGTAGGAGAGGTAGTGGGGTGCCCCCAGTGAGTGAGTAGGAGGGGTAGTGAGGTGCCCCCAGTGAATGAGTAGGAGAGGGAGAGAAGTGCCCCCAGTGAGTGAGTAGGAGAGGTAGTGAGGTGCCCCCAGTGAGTAAGTAGGAGAGGGAGTGAGGTTGTGCGGTGCCTCCAGTGGGTGAGGAGGAGAGGTAGTGAGGAACCCCCAGTGAGTGGAGGTGAGGTAGTTAGATGCACCCAGTGAGTGAGTAGGAGACAGTGGGGTGCCCCCAGTGAGTGAGTAGGAGAGGTAGTGAGGGTGTGTGGTGCCTCCAGTGAGTGAGTAGGAAAGGTTGTGAGGAACCCCCAGTGAGTGAAGAGGTGAGGTAGTTAGATGCCCCCAGTGAGTGAGTAGGAGAGAAAGTGTGGTGCCCCCAGTGAGTGAGTAGGAGAGGTAGTGAGGTGCTCCCAGTGAGTGAGTAGGCGAGGGAGCGAGGTGCCCCCAGTGAGTGAGTGGGAGAGGGAGTGAGGTGCCCTCTGTGAGTGAGTATAAGAGGTAGTGAGGTGCCCCCAGTGCGTGAGTAGGAGAGACAGTGAGGTTCCCCAAGTGGTGAGTAGGAGAGGGAGTGAGGAGATTGCAGTGAGTGAGAAGAAGTAGTGAGATGCCCCCAGTGACTGAGTAGGAGAAACAGTGAGGTGCCCCGAGTGAGTGAGTAGGAGAGGTAGTGAGTAGCACGCAGAGTGAGTAGGAGAGGTAGTGAGGTAACCCAATGAGTGAGTAAGAGGGGTAGTGAGGTGACCCAATGAGTGAGTCAGTAGAAGATGTAGTGCGGAACCCCCAGTGAGTGAAGAGGTGAGGTAGTTAGATGCCCTGTTTTAAAAAATTCTCAAGGTCAGGTTCGTAGGAGAGTAGTCTGACACAGAACAAACGACCAAGAGGCGAGACTGCTAGAATATGGGCATTTTATTCCCCGCAGTGTCGCACAACGGGTCTGGCTTATACTCACTCTACATGTTACAAAAACTGGGAGCCGTCAGTTCTCGTAGAGCGGTTGCCAACAACCCACGCTCGGCGGTTAAACGTAACCCCGGAGCAGACTCACCGAACTGGAGACTTTTCCAGCTGATATACTCCCTTCCAGATATAAACATTCATGTGAACAGCAGAGCAAGGCTAAAAAACACATTCCATTCTGGTTACATACAGATAAGAAGATTCACACGGGACTAAGCAACACCTCCATTCCGGTTAGATTCACACATGTATTGGGACATAATTTTTAACCGTTTCACCACATTCCACTGCTTGGAATTTTACACCACATTCCACTGCTTGGCCCAATACATGTGTTACATTATGCTTAATTCAGTTCAATTCGTTTCAGTTAATTTCAGTTCAGTCAATTCAGTGTAATTCAATTCAGTTCCGTCCATTTCAATTCAATTTAGCTCAGTTCCATTTTGTTCCGTTCAATTTGATTCACTTCAGTTCCACTCAGTTCAGTTCAGTTCAATCCCATTCAATTCTGTTAACTCCGCTTCAGCCTTTTGGACATGCCCACATCCTCCGCTGTACCCCAGGCAAGGGGTTCTTCGGCAGGACTGGGATCCTTTCTCAAACAAACTGCCACGTACATGCCCACATCCATGCCATCCCGGGACGGTCGGGACCTCCACAGTTTGTTCTTCTGGTTTCTTAGTCGTTTTCCAAAACATTGTTCTGTATCAAAATCTCTCCTCAATTGCGATTGACCCTGCTCGACTACGCCAAATGTTTTAAAAAATTCTCAAGGTCAGGTTCGTAGGAGAGTAGTCTGACACAGAACAAACGACCAAGAGGCGAGACTGCTAGAATATGGGCATTTTATTCCCCGCAGTGTCGCACAACGGGTCTGGCTTATACTCACTCTACATGTTACAAAAACTGGGAGCCGTCAGTTCTCGTAGAGCGGTTGCCAACAACCCACGCTCGGCGGTTAAACGTAACCCCGGAGCAGACTCACCGAACTGGAGACTTTTCCAGCTGATATACTCCCTTCCAGATATAAACATTCATGTGAACAGCAGAGCAAGGCTAAAAAACACATTCCATTCTGGTTACATACAGATAAGAAGATTCACACGGGACTAAGCAACACCTCCATTCCGGTTAGATTCACACATGTATTGGGACATAATTTTTAACCGTTTCACCACATGCCCCCAGTGAGTGAGTAGGAGAGAAAGTGGGGTGCCCCCAGTGAGTGAGTAGGAGAGGTAGTGAGGTGCTCCCAGTGAGTCAGTAGGCGAGGGAGTGAGGTGCCCCCAGTGAGTGAGTGGGAGAGGGAGTGAGGTGCCCTCAGTGAGTGAGTATAAGAGGTCGTGATGTGTCCCCAGTGCGTGAGTAGGAGAGGTAGTGAGGAATCCCCCGTGAGTGAGTAGGAGAGGTAGTGAGGAACCCCCAGTGCGTGAGTAGGAGAGGTAGTGGGGTGCCCCCAGTGAGTGAGTAGGAGAGGTAGTGGGGTGCCCCCAGTGAGTGAGTAGGAGAGACAGTGAGGTGCCCGCAGTGAGTGAGTAGAAGAGGTAGTGAGGAACCCCCAGTGAGTGAAGAGGTGAGGTAGTTAGATGCCCCCAGTCAGTGAGTAGGAGCGACAGTGGGGTGCCCCCAGTGAGTGAGTGGTAGTGAGGTGCCCCCAGTGAGTGAGTAGGAGTGGTAGTGAGGAACCCCCAGTGAGTGAGTAGGAGAGACTGAGGTGCCCCCAGTGAGTGAGTAGGAGAGGGACTGAGGTGCCCCCAGTGAGTGAGTAGGAGAGGCAGTGAGGTGCCCCCAGTGAGTGAATAGGAGAGGTAGTGAGGAGCCCCCAGTGACTGAGTAGGAGAGGGAGTGAGGTGCCCCCAGTGAGTGAGTAGAAGAGACAGTGAGATGCCCCAAGTAAGTGAGTAGGAGAGTTGTGAGGAGCACCCAGTGAGTGTGGAATAGAGACAGTGAGGTGTCCCCAGTGAGTGAGTAGGAGAGGTAGTGAGGAGATTGCAGTGAGTGAGAAGAAGTAGTGAGATGCCCCCAGTGACTGAGTAGGAGAAACAGTGAGGTGCCCCGAGTGAGTGAGTAGCACGCAGAGTGAGTAGGAGAGGTAGTGAGGTGACCCAATGAGTGAGTAAGAGGGGTAGTGAGGTGACCCAATGAGTGAGTCAGTAGAAGATGTAGCGCGGTGCCTCCAGTGAGTGAGTAGGAGAGGTAGTGAGGAACCTCCAGTGAGTGAGTAGGAGAGGTAGTTAGGTGGCCCCAGTGAGTGAGTAGGAGAGACAGTGGGGTGGCCCCAGTGAGTGAGTAGGAGAGACAGTGAGGTGCCCCTAGTGAGTGAGTAGGAGAGGGAGTGAGGTGCCCCCAGTGACTGAGTAGGAGAGGTAGTGAGGAACCGCCAGTGAGTGAAGAGGTGAGGTAGTTAGGTGCCCCCAGGGAGTGAGTAGGAGAGACAGTGGGGTGCCCCCAGAGAGTGAGAAGGAGAGGTAGTGAGGAGCACGCAGAGTGAGTAGGAGAGGTAGTGAGGAACCTCCAGTGAGTGAGTAGGAGAGGTAGTGAGGTGTCCCCAGTGAGTGAGTAAGAGAGGTAGTGAGGAGCACGCAATGAGTGAGAAGAAGTAGTGAGGAGCCCACAGTGAGTGTGGAAAGGTAGTGAGGAGTCTCGAGTGAGTGAGTAGGAGGGACAGTGAGGTGCCCCTAGTGCGGAGGAGAGGTAGTGAGGAGCATGCAGTGAGTGAGTAGGAGAGGTAGTGAGGTGCCCCCAGTGAGTGAGTAGGAGAGGTAGTGAGGAGCACACAGTGAGTGAGTAGGAGAGGTAGTGGGGTGCCCTCAGTGAGTGAGTCGGAGCGACAGTGAGGTGCCCCCAGTGAGTAAGTAGGAGAGGGAGTGAGGTTGTGCGGTGCCTCCAGTGAGTGAGTAGGAGAGGTAGTGAGGAACCCCCAGTGAGTGGAGGTGAGGTAGTTAGATGCCCCCAGTGAGTGAGTAGGAGACAGTGGGGTGCCCCCAGTGAGTGAGTAGGAGAGGTAGTGAGGTAGCCCCAGAGAGTGACTAGGAGAGGTATTGAGGAGCCCCCAGTGACTGAGTAGGAGAGGGAGTGAGGTGCCCCCAGTGAGTGAGTAGAAGGGACAGTGAGGTGCCCCTAGTGCGGAGGAGAGGTTGTGAGGAGCATGCAGTGAGTGAGTAGGAGAGGTAGTGAGGAGCATGCAGTGAGTGAGTAGGAGAGGTAGTGAGGTGCCCCCAGTGAGTGAGTAGGAGAGGTAGTGAGGAGCACACAGTGAGTGAGTAGGAGAGGTAGTGAGGTAGCCCCAGAGAGTGAGAAGAGACAGTGAGGTGCCCCAAGTAAGTGAGTAGGAGAGTTGTGAGGAGCACCCAGTGAGTAAGTAGGAAAGGTAGTGAGGAGATCCCAGTGAGTGAGGAGAGGTAGTGAGGAGCCTCCAGAGAGTGTGGAATAGAGACAGTGAGGTGTCCCCAGTGAGTGAGTGTGTAGGAGAGGTAGTGAGGTGCCCCCTGTGAGTGAGTCGGAGAGACAGTGAGGTGCCCCCAGTGAGTAAGTAGGAGAGGGAGTGAGGAACCCCCAGTGAGTGGAGGTGAGGTAGTTAGATGCCCCCAGTGAGTGAGTAGGAGACAGTGGGGTGCCCCCAGTGAGTGAGTAGGAGAGGTAGTGAGGTGGCCCCATTGAGTGAGTCGGAGAGACAGTGAGGTTCCCCTAGTGATTGAGTAGGAGGGACAGTGAGGTGCTCCCAGTGAGTGAGTGGCAGAGGTAGTGATGAACCCCCAGTGAGTGAGTAGGAAAGGTAGTGAGGAATCCCCGGTGAGTGAGTAGGAGAGGTAGTGATGAACCCCCAGTGAGTGAGTAGGAGAGGTAGTGTGGTTATGCGGTGCCACTAGTGAGTGAGTAGGAGAGGTAGTGAGGAACCCCCAGTGAGTGAAGAGGTGAGGTAGTTAGGTGCCCCCAGTGAATGAGTGGGAGTGGGAGTGAGGTGCCCCCAGTGAGTGAATAGAAGAGGTAGTGAGGTGCCCCCAGTGAGTGAGTAGGAGAGTTAGTGAGGAACTCCCAGTGAGTGAGTAGGAGAGGTAGTGAGGTGCCCCAGTGAGAGAGTAGGAGAGACAGTGAGGTGCCCCCAGTGAGTGAGTAGGAGAGACAGTGAGGTGCCCCAAGAAAGTGAGTAGGAGAGTTGTGTGGACACCCAGTGAGTGAGTAGGAGAGGTAGTGAGGAGACCCAGTGAGTGAGGAGAGGTAGTGAGGAGCCCCCAGTGAGTGAGGAGAGGTAGTGAGGAGCCCCCAGTGAGTGAGGAGGAGAGACAGTGAGGAGCCCCCAGTGAGTGAGTAGGATAGGTAGTGAGGAGCCCCCAGTGAGTGAGGTGAGGTAGGTAGGTGCCCCCAGTGAGTGAGTAGGAGAGGCAGTGAGGTGCCCCCAGCGAGTGAATAGGAGAGGTAGTGAGGTGCCCCCAGTGAGTGACTAGGTATTGAGGAGCCCCCAGTGACTGAGTAGGAGAGGGAGTGAGGTGCCCCCAGTGAGTGAGTAGGAGAGGGAGTGAGGAACCCCCAGTAAGTGAGTAGGAGAGTTGTGAGGAGTACCCAGTGAGTGAGTAGGAAAGGTAGTGAGGAGATCCCAGTGAGTGAGGAATAGAGAAGTGAGGTGTCTCCAGTGAGTGAGTAGGAGAGGTAGTGAGGAGCATGCAGTGAGTGAGAAGAAGTAGTGAGATGCCCCCAGTGACTGAGTAGGAGAAACAGTGAGGTGCCCCTAGTGAGTGAGTAGGAGAGGTAGAGAGGAGCACGCAGAGTGAGAAGGAGAGGTAGTGAGGTAACCCAAAGAGTGAGTAAGAGGGGTAGTGAGGTAACCCAATGAGTGAGTCAATAGAAGATGTAGTGCGGTGCCTCCAGTGAGTGAGTAGGAGAGGTAGTGAGGAATCTCCAGTGAGTGAGTAGGATAGGTAGTTAGGTAGCCCCAGTGAGTGAGTAGGAGAGACAGTGGGGTGGCCCCAGTGAGTGAGTGTGTAGGAGAGGTAGTGAGGTGCCCCCAGTGAGTGAGTAGGAGAGACAGTGAGGTGCCCCTTGTGAGTGAGTAGGAGAGGGAGTGAGGTGCCCCCAGTGACTGAGTAGGAGAGGTAGTGAGGAGATCCAATGAGTGAGTAAGAGGGGTAGTGAAGTGACCCAATGAATCAGTGAGTAGAATAGGTAGTGAGGAACCTCCAGTGAGAGAGTAGGAGAGGTAGCGAGGAGATCCCAGTGAGTGAGGAGTGGTAGTGAGGTGCCCCCAATGAGTGAATAGGAGAGACAGTGAGGTGCCCCCAGAGAGTGAGTAGGAGAGACAGTGAGATGCCCCAAGTAAGTGAGTAGGAGAGTTGTGAGAAGCAGCCAGTGAATGAGTAGGAGAGGTAGTGAGGAGACCCCGTGAGTGAGGAGAGGTAGTGAGGAGCCCCCTGTGAGTGAGGAGGAGAGACAGTGAGGAGCCCCCAGTGAGTGAGGAGGAGAGGTAGTGGAGCCCCCAGTGAGTGAGTTGAGGTAGTTAGGTGCCCCCAGTGAGTGAGTAGGAGAGGGAGTGAGGTGCCCCCAATGAGTGAGTAGAAGAGGTTGTGAGGAACCCCCAGTGAGTGTGTAGGAGAGGGAGTGAGGAGCCCCCAGTGAGTGACTAGGAGAGGTAGTGAGGAGCATGCAGTGAGTGAGAAGAAGTAGTGAGATGCCCCCAGTGACTGAGTAGGAGAAACAGTGAGGTGCCCCTAGTGAGTGAGTAGAGGAGGTAGTGAGGAGCACGCAGAGTGAGTAGGAGAGGGAGTGAGGTGACCCAATGAGTGAGTGAGTAGAAGACATAGTGAGGAACCTCCAGTGAGAGAGTAGGAGAGGTAGTGAGGAACCTCCAGTGAGTGAGTAGGAGAGGTAGTGAGGTGCCCCCAGTGAGTGAGTAGAAGAGGGAGTGAGGAACCCCCAGTGAGTGAGTAGGAGAGGGAGTGAAGTGCCCCCTGTGAGTGAGTAGGAGAGGTAGTGAGGTGCCCCCAGTGAGTAAGTAGGAGAGGGAGTGAGGTTGTGCGGTGCCTCCAGTGCGTGATGGGAGATGTAGTGAGGAACCCCCAGTGAGTGGAGGTGAGGTAGTTAGATGCCCCCAGTGAGTGAGTAGGAGACAGTGGGGTGCCCCCAGTGAGTGAGTAGGAGAGGTAGTGAGGTGCCCACAGTGAGTGAGTAGGTGAGACAGAGGTTCCCCTAGTGAGTGAGTAGGAGAGGTAATGAGGAGCACGCAGTGTGAGTGGGAGAGGTAGTGAGGTGCCCCCAGTGATTGAGTAGGAGGGGTAGTGAGGTGCCCCCAGTGAGTGAGTAGGAGAGGGTGAGGTTGTGCGGTGCCTCCAGTGAGTGAGTAGGAAAGGTAGTGAGGAACCCCCAGTGAGTGAAGAGGTGAGGTAGTTAAATGCCCCCAGTGAGTGAGTAGGAGAGAAAGTGGGGTGCCCCCAGTGAGTGAGTAGGAGAGGTAGTGAGGTTCCGCCAGTGAGTGAGTAGGAGAGGGTGTGAGGTGCCCCCAGTGAGTGAGTAGAAGAGTCAGTGAGGTGCCCCCTGTGAGTGAGTAGGAGAGGTAGTGAGGAACCCCTGGTGAGTGAGTAGAAAAGTTAGTTTGGTTGTGCGGTGCCTCTGGTGAGTGAGTAGAAGAGGTAGTGAGGAACCCCCAGTGAGTGAAGAGGTGTGGTAGTTAGATGCCCCCAGTGAGTGAGTAGGAGAGACGGTGGGGTGCCCCCAGTGAGTGAGTGGGAGTGGGAGTGAGTGCCCCCAGTGAGTGAGTAGAAGAGGTAGTGAGGTGCCCCCAGTGAGTGAGGAGAGGTAGTGAGGAGCCCCAGTGAATGAGGAGGAGAGGTAGTGAGGTCCGCTCAGTGAGTGAGGAGAGGTATTGAGGAGCCCCCAGTGAGTGAGAAGAGGTAGTGAGGAGCCCCTAGTGAGGGAGTAGGAGAGACAGTGAGGTGTCCCCAGTGAGTGAGGAGAGGTAGTGAAGAGCCCCCAGTGAGTAGGAGAGGTAGAAAGGTGCCCCCAGTGAGTGAGTAGGAGAGACAGTGATGAGCCCCAGTGAGTGAGTAGGAGAGGTAGTGAGGTGCCCCCAGTGAGTGAGGAGGAGAGGTAGTGAGGAGTCCCCAGTGAGTAGGAGAGGTAGTGAGTTGCCGCCAGTGAGTGAGGAGAGGTATTGAGGAGCCCCTAGTGAGTGAGGGGTGGTAGTGAGGTGTCCCCAGTGAGTTAGGAGGAGAGGTCATGAGGAGCCCCCCAGGGTGAGGAGGAGAGGTTGTGAGGAGCCCCCAGTGAGTGAGGAGAAGTAGTGAGGAGCCCCCAGTGAGTGAGGAGGAGAGGTAGTGAGAAGCACCTAGTGAGTGAGGAGGAGAGGTAGTGAGGAGCACCTAGTGAGTGAGGAGTAGAGGTAGTGAGGATCCCCCAGTGAGTGAGGAGAGGTAGTGAGGATCCCCCAGCGAGTGAGGAGAGGTAGTGAGGAGCCCCCAGTGAGTGAGGAGAGGTAGTGAGGAGCCCCCAGTGAGTGAGGAGAGGTAGTGACGAGCCCCCAGTGAGTGAGGAGGCGAGGTAGTGAGGAGCCCCCAGTGAGTGAGAAGGAGAGGGAGTGAGGAACACCCCGTGAGTGAGCAGGAAGCACATAGGGCAGGAGGGTTAGCAGTTTGGGAGATTGTGATGAATGCAATTGGGAGAGATGTAGACCATGAGACCTGGTGAGAGACCTGTGCCGTGGTAGAATTAGAGAGTTTGTTGTGTGAGTGTGAGGTAGCAGAGAGAAAGGGAGTTAAAGGCCTGACTGTTAATCCAGAGACCCAGGTAATGTTCTGGGGACCCGGGTTCAAATCCCATCATGGCTGACAGTGGAAGTTGAATTCAGTTAAAATGCTCCTGTGAAGCAGGGGGTCAGATTGCCTTTCTCCAGGGCCATGTTTTCAGTGTTGAAGCTTGAATACCGCAATGAGAGGGATTGCCACTGGCTTGCAACATCTGATTCCAAGGAAGGGTCACCTGATTCGAAATGTTAACTTTGATTTCTCTCCACAGATGCTACCAGACCAGCTGAACGTTTCCAGTAATTTCTGTTTTCCCTCTCTGGCATTGTGCGCAGCTGAAGTTTTAACACGAGTGCAGGGACATGTATGCTGGAAGGTCTCAGCAATAGTGAGCACTTCCACCACCTCGTGAACCTTCCCCCAAGAAATGTGGCTGACAGCTCAGCTGCCCTGTGACTGAGGTGAAAAGCTGAAGATCACAAGGCAACTCTCTCGTGTCATGGCTTGACTTGCAACAAGCTACAGAGACCAATAAAATCTCACATTCAAGCCCCGATCCATTTCAAACACAACAAACCTGTTCAATCAGCCTGTTCAGCGTTGCTATTACACATCTCTGGAGTAGGTAGGACCGGAGACCAGGACACCTGGCTCAAATATAGGGACATTACCACCACAACACCCAGAAACTGCTCCCCCACCCCCCGTCAGATTGTTTTAGGTTGATACGCTGAATTGTCATGTCTAAAAAGAAAATTCTCCTTCAGCTGATTGTTAGCCTCAGCCCATCCCCAAAAATGTTCATTGGAAACAGAATCACTCTGAGCAACAAGACATACAAAACTACAAATGCATTATACTCGTTAGCAATTCTATGTGCAAAGACAGGGTTGTGGAACATCACCTACATATTCTTCCATTTAAATTAGCAAATGAAGAACAAGGCAGGCACCTTTATCAGGGGGACAGCTTCCCCCCAGTTGATTTTTGATTTCATAATCTTCCTGAGTGATGTTTTGTGTCTAAGTACAATACACAAGCTTATAAACAGAGAATGGACCCCTGTCTGAGGTGGAGAATAGCACAGTTACCTTGTATACTTTCAGGAGAGGAAGAGAGAAGAAATCAGAAAAAAATAAACAACATTCAAACACAGATACATCTCTAATGATATACCTTGGGTTTGAAAGCTCTTATTTTCAAAAAACACCATGATGCCAAGTTACTGCATGCCATACTGTCACATGTTGCTAATTTCTTTATTTTGCTTGAAAGAGCATGGTGTGACCAGAATCTGACTGGAAATAATAAGTCACAGTTATTATTGCAGTCCATTCTATAGAGAATAAAACAATAAATCTACTTCATTGAGAAGACAGAAAATCTCTCGTGTATCTCTGAATGGTGATTTATGAAGGAGTTTCAAAGAGAAGTTCACACCTGAATCAATCCAAAATAAGAAAATCCTCATTTTATGGAGAAAGTCCAATTTCTTTGCAATCTCATTGCTCACTTTATAATAAAATGTCACTATGCGGGTACAAGGAGAAGTTTTGTTGGTTTATATTAGTTATGTAACAGACTGCATACCTGTCATCATTTCCACCAACATCAGCAGAGTTAATATTTTGTTGCACTGTTAAAGATTTGCCAGGTAGGGCTGATGGAGATCGTGATCCCAGACCAATGGGGAAACATATTTTGAATTTCTATAAGGACACATATCCCGTGGGATCATAAGTCTACAAGCAAATTCCTGCAGACACTGGAATATGTACTGAAAACAAAAAATGCTGGAAATCATAAGCATCCGTTGGGAGAGAGCAAGCTAACATTTCAAGTCTAGATAACTTCTCCATAGTTGGCAGAGAGGAAATATTACCCACCAATGTGAAAATACTAGTTTTCAATGGTACAAAAGTGCAGCATGACAGTGGGTGACAGTCAATGATCCCACAAAGGTAATTAAGACAAGTCTCGGCACTCCTCATAATACAAACCCTTCATGACAATGGCCTTCACTCACATCTTTGTCACTCAAAGGAGACAGTGAGGTCTGCAGATGCTGGAGATCAGAGTTGAGAGTGTGTTGCTGGAAAAACACAGGTCAGGCAGCATCCGAGGAACTGGAAAATCAACATTCTGGGCCGGAGCCCTTCATCCAGAAATCTGGCCCGGAATGTCGATTTTCCTGCTCCTCAGATGCTGCCTGACCTGCTGTGCTTTTCCAGTAACACACTCTCAATTCTTTGACACTCAAAGTTGTTTTACCCCAGCGATCAGTTGTCAGAGGATTTCTGCTAAGAATAACCTTGGTAAATACTGATGCACCTTAATGTACAAAAGTACTTTATGAATTTATATTACTTGTCTCAAGTACTGCAGTTAGTCTTCAAGAGTGTGATTTAAGGAAACAATCCACTTCTATATTTCCACATGGAATGCATGCAGTTGTTCAAGGTAAAACATCAATGTCATTTAAGTACCCTTAACACCATCCTCTCTCCCTTTAAAAGGAAAGTTTTGTCTGAGAAATGGAAGCAGGAAGGAGCAGCAATCCTGTAAACATTGACTGTGCATTAAAAGGAAACTCTGTAAATCATTGCCAGGCCAACAGCAGAGTTAACTGGAGCGGAAGGTTTGCAAGTTAAGTTTGTAACAGCAGGCTTGGGGAAAATGGGATCTGCTCAGAGTGATAGTTTCAGCTTCTTGTACTTTCTCACAGTATTCTAATATCCTGAAACTCAGTAATTATTTCCTCAAATGAGACCGCACATCTAAAGAAGTTCGTCTGTATTTCCCATTTAAAAGATTGTCTTGTCGAAGATGCCACCCACAATGATAATCAGCAAGGCCCTTTCACTAGAGAATTAGTTGTTGGTAATTGCTATCTATTCCTCACCAAATGCATTGTGACATCTTACTTAAAGCAAACACCAACACAGAGACACTCACTCAAGAGAAATTAGGTTGTCCCATAGAAAAATTCGCATCCCCAGTTCACAACAGCAGAGGAAAATGAGACCCATTCTTGAATGCAAAAGCTAATTTTCTATTTGAACTACAAAATGATGTTTTAAATTTTGATTTAAAATGTAATGATGTAAATGTTTAGAAGTGATTAAAGAATGTAAAATACCATTACATTACAATATATGATTTAAAGCATTCCAGTTGAGCAATCGCTTATTGCAACAAAAACAACATAAAGCACATTTATAGTGGGTTTAGCATAGAAACATATCCCAAGGCACTTCTCAAAGGCATAAGGGGAATAAAAACTGGATCCATGCCAAATGAGAAATCAGGAGAAGCACAATGAAATTCATTCAAAAAGATTTAGGGAGATGGTGAAGGAGGCAGGAAAAGATAAATGAGGAATGGTTTAATGAGGTAATGCCAGTGCATGGCACCTTGAAAATTCAAAGGACCACTGTCAATGGTTGGTTCTGAAAAGGTCACTTATGTGTAGAGGTACAAGACACAAGTATGATTCGTAATGAATATTTTATGTCTGTTTTCACAAAAGTGTTGATTGAACCAGTCGTTATAGCTAAGGAGAGAAAAGAGTGATATCTTGGATGGGGAAACCTAGTGAAGGTGAAAATATTACTGTGTTTAGCATTCTTGAGATGTAGATAACTCAGCAGGCTACTATGCGAAGCAAGCTCCAACTAACATTTCAGTCTTCATTGGTTATGGGTCTGGTGCCAGAGGGTGGACAGATGGCTAACATTGGAATATTGTTTATAAAGTGGGGCAGGGATAGAATCAGGTAATTACAGGCTAGCCAGCCGAACCTTGGTGGTGGCAAATTATTAAAAACATTTTGAGAATGTTAGCTCTTGTTTAGAAAAGCATGGATTAATCAAGCTTAGTTGGCTTGAATTTGTTAAGGGAAAGACATTTCTAATTAAGTTGATTTTATGGGGAAAGAAAGAGGAGCATCAAATGAGGGTAGCGTGTTTGATGTACTCCACATTGGTAGTCTCCAAAATGTTGTCCGCCAACCACTGATGGTCCATGAATGACCTCCAGGTGGTCTGAAACACAAGTCACTGATGCACAGTGCCATGGCCAAGACAGCATGGAAGAACAGGCCAGAACACTATTCCCCACCACTCATATGACAACACACGGATGGGCTTCTGTTAGCAGGGCATAAATCATAAGCATAGCAACAAAAATAAAATTTTATCAGCAAGCTTTATATTACTGTTACAACCTATAACTGAGAGAATGAGCCTTTTGGGCTGAAGACAAAGAAGCAGAAGTCATAGAGTCACAGAGATGATACAGCATGGAAACAGGCCCTTGGGTCCAACCTGTCCATGCCGACCAGATATCCCAACCCAATCTAGTCCCACCTACCAGCACCCAGCCCATATCCCTCCAAACCCTTCTATTCATATACCCATCCAAATGCCTCTTAAATGCTGCAATTGTACCAACCTCCACCACATCCTCTGGCATCTCATTCCATACCCGTACCACACACGTTGCCCCTTAGGTCTCTTTTATAATGTTCCCCTCTCACACTAAACCTATGCCCTCTAGTTCGGGACTCCCCGACCTCAAGGAAAAGACTTTGTCTATTTATCCTATCCATGCCCCTCATAATTTTGTAAACCTCTATAAGGTCACCCCTCAGCCTCCGATGCTGCAGGGAAAACAACCCCAACCTGTTCAGCCTTTCCCTATAGCTCAAATCCTCCAACCCTGGCAACATCCTTGTAAATCATTTCTGAACCCTTTCAAGTTTCACAACATCTTTCTGATAGGAAGGAGACCAGAATTACATGCAATATTCCAACAGTGGCCTAACCAATGTCCTGTACAGCCGCAACATGACCTCCCAACTCCTGCACACAATACTCTGACCAATAAAGGATAGCATACCAAACTCCTCCTTCACTATCCTATCTACCTGCGACTCCACTTTCAAGGAGCTATGAACCTGCACTCCAAGATCTCTTTGTTCAGGAACACTCCCTAGGACCTTACCATTAAATGTAAAAGTCTTGCTAAGATTTGCTTTCCCAAAATGCAGCACCTCACATTTATCTGAATTAAACTCCATCTGCCACTTCTCAGCCCATTGGCCCATCTGGTCAAGATCCTGTTGTAATCTGAGGTAACCCTCTTTGCTGTCCATTACGCCTCCAATTTTGGTGTCATCTGCAAACTTACTAACTGTACCTCTTATGCTCGCATCCAAATCATTTATGTAAATGACAAAAAGTAAAGGACCCAGCACTGATCCTTGTGGCACTCCACTGGTCACAGGCCTCCAGTCTGAAAAACAACCCTCCACCACCACCCTCTGTCTTCTACCTTTGAGCCAGTTCTGTATCCAAATGGCTAGTTCTCCCTATATTCCATGGAATCTAACCTTGCTAATCAGCCTCCCATGGGGAACCTTGTCGAACGCCTTACTGAAGTCCATATAGATCAAATCTACTGCTCTGCCCTCATCAATCTTCTTTGTTACTTCTTCATAAAACTCAATCAAGTTTGTGAGACATGATTTCCCACGCACAATGCCATGTTGACTACCCCGAATCAGTCCTTGTCTTTCCAAATACATGTACAGCCTGTCCCTCAGGATTCCCTCCAACAACTTGCCCACCACCGAGGTCAGGCTTACCGGTCTATAGTTCCCTGGCTTGTCTTTACCACCTTCCTTAAACAGTGGCACCACATTTGCCAACCTCCAGTCTTCTGGCACCTCACCTGTGACTATTGATGATACAAATATCTCAGCAAGAGACCCAGCAATCACTTCTCTAGCTTCCCACAGAGTTTCCCCAAAGTGTTTGAACGTGAAGCCTAACATGGGACCAAAGCTCCCCAGCCTGAAACCAGACATTGTCTCATAGCTGTCTCAGGAACAGCAGCAACATTCTACCTGGTGTATTCCCAAGGGAGGATGATGTCTGGTTTCGAGGGAACCTTGCATGTGATGGGGTCCCCAAGTGTCACTAACCCTTGTCCTTCCAGGTAGTAGAGGTTGTGGGCTTGGAAGATGCTATAGGAAGTGGCTTGTGAGTTGCTGCAGAGCATTGTCTCTATTGTACACACTGCTGCCCCTCTGTATCAGTGATGAAGGAGTCAATTAATTTCAATGAGATTATTTGCAAGGGCAAACAGAAGCAGGTTTTGATCAGAGATCTGCAGGATGTTTTGCACCATCCAAGTGTTCTGCAGGTGAAAACATTTGAGAACTAAAGATTTACACAGGTCTAAGCAAAGCTTTCAATAATATCCTTCACATCAGATTGGTCAGAAAATTAAAAGGTTTAGGAATTCAAGAGGAAGTTATAAGTTGTTTCCAAAATTGGTTCAATGGCAGGAAGCACAGGGTAATGAACACTGCGGTTCATGTGGTGTAGGTAAATCTGTGGTGTTGTCAGGGACGGAGCTCTAGGATATTGACCTAGAGACAGTGAAGTCAGTATAATGTATGGCTTGGAGGGGAACTTACACTTAGCAATGATTCCATGTCTCTTCCCTTCTCCTTTAGAGGAGCATTCAAGTTAAATCAAGAAGGCTGTGTTTTCCTGGGAAGTGTTAAGCTTCTTGAGTGTTATTGGAGCTGCACTCAGTCTGGCAAGCAGGGAATATCTGATTATACTCCTTGTAGATGGTGGACAGGCTTTGCGGAGTCAGGAGGTGAGTTAGTTGCTAAAGAAATCCTAGCCCCTGTATTTTAGCCACTGTATTTCTTTGGCTGGTCCTATTCAAAATCTGGTCAATGTCAACACCCAGGATATCTATGGTGGGGATTTAGTGATGATAATGCCATTAAAATATCAAGTGGAGATGGTTAGATGATTTCTTATCGGAAATGGTCAATGTCTGGCATTTAAGTAGAAAGCATCGAACATCAGCAAAAGCTGATGTGCATTGTCAAACACTTGGTGCATTTGGAAATGGGCTGCTTTAGTTTTTGAGGAGTTGTAAATGGTGTTGAATATTGTCCAAATCAGTGGACAAGTTCGTTTCTGGTCTTATGGTGAAGGGAAGGTCATTGATGTAGCAGTTGAAGATGGTGGGGCTTTAGACACTACCCTGAGGAGCTCCTTCAGAGATATCCTGAGGCTAAGATAATTGACTTCCAATATCCACAACCATCTTCTTCCATTTTCCCCATGATTCTCATTGACTTCAATTTATGAGGGCTGACTGTGATCCCACATTCTTTCAAATGCTTTGTTCTGAAGGGCATTCACTCACATCTTGAGTTAAGTTCTTTAGTTCATGTTTGAATGAGATTGTAAGATGTCAATAGGAAGGTGGACTTGATAAAAACAAAACTAAGCATCAGTAAGCCATTGGTATGAAAGTACCAGTTGGTAGAACAGTACTGGGACAGCTTGATCAGAAACAAGCCCAACTCTGCACAAATCTTCAACAGCTGGTATCTTACGGTGGTCCATTGCCTTTGCTGTATTCACTGCGTTCAGCCAAATATTTATCAAGTGAAGTGCATTGAATTGGTACAAGATTGACATCTGCAATGCTGAGCGGTTCAGGAGGAGATTCATCATCCATTTCTGGTTGAAGGTGATTTCAAAAAGTTCTGCCTTGGCTTTTACACATGTGCTTGGAGAACATATTATTGAGGATAGGGATATTTGTGGAGCTTCCTTCTGTTAATTGTTCAGTTGTCAAGCACATTCACTTCTGGATGTGACTGAATTAAAAGGTCATTTCAATGAAGCTCCACAGGACTCAGTCGCAAATGGAATTGATCCTGGACAAATATGAGGCAGTGTATTTGGGAAGGACAGACAAGGTCCAAAGGGGTGGATAATAAATGATAGGATTCTGAGAAATACAGAGGAAGAGAGGGAGCATTTCCCCAGAGTCCTTAAGATAGGACAATTAGTTAATGTGGTCAAGAAATCATATAGGATACAGTGCATTTTGTTAAATTTTTAAAGGAAAACTTTATCTTATAAGGTATTTACAAAAAACTGATATTCTGATTTTCTACATCTGCAAGTGGTGGCCATTAGTTTCCTGCTTATTTATAGCAGAAAAGAGTTCATAACGCATCATTTAGTGACTTTAATATATTCTTATGTATTACTACGCAATTGTGAAGTGAAATAATCATAAAAACCAAAAAAACTGCAAATGATGTAAAGAGACATGAATAGAAATTGCTGGAAAAGCTCAGCTGGTCCAGCAGCATCTGTGGAAAGAAATCAGAGCTAACGTTTCAGGTCGAGTAATTCTTCCTCAGAACTCAGATCACCCCCATGTTTGGTGAATAAAACTGAATCACATCAGCTTTCAGGCTCTTAGTCCCAAATGTACTTATCACATGCGACAATCTGCAGCTTGTTCAAGAATGTAAAACTACAAGCTACAGTTATCAATAAAGTGACAGGACACAGAGTACAGACTCCGTTCATTTCTTTTTATTCAGCATTTGCATAGACAGCAGCTTTGTTGACATCTGGTTTTGTTGTAATGTGACAGCTGCTGTGTAAACATTTTTGCATTCAAGAATTTTGACACAGAGCAATATCTGTCACTGACAGAGCAGGAATTAATAGGGATTAGAAAATACCTCAGAATGGCTTGGGTTGTCCATGTCTAATATGTATGTAAGTGTATATCTCCTTTTAAGGAGGTACTGCCACAATTCAGGAACAGTTTTCATTAAAAATCTCCTGAGCATAAATGGCCTTTTACCAATTCATCAAAGCAGCTGTAAAAAAATTCAAAGACGATAAATTTTTTAAAGGTTTATTTAATTCCTTTCCTGCCCTATGACACCTCTCAACCTTCATTTCCTGATTCACTTTTCCATCTGGTATTTAGCTCTCTGCCTTGTTATGCATCGCCATTGATTGCTTTACAATGTTTCTGTCAACTCAATGTTTTAAGCTCCTTTTTAAATGGTTTCAGATGGTGATGTCAGTGATAAATACTTTAAAAAATTTTTTTGTTATAGTTTCTCCTAGTCATCCCTTGGCAACCAGATTCATCCACGGTATTAAACATATTAACTTGACAGTGAACTTGGGCATTGTGCATTATGAAAACTGTGTACTACATGTTCTAGTGCTACACTACATAAGTTGCTAAGAGCTAATGCATATATTTACCAGTTTTCTCTCCCAAAGAAACTTGTTTGATTTCAATTCACCTGAAATTAGATTTCATTTTCTAGTTGATTGCATCAGCTTTAGCAGTGATTCTGATGAAGACATAGCTTAAAAATTGGGTTTCTGTTGCACTTAGTATAGCTGTGGTTGGACTATACTATCACTCCTTGTCACAGGATCACAGAAGTCTTAAGGCACAATAAGAGGTCAATAAGCCCATTACATCGCATCGCCGCTTCAAATAAGTATTATTTGCCTGTGCCAATCAATCTCTTGCTTTTTCCCCATATCTCACACAATATTTCTGTCCAAATAATTGTCCAATGCATTCTTGAATATTTAAATTGAACCTGCCCCACCAAAACAATATACTCCACACCCTGACTACTTGCCGTATGAGAAATCTTTTCTCACACTACTTTTGATCCTTTTGGCAATCACTTTAAATCTATGGCCTCTCGTGTCTTTTCCTTTAATGAATGTGAATGGTTTCTCCCTATCCATGCTATCCAGCTACTCATGATTTTGAAAGCTATCAGATCTCCTCTTACCTTCTCCTCTCCAAAGAGGACGGTCTCAGCTCTTTAATCTATTCTCCAAACTGAAGTTGATCTTTCCTGGGACTATTCCTGTGCACTATTTCTGACTCTTTCCATTGCAATCACATCCTTTGTATATTATGGCGCCCAAAACTGTACACTTCAGCTAAGATCTAACAAGTGTCTTATATAAGTTCAACATCACTTTCCTGATCTTTTACTCTATGCCTGAATTAATAAAGCTGAAGATACTGAATACTTTATTTACTGTTTTCTCTACCTATCCTGCCACCTCAGTGAACCATGCACATATCCATCCAGGTTCCTCTGGCTTTGGCCTTGTACCCCCTTTAGAATTGTGCCTCTATTTTAAACTGTCTTTCAATGTTTTTTCCACCAAAAGTGCATTACCTCACTCCTCTCTGCACTGAATCTCATTGGCCACCTAGCTGCCCACTCTCCCAACTTGTTAGTGTCCTTTTGGAGTTTCATGCTATTCTCCTCATAATTTACATTTCTTCCAGGTTTCATGCTTTCTGCAAATTTCAAAATTGTCTCCTGCACACCAAATGTTTGAGCTTTAGTATATATCAGGGTCCCATAAAACAAGGGTCCCAGCACTGATCCCTGGGGAATTCCACTATAAACCTTTCTCCAGCCTGAAAATACCCAGTGACTGTTACTCCCTATCTCCTATTACTCAGCCAGTTTTGTCTCCACATTACAACTGTTCTTTTTATTCTTATAACTTTCCTCACAGGTCTGTTGTGTGTCACTATATCAAATGCCTTGGGTAATCCATGTAAACCATATCCACAGTGTTACCCTCAGTGAGCCTTTCTATTATCTCCTCAAAGATCTCCAGCAGGTTGGTCAAACTCATTTCCCTGACAGAAATCCACACTGATTCTTCCTAATCCATTCACTCTTTCCTGAATATTTTTTTTTTAGAATGTTCCCCACCAATGACATTCGGCTGGTTGAAAGTGCTGTGCTTGGAAAAGGTGATAAGTTTTTTAATTCTTCAGTCTTCTGGTACTTTCCCCGAGTCGAGGGAAGACTGAAAGATTATAGCCTCTACTTATACAATTTCCACTCTCACTTCCATCAAATCCTTGCAAGCATCTCATCTGGTCCCAGCGCCTAGTCAACTTTGGACACTGGCCTGAGTAACATTTCCTTTTTTACAAACATATGCAAGTTATTAATTGAACTCCTCAGCCATACAATGATCTTTCTACTCTACACAGCTGCATGGTTCAGAGAATCTATGCACTCTGATTGGCATATGAAAGGACTGACTTGCGGTTCTGGAAGCTGCTGCCATGTACAGAGCATGGAAGTCTGTGCAATGGCAGGAAAAATTAAATAGAACACAGCAGCCATGGTCCTTGCGTCCATGTATAAATCCCCACATTTATCCACTTTATTTTTCACCTGTGAAGTTCACTCAACCTGTCCAAATTCCCTCGAAGACTCCTTGAATTATCTTTACAATTCACACACATACCTAGTTTCCTATTGTCTGCAAACTCAAATATTACATTTAGTCTCATATCAAAATAACTTGTAAAGGGTTTGAACAACTGGGAACCAAATACTGTTCCTTGGAGCACGCAGGGGGTTGTTCAGCTCAGCTGGCTCGATGACGGGCTCTCAGGCAGTACCAACAGTGCAAGTTCAATCTCTGTTCTGGCTGAGGTTGCTATGAAGGTCATGCATTCACAACTTTTCCCCATTGCCCAAAATGTAGTGACCCTCAGGTTAAACCGCCAGTAGTCATCTCTCTCGCTGTCCCTCTCAGGAGACGGAGCCCTCTGGGACTTTATCCTGCAGTGTGTTGTAAGTCACAACCTGAGAATTAACCATCTATTACTACTCTCGGTTTTTTCTTGCTGTTAACCAAACCTCAACCTATTCCACCACCGAATACCAGTTTCGATTCTATGTGCTGTCATTTTGTTTACTAATCTCCTGTGCAGCTGCTTACCAAAAGCCCTCTGAAAATCCAAATACACTGATTTCCCACTTTAGTACTCTGCTAGTGACGTCCTTAAAAACACAAACAGGTTTTTCCAAAATTATTTCCATTTTATTAATCTGTGACTCTGACTCTGCCCAGTCAGATCTCTATTTTCTAATTGTCCAGTTGCCGTGTCCTTTACAATAGATGCTAGCAATTTTCTTACTACTGGCATCAGACTATTGAATCTACGGATCCCAATTTCTCTCTCCCTCCTTACATTTGTAACCTTCCAGTCTGCAGGCATCATTCCAGAATCTCTTGAATTGAAAGATGGCCATACCAATGCATCCATTATCTCCATTGCCACCTCTTTCAAGACTCACATATAGATTTGTCAACTTTCAACCCTACTATGTTCATCCAAAATTACTCATTTACTGAAACTAATTTCTCTCAGTTCCTCATTCTCATTAGTCCCTTGAAAATCTATTACATTGGTGAGATTTTTTGTATCATCTGCTGTGAAGATAGACACAATTAATTATTTAGCTTCTCTGCAGTTTCTCTTTTGCCCATCATAAATGTTGTCTCTGTCTATATTCACATTTGTCTTTGTGAACCTTTTCCTTTCACATACCTGTGAAACCTTTAATAGTCTGTTTTTATGCTCACTACTAATTTTCAATCACCACTTTTCAGTTCTTACCTTCCTTTGCTGAATTCTAAATATGTTCTCAATCCTCAGGTTCACTATTTTTTGTTGGCAACTTTGTAAACTTTCTCCTTTAGCTAATTAAAATATTTAACTTCCTTTGTTGGCCACTTCCTTTGTTGCTGTAAAATAATGCATGCTTCTTAAACATGCATTAGTTCTTTAAATACCTGCCTTTGCCTGTCTGCTGTCATTCATGTTTATACATTTTCCAATTCAACATAAACTTCATAATTTCGCATTTAGATTTGAGATTCCAGTTTCAAATTGATCTACATGATTTTGAGATTTATTGGGAAATCTGTCATAATATGACCAGTCCTCCCTAAAGATTATTGATTAACTCTTTCTCATTGCATAATACTAGATCTAAAATACCCTGTTCCCTTGTTGGTTCCTCAATAACCTTTTCTAGAAAACCAGCATGTCTACATTCAAAGAACGTGTCCTCCACAATATTGGTGCTCATTAGATTTACCTAGTCTTATGTAGATTGGAGTTACTATAATTTTTGCAGGACCCTGTTACATTCATCACTAACATCCTGGTTTTTACAGTGCCCTATATTCCACTACTGTTTATTGACCTATAAACAACTCTGACCAACGTTTGTTAACACTTGCTATTTCATAGCTCCATCCAAACACATACAGTTCCAAAAAAGTCATTCCAGGTTTGAAACATTAACTGTGTTTCTCTCTCCAGAGGTGGTGTTGAACCTACTGAGATTTTCCAAAATTCTCTGTGTTCCAGGTTCTCAGCAAGCATATCTTGTTCTTCTAAGGTAAGTTACTCTTTACATGTTGAATTTCCTTGAATATTCAGTTCCAGTTCCCAGCTGTGGTCTTCTTGCAGTCATCTCCTTAATAGCAAACTTTTAATATTTGTTTATCTCCATTTATGTCATCAATTCATCTCCCTTGTTGTGAATGCTCTGTTCATTCAGATAGAGATGTCTTTAGTTCTGCTTTATAACTCCATATTTTTACTCTATTTGACATTAGTATTTGTTTCTACTGCCTATCGTTTATGTCTTTTCTACTTCCCAAAACCAGCCTTGCTTTTCTCCGAGCTGGATTCCTTCATGCTCCCAAAGCTCTGCCAAGCTCGTTTAAACCTCCTAACAAATTGTCTTGCAAGTTCTGTTCCTGCTAAGGTGCAACTTGTCCTCCTTGTATACATTCTCACCTGTCCCAGTACCAGCCCAGAAATCTAATGACCTCCTTCCTATACTATTTCTTCAATTCAATGTCCATTCACTTAATCTTCCTACTTCTCTACTCAGTGGATGTGCTATGGGGAGTAACTCCTGTATTACTAAATTAGAGATCCTGCTTTTCAATCTCTTTCTTAATTCAGGACCTCACTCCTTGTATGTACTTTGGTGGTCCCATGACATCTGGTTGCTCTGTGGTCACTCTGTTGATTGATTGAACATCTACACTAATGCTACACTTGGTGTAAGAGCAGATTATAAATTGTCAGGCCTGCACTCTGGCTGAGTGCAGCTCAAAACTAGGAGCATTGAATTTGCCCATAATAAGCTACCCCACGAGATAGTCAGAGATCCCAAGTATACCTTAATTTTTAAAGCTACAGTGCTCTGTTCAATCCAATTTCATACATGATATTGGAAATTATTCCATACTGCAGATTATGGGCTGAATCTTATGGTTCTTTTGGTTAACTCCAAGATGCATTAAGATTGATGGAGTGATTGTCATCACAAGACTGAGCAAGTTTATTCATAGCATCATGCCAACTCACTGCCATCATTGGCATTTGAAGCCTCGCAGCAAGAATCACATCCAATTTCAACCCCAGCTTACCACATGCCATACCCAGAACATCTGTTATGCAGCGGATATGCAGGAATTCACCAGTGTCCCTTGCATCTGAGTCTTTAAAGCTGGACCAGCACTGTCAGTCCAAGGCAGCCCTGCACATTCCTGACTTTTGATCCTGACATGGTAGACAGCAGGAAATTTGGTTCCTGAAGGTTCTGTAGAATAAGATGGTACATGCAGAGGCAGCATGGCCACTTCCTCCAGGGACCAGCAGTACAGACCAGGGCACCAGACCATTCCAGCTTGTTCGAGGTTGCCACCCAGTCAGTGTAACCTCAGCCATCCAGAGAAATATCCGACACTGTAGGTAGAAGGTTAATGTCCTCCTCTCCACTGGCAGAGTTGCCACCATTCTCTCTCAGATACCTCACTCAATCTCTGTTACTGTGTTCACCTCCTAACAAGCCTCATCATCTACCACTCTCACTACTGCCTACACCTTCCTTTGCTCATCCTCACCTATCCCAATCCTCATCTGTACTAACCCTGCATGCCCTCTGTGCTGCCTTATCACTCACTGGAGGACACCTTCCCACCTTTACTAACATTAATAGTTGTGCCACCCACTTTCATATTCCATAATACCTCTCTGTCCCTCTCATTACATGAGTAAAACAACACAGCAGAAAGACTCAGAACAGGTAATGGGCTGTATGGCATTCAACTCCCACCATGTTACGAGGAGAAGATCCCGATGCTGACCACTCTGGGCTGCTATAGAGTCTATCCTATGCCTGGAAGCCCTGTGCGAATGCTAACCCCCTTGACATGACTGATGCCTATTGATTGGCAGGACAAGCTTCCTCCTATTGTGACTGCACTAAAAGCATAGAAAGTCAGCAGTAGTTTGATCCTGGTATCTGTCATGAGGGGAGAAAAGCACAAAAAAGGCAAGGCTAGGATGCTATAAGCTCACAGGTAGGCGCAGAGCGGGTGAGTGCTAGGACAGTGAGCGGAGAGCCTGGAGATGCAGTCTACTCCAGTCCATGAGCCAGGTGAGAATCCCTGAATGCAGAATGTCCTTCCTGCAGCATCACAATTACAGTTACCAGTGAAGCCTGACGTGCAGAAGAATCCTGTAAGTAGATCTGACATGCTCCATATGTTGGATGTCAGTGTCTGTGAGTGTAGAGTGTGTATGGTCAGTGCCATGTACAATGCCCTGAAATCTTGGTGTCCAGAGTGAAACATGAACATCAAATGGAACAAGTGGCAAGTTGAACCTATCAAAAACCTGCTTTGGTTTCCCTATCACATTTTCCAGTGATGAGTTTATATGGAGACTTTGGAAAGATTGCTACCCATGGTGAGTTGAGCTGTCAACAAGCTGTTTAATCAAGAATAATAATCAGCAATTGGGAACTTGCCACTGCACAGCAAGGTTTGTCATGCCACTTGTGAAAAGCATACAAGATGCGGTGAGATTATCTCAACATTGAGATAGGTCTCTCTCTCTCAATACTGCCATAGATCTCACCATAGCCCAAATTGCTCAGAGCCTGGTAATTATCATTATATCTTTGCACAATGATATTGACGTGATTTGAAATTACACAAGAAATTTCAATCCTCTTGCTATTACTTCTGACAATAATCAAGTCTATTTGATTCTTTAATCCCCAAATGAAAAGTTATGCACTTGGGGCTTACAAGAGATATTGGCCATATGTCACTGGCCATAGTACTAGTAAACAGATAAATTGTTGTTTTGTTGCCATAGTCTAACCAGGCCATAGAGGCTGCTCTCTCAGGAGAGAGAACTGATTGGTCGTGATTTAACCTGAGGACCACCATACCTCAGGCGAGGGATGAGGTTAAGAAAAGTCCTCCATGGTAACCTCAAACCAGTAATGGGAATTGAACCCATGCTGTTGGCATCACACTTCTTTGCAAAGCAACCAATCCAGCCAACTGACCTAAGCAAATTCCCACAGATAAATTACTCAATACCAATTCAATTATTTGAATAATGGAACAAAAATTAAAATGGTGTGCATAAAAACCTTGAAGTTTTTATTATCATCCCCCATCTGCCCCACCAACAGTGCAACCAGCACAACTGCTCCAAAAAACATCGGCCAATTGCAGATTTTCTTGTTGCCATGAATGGCCATCACCCCAACCACCAAATCCCAATCCTCCTTTCTGCTTACCCTGTACCATTTCCTTCTATCACCATTCCCCCAATCCATTTCTTTACCCTGATCTCTATCTCCCCCAGATTGCTATCCTCATTTAACACCAATCTTTGTTTTCCCTCAGATTGTTCTCAGCTCCCAGATGGCTCCTTGCTCACCAATTGCCAAAGGTAGTTATTAATGGTTTACAATTATGATTTTCCATCACTTTCTGCCCCACCTGGCAGCCTTCAACTTTGTCAGCTATAAGATGGGAAACAAAATGTCAGCAATGCTGATGCGGATCTCCACATTTCTGAAATACCTTCCTCCATTCCTTCTGCACAATCGCACATTCTGGCTTCCTCCACCCCTAGAGGCCCTTAACATTCGTTAGCTTTAATTACCTTGCAAAAACACTCAGCGTTTCCATCCTCTGTAAATACACTAACATGCACAAAGCTTACCTAAATAGGTTGGAAGAATGCCAGGACAGACAATCATATACCATTAATGACACAAAATTTGGAAGAATTCTAAAGTGTGAGTTGGACAGTATAGAACTCCAAAAAGACATCAACAAGTTAGAGAAGTAAGCAGAAATGTGACATATGAGGTCAATCACAGAGAAATGTGAGGTGATGCACTTTGGTAGGAGGAATATTAAAAGACAACAAAAAGTAGGGGACACAATTCTAAAAGGGGTGCAGGGGCAGAGAGATCTGAGTGCATATACAGATCACTGAAAGTAGCAGGACAGCTTGAGAAACAAATTAATAAAGCATACAATCCTCAGTTTTATTAGATTAGATTAGATTACTTACAGTGTGGAAACAGGCCCTTCGGCCCAACAAGTCCACACCGACCCGCCGAAGCGTAACCCACCCATACCCCTACATTTACCCCTTTACCTAACACTACGGGCAATTTAGCATGGCCAATTCACCTGACTTGCACATCTTTGGAGTGTGGGAAGAAACCGGAGCACCCGGAGGAAACCCACGCAGACACGGGGAGAATGTGCAAACTCCACACAGTCAGTCGCCTGAGTCGGGAATTGAACCCGGGTCTCTGGCGCTGCGAGGCAGCAGTGCTAACCACTGTGCCTCCGTGCCGCCCACTAATCTATTAACAGGGACATAAGATACAAGAACAAGGAGGTGATGTTGAACTTGTATAACTCACTTGATAGACCTTGGCCAGAGTGTTGTGTCCAGTTCTAGGTGCCATTCTATAGGAAGGATGTGAACACATTGGAGAGAGTGCAGAATGAACACAGTCCGCTGATTTCTCAGCAACAAATGCAAACAAGCAGACAAAACAATGTCCAGAAACCCTAGCCACTCTCCCCTACATCAAAGACATCTCAGAAATGACTGCCAGACTACTCAGACCCCTTGGCATCATGGTAGCCACAAACCACCAGCACACTAAAACAGCAGCTAATGAACTTGGAAGACCGTATACAGACAACAAGCAAAACTAATGTCATTCACAAAATACTTTGCAAGAACTGTAACAAACACTACATTGGACAAACAGGCGGAAAACTAGCCACCAGGATACATGAACACCAACTAGCCACAAAACGACATGACCTTCTCTCACTAGTATCCTTACGTACAGATAAGGAAAGACACCACTTCGAATGGGACAACACATCCATCTTAGGACAAGCCAAACAGAGACACGCACGAGAGAAGCATGGCATTCCAACCAGAACTCTATCAACAAACACATCGAGTTAGACCCCCATCTATCACCTCCTGAGAAAAAGAACAGGAAATGACATCGCCACAAGAAATAGCATCACCAACCCAAAGAAACCCAAACATATAAGTAGAAAGCAGGAATCATGTACACTGCTTCGCCTGAGACCCACCGAAGATGTTACCTAGTAGGGTGATGAAACGTCTGGAAATGAACATCCCAGCTCAGTGAGCAAACCTACATCCAGAAGTAATTTACATGAATAGTTCTAGAGACAAGAAATTTCTGTTCTGAGGGTAGACTGAAGAAGTTGGAACTGTTTTCCTTGAAGAAAAGATGGCTAACAGAAATTCTGAGAGATTTTCAAATTCAGGAGTGGGTTGGAGAGAATAAATAGGGAGAAATGTTCTGTTTGTAAAAGAATCAAGAACCAAAAGTGAAGTGATTTGCAAAAGAAGCAAATGAGAGGTGAAAGCAGATTTTTTCACAAGAGTTAGTAATTAGGATAAGAACTGCATGTCTGGAAGAGTGGTGGAGGCAGATTCAATTGAGACATTCAAGAGGACACTGGATGATTATTTGGATATAAACAATGTGCAAGGATACGGGGAAAATGTAGGAGGTTGCCAATAAGTAATGATTGTCATCTGAAGAGCTCCTTTGGGAGTTCCTCAAAGTACATATTTTCTAACCAACCTGATCAGAGATGTTACTACACACATCTCAACCAGATGGGACTCAAAACCTGGACTTCCTGGCTCAGAGATAGTTTTTCAGGGTAGTTTCCTAAGCCCAACCATCTTCAGCTGCTTCATCAATGACTTTCCCATCATCATAAGGTGGGAAGTAAGGATGTTCACCAAAGATTACATAATGTTTGGCAGACAGTCCCAAGTGACAACCATTACTATCGAGAAGAGCAAGGGCAGCAGATACATGGGAACACCATCACCTGAAAGTTCATTTCTAAGCCACTCAACATCCTGGTTTGGAAATATACCACCATTCCTTCAGCTTCACTGGGTCAAAATCTTAGAACTCCCCACCCTAAGTGCATTGCAAGTGTACTGACACTAGATGGTCTGTAGAAGTTAAAGAACTTAATTCACCAGAAACCTCTCCAGCTAAAGATGAGCAATAAAAGCTGGACTAACTAGCAATGCCCACATTCCGGAATTCATTTTTTCAAAGTAACAATTACAATTAGCGTATAAATACATTAAATGGGAGACATTTCTTTTTAAGCAACCCGTTGACATATATTTAATCAACTTTTTCAGATGTTTTATGAAACACCCCTGGAGCACGCTGGATTTGAACTCAGGCTTTCTAGTAAGGACAATACCACTGTGCCACAAGGTCTGTAAGTCACTAATGAATACAGGTACCCAGTAATAATAGTCAGCAGGCATTGCTGCAATAAGATTCAGATGGGCCCAATCAACATGCAGATGCATTAGCTATGTGGTTATTTTAATGATGTCCAAAAGACACATTTCATAATAATTCTTCACCTGAAATTTTAAAAATGTATTTAACCTGTTTCTGCTGGAATTAAATTTTAGACAGCTGCACTTTCACTGAGCAGATTTTGTAAGAAGGTTTCACTGATAGATGAAAGTGTTTTATTTTTCATGAAGTTGTGGAACTCATCGGGGGACACGTTCCAGTGAAAACACATTCCAATAGTTGAGAAATTGTTGTAATCATGTGTTGACTATTGAGCTGCTCCATTTGTTTGGATGCAGTACATTTAATATAAATTGTCCTTAATTCATTCCACTAAGACAAGTAATTTGTGAACAATGCCAATGCACCAGGGTTAAAATTGCTCTTGGAGGGCTCTTCTTGAGATTTTTCTTGACAGCTGCTTTTTGATTTTCAATGGCTCTATCTCTCATTCTTATTATGAGGTGGTGCAGTCACATAGCAACATTACCTTCTATATCTGTGTTGATATATGTGGAATTCAGTATTGCACAGGCATGGAATTAGAAAAATTCAACAGCATCCAAAATCGTTATTCCATTAAACACAAAGCCACAAAGTAAAAACAAAACATTAATTACATAAACACCACAGTATTTGACACAACACAATATACAAGTTAGCAAAAGACTTTTCTTTATAACAGGCAAACACCTCCATACAAAATTCTATCACTTTAAATAAACCTTCCAAAGGCTAGTGAGCTCATAGTTATTGCATTTCTCTCACAGATACAGATTTTAACCAGACAGTTAATATCCTTTTTGATGCATCTGATGTCTCAAACTCAGATTTAACAACTAACAGTGCTCATTAAAATACCAACTGTTCCATTTTTCCATATAGTAAGCCCTTGAATTCACACAATATTGAGTAAAATATTCATTTGCAAGGAATTTGTTGAATCAGTGACTCCATATTTTCCTGCCTCCATTTAGCTCAGTAATTCTTTGACTGGTTTGAAATTATTCTCTTTACAACTTCCCTCTATGCCATGTATCAGTTTTCAATTTTCTTTCCCCCAGCTCACTACACACTCTCTCTCCTTGCCCATTTGCAGCTGCCCTGTTTAACCCCCACCCCCATTGATAGCTTGTCTGTTAGGAACTGACTAGCCATGTGTAAAGTTACAGGGGATCATATACTGGAGAATCAGGTAACAAGTAACAGAACACAAGCCTAGATCCATCTTCTGACCATTCAACATAGCAAGTTGTAGTAAGCACAGAGTTCTAACATTTTCAAGTCAAATGTATGATTATTTCTAACATTATGGGAACCAGAAAATATGACCCAATTTCCACCCACCCCACTACAGCCTTGCTCTCAGCACAGCTTCCTGCTACTTCACCCATCCTGTGCCCCTGACAACTCACGATGCTAAGGCTCCAGTCCTGGTTTGTTCACCACCACCAATCACATTGGAGCTTCTCCTCCAATCACAGGCTGCTTCTCTCACATGTTGGCTGCAACACAGGAAGAGTTAGCCTATGGTTGGAGGAGAAACTCTCCAGGAACTTTGTCTTTTCCATGAGTGGGTCAACTTTTTCTCAATGATTGCTCACATAATTGATTTTAGGGTGTGAATTCCTGCCCCCACCCCAACCTGTCTCCCAACCATCCCATCCATCTTGAACACTGCAATATAAACAATCATTTTTTAATTGAAGCAAATACATCTGACGGGTGTATATTACACACTTCAGAAACCAGAGAAAGTCTCTTAAATCCCGTTAGATAATCATAAATTAATTGCAGTTAAATACAGTTTCCTGTGATTCTCACCATCTTTATTGTGTTCTGGGGATAAGCAAGTATAAACTCATAGAATATGGAAATTACAACATGTGAAAAGAAGTTTGTGTTGTTGGTTTATGAATGGAACACTCGACTTGAATCCCATTTTTCTGACCTTACCCCCACATTCTTTTAGATTCTCCTTTAGAATCAATCAAATGTAGAAAGGAGGCAACAAACTTGAACAGAATGTTTCCCATAGGGAAAAAGAGAGGATGTTAGGTCAGAGCCTGTCTCACATTTTCCGAGACAATCAGTTCCACACAGGCATTGAAAGAAGAAAACAATGAGCTTGTTGTCAAATAGCACTTTTCACACCTTTGCCATGTATTTTATGGGCAATAAAGTGGTATAATTTATCTGCTATTTTAATCAGCAATGTTATTAGAAAGTCTCTATCCATCTTTAACCAGCAGTTTTAGTGGAAGCAAAAGTCATGATCCACATTATTTGAAATACATTATACAAATCTTTCATACATACACTAATGGACAAGCACATTGATAATGTCTTTTGAACTAGGTAACATCTATTAATTGTCACTTACCTCCACCCAATGTCCCTGAGACTGCATCATAAGTACCACAGATGGGTCAGATTTATTGAGAGTATCTCTGTCCAGCAAAGCTTTACAGGAAACACGTAGCTCCACCTTGGATACACAGGGAGCAGTGACAACACCCAATGGACCTGGAGACACCCTGCCTGTGAGCTCAGTCATCTCTGCACCAGGGAGATGTCTGAGAAACCAGCAGCAAGGACACGTTACTGGGAGCACCTTAACAAGAGACTGAGCTCTTCACCAAAGCACCAACAATGAAAAGCCAGCACTGAGGATTTGTTTTGGATGTTGACACCAAGGCAACTGCCACTGAGATGTTAGAAGGTATAAAGGTGATAAAGATTATTTCAGTGGAATCAGTTCTGTTCTAGGATTCTCCAATTCAGCCTTGTTAATACTGTGAGTTTTCCATCTTCAGTATCCAAGAAAAAAACTGAAGGAACGGTATGCAGTCCTTTCATACAACCCCACAGAACCAAAAGTGATATCAAATGCACCTGAAAATAAATCAAGAAAAAGTTTACTATAATAAAAGTCATATTTCAAAGAAATTTGAAGTCTGAGACCAATGATTCAGTTTAACACCAACTACAATGAATGAATGTTAGTCTATTCTTTTTACATAATCTATTCTATCCTGTTGTTAGATTTTATAATGTTTAAGTGCCCATTTTTCTAGCTGGAAAATGAAAATAAGCAAAAGAAATAAGGGAAATAATAAAAAAGGAAGATAATGCTGCCATTTCTTTGAAGAGACCAGGAAATAAACAAATAAACCCTTTTAAACCAATGTTTTCTCTGTCATTGTGAAACATAGCTGACTCTATGTACACAAAGATGTGTTTCATTCTGTTCCAAAATTAGAAATAGATACAACATGCTCATTCAAGGTTTCACACATTTATTTTCATGATTTAGAACTTCACTATGTAAAATTACCTCCTATTTGGTTTTATCAAAGAGTATAAATAATTCCCATTCACTTCTTTAAAATGTTTCAGATCATTTTCCCAATATTTTCCTCTTATCTACATTCATCATTCAGCACCAAATTATATCCCATTCATTTCAGTTAACTATATTGTAAATGTGTGAAATCATAAATTGTCACTATCCATTATTTCTCCAATATTAAAGTTTTGTGTCCCTTGTCTTTCAGGTGGAAAGCACACTCTAAACTTCACATACTAGATATCGCACTGGACTACAAGTTATAAATAGTCATTTCATAGAATCATACAGTACAGAAGAGGCTCTTCCGCCCACCAAGCCTGTACCACCACGTTTGGCCAAACTTTTATTTTGGTCTTCTGAAATAGGACATAACCCCAGGATTTAAAATCACCTGGAAACAGGATCTACTACTGAGGATTTATTTCAACATTAATCCTATCTATTGTAATTAAATATTGGAGAATTAAAAGAACTCAGATTGGCCTTAATAAAAGAATGAAACCGCGTTCTTCATGGTATATTGCTCCTTTCCCGATAGAGTTACAATGTTTAAACGATTATTCTAAATTATTTCAGTCTTTCAAGCTCAACCTGCCAGTTTATAAATAAAGTTATCTTATATTCACACTGTCCTATTTAATTTTTTGATGGGTGTGACAAAACATGAGTGAAACTTTAAAGAATATTTTACAAATCATCACTGGCCTCTAAAGACAATGAAGGAAAGCTGTAGTTTATTACTTGCATGACACAAATAACAGTTTCAAGGTACCAACCATCATTCAGTTCTGTATTCATACAGCTTTTTAAATTAAAAAGATAACTGACCTAACATAACTTACGTTTATCATGATCAGATCATACATCCACTACTTAGTGAAAACAATAAAACCAGAAAATGCTGGATATATCCAGACAGTATCTGTGGAGGAGTCATTGATTTAATGGTGGAATTCTGCAGATTAGTTCCTTCTGGAATCACAGCACTTTTATTTGTAAGTTGAGCAATTTGCTCAGTTTTCCCAAGAATCCTTCCCCCAGCCATGGCATTATCATTCACAATCCAATCTTTTCCAAACATTAGCAACGATGTGTAGGATTATTCTGTCAAAGGAAATATTTCTAATTAAAAAGACCATGGTATGAGTCACAATTGCTCATTACAGAACAATTGGCTGGCTTGCTAGTTTCATGGGTAGTATTAATGTATTAATCTGAAGTCACCTGCCAGACAAGACTTTTGTTTTGATAATAATCCTGGAGTTTTCATCATGTAATAAGATTACCAGATTTTTTGCTTTCATTTTTCCTGATTTGAGGACTGCAGATGCTGGAGATCAGAGTCTAAAAGTGTGGCAATGGAAAAGCACAGCTGGTGAATCGAAATTTCGGGCATGAACCCTTCATCATTCCTGATGTTGCCTGACCTGCTATGCTTTTCCAGCATCACACTTTGACTCCTATAAAGGGACTTTTGGCCAACATTCCTATCAATGTCAATGGATATAGAAGCTGGATATTTCTGTCACTTGAATGAAATTCACTGAATGCAATGAGTTTCATGATGTTCTAAGAACCCCTAATACAACATATCAATTTCATAACTGACTTAGTTCACAACACAAGCAAACTTTATGAAATTTAAAATTAAAACATTTAATTATTATTCGGGAAATTTATGAACAAGTATATTCAGTAACATAATTTTCAAATAAGATAACCATCTCCCCTTGACATTCTATGGCATTACCATTGTTGAATTCCTCCATAATTACAAACTGAACTGGGCCAGGTACCGCGGTTACGACAGCACGTCAGAGGCTGGGCAATCTGAGTGAATAATTCACCTTCTCAGTCCCCAAAGCCTGTCCATCACCTACAAGACCAAAGTCAAGGATGTGACAGAATAGTCTTCACGTTCCTGGATGACAGCAGTTCCAAGAACACTCAAGAAGCTTGATACCCTCCAGGACAAAGCAGCCCACCTGACTGGCAACCTATCCACCCACCTTCAATATTTACTCCCTCCACCACCAACACACAATGGCAGCAATGTGAACCATTTCAAATAAACACAAACATGACATTCTGAAGAGGAGTCATACTGGACTCAAAACATTAAATCTGTTTCTGTCTCCACAGATAGTGCCAGATCTGCTGAGACTCTCCAGCACTTTCTGTTTTTATTTCAGATTTCCAGCATCCACAATTATTTGCTTTACACTACCATCCAAATCCACCACTTGGAAGGACAAGAATAATGGGAACACTACCATCTACAGATGCATCTTTAAGCCACACACCATCTTGGTTCATTGAACTAAATTACTGTTTGTTCCACTGGGCCAAAATCCTGGAACTCATATCCCTACAGCATTGCAGAGGTACCCACCACACCCGCAACTACCACACCCACAACCACCTCCATCAATGACAGGAGTTCAAGAAGGCAGCTTTCTCATGGAAATTTGGATTGAACAATAAATCCTACTGTAGCCAGTGACACCTACATCATATTAACAAATAACGAAAAGCAATAAGCTTCATTCAAAAATAGGCTGTTTAACTTTACAATTTCTTGCTTGTATAGAACTTGTATGATTGTAATTAAATTGTGAGCATAAATTTATCAACAGATACATGAATAGATATTTTTCTTTGGCTTGATTAGGAAAGAAATTTAATTTATATGTGAAAGATACATGCGTTATGTGTTATATAAGAATATAGTTCTTACATTTTAAGATGTTGGGCATTTTTTATGTGACTTGGATAGCTCATTTCTATTCTAATAACTTAAGAAGGATAGTTCTGACAAACAAGAATGGTCTAACATTTATCCTAGCAAAATTATCAGAAGGTGTCATTAGAGACAAAGTGACTGTGGACTTGAACAAATCTGTACTGATGAGAGAACCAGCATGCATTTGGAAAGAATGGCATGCCTAACTAACCTGTTTCAAATTTTGAGGATGCCACTAATATGGTATGGAGTGAAGTGAAGTATTATTTCCTCAACTTCCAGAAGGCATTCGATACATTTTCACTAAAGAGACCTCGGTGTAAGGGGTGGCTTTGAATATTTTTAAGGGAAAAGTGGATAGATTCTTGGAAAGCAATAGGGTGAAAGATTACTTAAGATAGGTGGGAGTATGAATTTGAAGGTTACAATCACATCCAGCTTTTAAAGATGGCCAAGTGGTCTATATGTGCTTCTAACTCATACTCATATATATTTTCATTAGAGGTTCAGGTAAAATGGAAGTGTATGGAATTAAGAATAACTTTTTTGGCATGAGTAAGAATTGAGTAAGAGGTAGGGAACAAGAGGAAATGGTAGTATGTGCAATTCATAAAGCCACATTCTCTACAGTAAAAAGAATTATTCAAAATTCTAACATTGTTCAGTTTGAACAGAAAGGGCAGAGCTGAAATTAAACTTTGCTGCATTAACAAAAGTAAATATAGGCAATTTATGTTCTGTATGTTGTTAGACTGCCAAATTTATATTGTATTTCACCAGAGCTGTGCAGACCTTTACCAAATATAGTAATACATTTATATTTTCTGTTTCTCCCCTCTATATCAGGCACAGTTACACTTCTTTAAATATTTTATAAACAAAGGTAAGCATTTTGTGTCTTTTAATACTTTACATTGCCAACATGTTGTTGATAAATGTCTCAATCTTGTTAGACAAAAGATAAAATCCTCTGTGATTTTACCGTGATTCACTGAAACAGTATTACATAAGTAATATTACTGAATTAATTTCAGCAAAAACAAAATTACCACACGGTTATGAGAACAGATATATTCTGTCTCAACAAGCCATTTAGGTGGAACAACCTTAAACCATCACAGAGGAAACCTTGGGCCATTCTGAAGTAATGATGTCCAAAGACATTTTCAGCACTGATTCTAATAGTTTCAGATGCTCAATACAGAAGGCTTGACTCTGGATCCAAGTTACTTTCTACTTCAAGCAGGAGAAACTTTAAATGGTAATTCAAGAAACACCTACTGAGAGAAACCATAACTACTGAGTGATTATTTCAGCAAATCTGACGGTGTTAAATCCAAACCACCGATGAGGAGAAATGAAATGACAGGCCATCTTTTAAAGCACTAGCCAGTCTTTAAAGATCAGTATTCACTGAGGGGGTGGTGTTAATCACCTCGGTGTAAGATTAGAATCCCTTATATTTGAATAGATAGCAGTGAAATACTCAGCAATTTGTGTGTATGCTTGATAAAACCTTTCAGAAGGAAAGGGTTTTTTAAAAGGGTTTATTTTGTATTTTCCAGTTATGAATAGTGGACTTGTACCATGGTAAGCAAATTTACTGAATTTTAATTACTTAACACCCTATATGTGCTGTGTAAGTATTCAGAATTACTGCTAAAAATCACACACCAGATTATAGTCCAAACCTGGTGTTGTGTGATCTTTAACTTTGTTGCACCTATCCAACACCGGCTCCTCCACATTCAGAATTACTGACATACTTCATTCCCATTCACAGCAGTGCTGGCCGCCTTGATAAAGGGATTTGAAGATTTCTATAGTCAGTAAAGAATCTTCCAAATATGGTTGGTTATATCCTGAAAGAATTTTTTAGGAACAACTCTGGCCCTAAAGCACAACATAAAAACTTATATGAAGTGTTGCCAAAGCTCAAAGTAGACCAGGTATTGTTTCCAGAGAGCAAGCATTCCCAACTAGTCCCAGTCACAACCAAATTCTCATAAACAAGAAACCCCAAGGGTTGTTCTCATGGCTACCTTCAAATTGACTGATTTTTGAATTTGTTTCATTATTTTGTAATTCAGCTTCCTCCTACTGCTAATAGTGCTTCAGCAGAAACTTGTACAGATGTTGTGCAAATAGATAGATACTTTGAATAAATGTAAATGTAATTAAGTTTCTTCACACCAGTTATAAGAAAGTGAAAGGACACAGTGGGCAGCTGTACTACGTAGTGACCTTTATATATTTTTTGTGTACACTAGTAATGAACATCCTATCAGCCACGTACTAACAGCATGAAATGAAGCAAAATGTTAATCACTCTTTTAAAAAATATAAGAAGCTGTGCCCGATGTTGGAGATGATGACAAGAACCTGAAGTATTCAGCGTTGAAATGCTGCCCTGTAAAATGCCATACCTACACCACAGCAACTTCAATCTCGTCCTCCCAAAATTATTTCGGAACCACAATATGTCTTTTTTCCCCAATTTCCATCGCTTGCTTTCAACTCCTATCTGTGGCAGCCGGATTAAAACACAACCATCTGTATTAAATTTAGAGTTTGTTCAGTAAGCAGCCTCTCTCCGGGCTGATCACATTTACAGAGAACCACGGGTCGCCACCTTAGTTGCGGTGCGCCCTAACCTAATACAGAAAATAAAAAAAAGGTCCCATTCATAATGAAAGGGTACTAATCGACCACCCAGCACCTTTGGCCGTTCTTTTTTAAGCTGCAGGGTTTAATGAAAACCAATGCTACCACATGCGAGGTAATTGATGTTAAAACATTGAAATTAAACTGACAGCACTGATATTGCCCAGTCCGAGTTGATTAAAGCAAGTTGGTCGAAAGTAGTGAATTTCTAGACACGAGGCGATATCCTTCACAAAAGTCATCTGGTTTGCTTGCAATCTGGTTACTAAGATAATAACCGAGACTTCAGATCACAGAGCTGTCGAAAATGTAACTTAATGAATTTGGTCTTTCCACGAGTTATTTAATTCCCTCCTTATATATTCCTTACAGCATCCCTCCATTTAATACTGCTGTAACAATGCATAACAGTTATTCCAAATAACAATTGTCACCAAAAGATAGTACCTGGACAGAGAGCCTTGGACTCAGTGCTCGCCGCCTGTGCTCGAGGCTAGCCAGTTAGTGGCGAGGCAAGTCTGGAGAAGAGAGGGAGAGAGGGAGAGAGAGAGAAAGAGGGAGGGATGGAGAGAGAGAGAGAAGGGGGAGGAACAGAGGGAGCTGCGCTCAGGTACTCCCACTCGCTCACATTCCCAGAGCCAGCAGCAGCCTCCCCACGACCGCCTACTTGCTCATTGGGTACAAATGTGTCTGCCTTTCTTTTCCACTTGAAGAAAACTTGCTCCCATGAGACCATTGCAGTAATGTTTGACATCAAGTCCAAAATATCGTGAAAGAATTATTTACCCAAGCCGTGTATTTAGAAATCGAGGCGCTGAGGAACTCAGGCTCATCTGAAAGGGGTGAAACTCAGAAACACGACTAATCTGTGAAATGTTCGACCTGAACCTTCAGATCCCGTGTAGCCAGCGGTGGTTCTGTTGGGCCAGCCCCTGGGTAGTCAGTGCTATGGGGGATGCCGCCAGCAAAATCGCTGCAGAGGCGAACTGCCCTGGCGATTGGTTATTAATGTGCAACTCGCACAGAAACTTCAGGGCAGCCCCATGTGCGCGGTTTGAGTGCGGACACCCACAGTCTGCTGCCAGGTGGGGGTGGGGGTCACCTGCCTGTCTCCCCAGTTACATGACACTGAGAGGGGGGGGGGCTTCCCAAACTCTTGGGGGTTTGAATCTGGTCACCAGGCCTGGGAGGGGGCTTGTGTAACTGGGAGAGGGGGAAGAGGAGGCAGTTAGAGGGAGAGGGTCAGTCGGAGAGCTGCCAAGGTGATTGCTGCAGTGATTCTGACGACTGCAAAGGGGGGGGGGGGGGGGGGTTTCACTACCTTCCCCTCCCCATGAGGAAGCCCGGTCCGATACTGATATTATGGTCACCATTCCACCGAGAGAAGGTAGACGCGTGTACATTTCAGTCTGTCCGCTTCCTCACAAAGTGAACAGTCCTGATTACTGTCAACACCTTGTCACTGCACATTCATTTTTCAAACTGCGGAGTTCACATCATTCCCCCCACCCCCCACTGAAATGTGAAATATCCACAAAATAAAGTATTTTAAAAATCTGATGGTGAGCCTGGTGCTGCAGAAATAATTTGGGCATAGTCCTGTCGTTTGATCTTTGGCAGTCTGTCTGTTTGCCAAACTTGAAATTTGTAGGACAAAACCAAAAAATGCTGGAGCATATTAGATTCCTTGCAATTAAATTGTAAAAGGGGCCGCAGGAATGTGACTCGTTTCCCAGAAACTTACCTTGTGTCAAATATTGAGCACTTTCACTTTGGAAACACAGTATGGGAGATTTATAATAATTTTTTAAAATCTTATTTTTGGTTCTAATCTACCTTTTCTAAGGAAGGAAATCCCCCCAAAAAAGCACAACGCAAATACAGAAAGTAATGTTATGAGATGGCTGCATTAGCTACTAACTGATTGGTGAGCGTGTGAAAGGGGGCGCTGGAAGGCAAAGGGCAGCTCCCTGAAATATTACCGAGTAACCCTGGAGACAACCTCAAGAAAAGTCACAAATATACAGACCCCTAATGGAGGCTTATTTTTTTTCAGATTTTAATTACTGTCAGAAGTATTTTAAAAAACCTTTTTAAAAAACTTATGTTAATCCCAACATTTCTTACTTTTTTTTGGTTGTATTTATGGGCATCATCAAATCTGGGAGCGTTTCACTGAATGTGACAAAACCGACGGCCTCGATTATGCCAAAATTCATTTCCAGAAGGAAAGAAGTAACCAGACAACTGTTTTTAAGTTTTAACCTAGTTGTAAAGTTTGGATAAATACAACAGTTATAATTATTCTTTACATTTATTTGAAAACCAACCCTTTTGCTGGCTGTTACATGATCTCTGAATAACAATTTTAATGTCACACTGCACCTGCACAGAGACCAGGCTATTTAACAGTCATCCGAAATGCCACAAAGAAATTTACACTCTGGGCTTTCCCGAATCTTTCAACGGGTTTAAAATGCCATGTTACACTGGTATGATATCACAGGTGCAATATGATCACAATAACCATGTTTTGTGTTGGGAACAGTCATTCTGCTGTTTGTTTTGCCTTATGTACCTGATTTAACGTTGTGTTCGCTATTCCGGCTGAGTTTAGTTCACACTCCAGACTGTTCAACCCTCAATCCCACGGTGTTATTTTTAAGGACACACATGGAGCTGCCGTAATCACACAGCTTCCAGGTGCCCTATAGAGGGCACCACACCATTTGGATCAATGATCCACACTCACGTTCAGACGAAATAGACTTACATTTATGTAATTTTAAATCATACAAACCAGGTTATAGTCCAACAGGTGTATTTAGAAGCACTAGCTATCAGTTCTTTCATATGTAAATCCTAGAACTTTTTTTAAAGTTACTTTCTCAAGTGAACTTTAACAATAGGTGCCATGTCAGCTCAAATGATGCATTGAAAATGTGAAGTAAACGTCTGTCTGTTTGTGTGCCAATGTTCAGACTGATTCTATTTCTAAAAAAGGGATTTACAGAATCTTACATGCATTGATGAAGTTTTTGAGGAAAATAAAATGTAATTCTGCAAGTACAAATTCACCCCACAAACTTGAGTGTGTGCATGTGTACACGCACACATGTGGGTGTGTGTGTGGGAGAGGGGTGTGAGTGTCTGAGTGTGTGTATGTGTGCGTGTATGTATGAGTGTAAAGACGCAAAGTCTGTGAGAGGGTGCATGTGTTTGTGTGTGTGGGGGGGATGTATGTGTGAGCATCTGAGACAGAGCTTGTGTATGACAGTCTGCGTAAGTGCATGGGTCTGTAGGAGCATGTGTGTGTAAGTGAGTGAGTGTGTAGTGCATTGGGGTCACCTGTAGTGTGACATGAACCAAAGGTCCCGATTAAGGTCATCCCCATGGGTACCGAACTTGGCTATCAGCCTCTGCTCGGCCACTTTTCGTAGTTGCCTGTCCAGAAGTCCGCCTTGGAGGATGGTCACCCGAAGGTCCGAGGTCAAATGTCCTGGACCGTTGAAGTGTTCTCCAACTGGGAGGGAACACTCCTGTCTGTTGATCATTGTGCGGTGTCCATTCATCCGTTGCCATTGCCTCTGCTCGGTCTCGCCAATGTACCATGTCTCAGGGTATCTCTGCCTGCAGCGTGCGAAATAGACAATGTTGGCAGAGTCACATAAGTACCTCCCATGTACATGGTGGGTGGTATCCCTACGTGTAATGGTGGTATCTGTATCGACACTCTGACACGTCTTGAAGCATCTGCCGTGACAAGGTGTATGGGGTTGTCCTGAAAGCCGGGCAATTTGCTGTGAACAATGATCTGTTTGAGGTTTGGTCGTTGTCTAAAGGTAAGACGTGGAGGTGTGGGGAAGGTCTTGGCGAGGTGCTCATCCTCATCAATAATTTGTTGCAGGCTGCAAAGAACATGTCAGAGTTTTTCAGCTCCTGGGAAATACTGAACTACAAAGGGTATCTTATCGGTTGCAGCTCCTGTCTATCTCCTGAGGAGGTTATTACGGTTTCTCACTGTGGCAGTTGAAACTGGCAGTCGATGAGTTGAGCATCGTACCCTGTTTTTATGAGGATATCCTTGAGTACTTCCAAGTACTCATCACATTCCTCCTCATCTGAACAGATCCTGTGTATGCATAGGGCTTGTTCGTAGGGGATGGCTGCTTTAATATGTTTCGGGTGGAAGCTGGAGAACTGCAGCATCATGGGTTTGCAGTAGAGTGAGGTGCTGAGGTGCCCATTCTTGGAGATGCATGTGTCCAAGGAAGAGACAGATACTAAAGAGTAGTCCATGGTGAGTTTGATGGTGGGATGAAACTCATTCATATCATGCATAGTTGTTTCAGTGTCTCCTTGCCATGCATCCAGAGGAAGAAAATGTCCTGTGTAGAGAAGAAGTCTTGTTTGAACCTGTGCATGAAAATGTTGGCATATTGAGGTGCAGATTTGGTCTCCATGGCTGTTCCATGTTTCTGGATGAAGAACTAGTTGTCAAAGGTAAAAACATTGTAGTCGAGGATAAAGTGGATAAATTGTAGGATGGTGCTCGGAGATTGGCAGTTGTGTTGAGTAATGAGGCTGTTGCAGTGATGCCATCATCATAGGGGATGCTGGTGTAGAGTGCTGAAATGTCCATTGTGACAAGGAATGTTCCTGGTTCAACTGGTCAGTGTGTGTTAAGTTTCTGTAAGAAATCTGTAGTGTTGCAACAGAAGCTGGGGGCCCCCTGTACAATAGGTTTAAAGGTTCCTTTGACGTAGCCTGAGAGATTCTCACACAGGGTCCCATTGCCTGATATGATGAGACATGCTGGTGTGTTGGCTTTGTGTATCTTCGGAAGGCAGTAGAGGTCACCTATGTGAGAAGTAAGTGGGATGAGGGTGCATAGGAACTCTGAAGGACTGGATCCAAAGTCCTGATCAATGTGTTTAGTTCATGGGTGTGCTCTTTGGTTGGATTGGCTGGTAGTTGCCTGAAGTGTTCCTGGTTGTTCAGTTGTTGGTACACTTCCTTACAGTACTCTTCTATTCTGAAGAGTACTGTAAAGGATTCTAAAGAATTCCTCCTTTATCTGCTGGTTTGATGACAATGTTGTGATTGGTTTTGAAAGCATGAATGGCATTGTGTTGTGATCGGGTGATGTTTTGCTCTATCTGGTTTTATGGACTAAAATACACTCAATGCATTGCAAGCAGCCCAGACCATAACTTTGCAATTTGTTTTGGTAAGTATACAGTGAAAATTACCCGGATAAAGTTAGCAAGGTTGACTACCAGGTTTAAAACAGACAAAAAGTTTATTCACAAAATTACACGATGAAACACAAAGAACAGAATAAAGAAGCCCTACAGAACTCAGTCTATCCAAACTAGACTTAATTATGCTGTTCTGAATATACACAGCAGTCCCAATAAGGAAACCCCATTTAAAACACACCCTTTAAAACACAGTAACAAAAAATGGGTCAGATGCTTACAGGTTGAAGTTAGAAGGACAGAAGAAAGAGTTTCCACACAGCTCACTGTTGAACTCCAAACCAGTTCTGGACTGAACTAAATTGCTCACTTAGAGAGCTGACCATTCCCCTTTCATTCTACAGGCCACTTCTAAAACATGACCACTTTGGCCTGAAGTCTCATCTGTTTACATAGAAACAAAAGGCCTCAAAATCCTTTTCATCTCTGTACCAAACCAGTCTGATTGGAGCCCAGCCTGGTTTATTACTCCTCCAGAAGAAATGAAGGATGGAGTATCCTTGAGCCAAGGAACAGCTTTTAGAAGAAAAAGCACTAGCTTTGTGACACTTGTGGGTGCAGCTGACGAATCTTGCATTTATACATTTCCTGACAGTTTGAGCATACATGTCAAGCCCAGGGCAGTGGCTGTCCAGAGGGGTCCAAGTTGACCTTCAAATCATGACATTTATATAGTACCTTTCACAACCTCAAGAGGGCACAAAGTACATTTGAAGTTAATATTGTAATAGGAAAAGTTCACAGAAATATTCATGACACAGCTGCAGTAAACATTGGAGTATTATAAAATGAATTAAAATTCTTCAATAGAGAGCAATGTTCTGTCAAAATAACAAGTTATGCAGTGTACAGATCACAATCTGGACTTTCTACCACTTCTTTGGTCTTACTTCTGAACTAATGTCTATAGGAAGACTTGCATTTAGCAGATTTGTATGTAATCTGTGAAAACGTTGCTCCTCAGGTCCCTTTTATATCTTGTTCCTCTCACCTTAAACTCATGCAGTATAACTTTGGACTCCCCCACCTTATGGAAAAAACCTTAGCTGTTTGCCCTATCCATGCCCCTCATGATTTTATAAACTTCTCTAAGGTGATCCCTCAGCCTCTGACACTCCAGGGAAAAAAAAATCCTAGTCTATTCAGCCTCTCCCTTTAGCTCAAACCTTCTAAACCTGGCAACATCTTTGTAAATCTTTTCTGAACCCTTTCAAGTTTCACAACATCTCAGTTGCTGTATTCTAATTTTCTAAATAATTGCCTTGGAAATGAAACATAAAACCACATTGAAAGATCCATGTTTTAGCAGAAACACCTTTTAATCTAAATATTGGTAAGCTGTTCCAGCAACTCAGCCTTCCTGCAAACAGTCAACCCATTCACCTCAACAAGGTTTCAGACTGAGTTTCCAAAAGTAAACAGAAGTGTAGCATTCTCATCCAAAGGTCCCTCAAATTGTTTTAAACTAATTTCTTCCTTTTTCTGTACAGTTACATTCAGAGAAATTCATTGGAAATGCATTGTCCGACCCATGACGAAGAAGGTGTCTTATTTTCACCAGGATTGAGCATCTCAGCTCCTATTGAACAAAATTGCCATATTAATAATAATCAATTCTATATAAGCCCAAAAACTTAAATAAAGTCGATTCATATTACTGCAACTCTTGTGTAATGAGTTAATTTAATATTTGCCTAATGTTATTTTCATGTATCTAATGACTGCATCAGTCTCACATCCAATCAGAAAACCGTTGTTGATGGTTTACACCCATGAATAATATCTAGAAGGATGTGTATGCAAGTTAAAAAAAAGTATCTGCTGTTGGGTGCCCATCTTTGAGCACTGCATCTGCCCCAGTTGCATCAGAAATCTGAAGGTCGACTGGAAAATGCCTGTCACCCTCCTTAACTCTTGCCCAACGAGGCTTTTCAAAAATCTGATTGGCAGCCCTCCACATAGGGTGAGCAGCTTTTATAGGATCCAGGCCCACATTGGCCAAAATGGTCAATATCAGAGGATGGGTCAAAGAGCCAGCATATCAACAGGCCTCGTAATGTCAGGACCTTGTGCACCTCCATTGCTGGCATCAGTGGAACCTGAAAATACAGCCCAATGTCTTCACTTTGCTTCATGAATGACCTCAAGGGGTTAACTGAAAGAAATACACTAACTTTCCACATGGCTAATAAAATAAGCAATTCTATACATTTCTGACTTTTTTATTTCTTCAATATTGCACCCTGACTGTCAGCTAGAATTGTGTAGAAAATTAAAATTTGAAACAGTTTCTTTGCTTTATTAAACCAAACAGTATAGCATATTGCAGTGAGCGTTGCTGGCTCAAACCCACTATTTAATTAATTTATCACAGCTGCAGCTGCTCAATGTTGCTGAGGAAACAGTTGTTCATAAAAATATACACAGTCTCCTTAAATTTTAGTGTACTGTAAAAATCAACCATTATGTTTTAGGCAGAAACAAGAAAACTTATGATGGCTTATGACCAGCTAAATTTCATTAAAATGTGCGTCTTCAATTTAAAATTCAATCACTAACAAGATCCTGTTGCAAAGGTTCTAATTAATGTCATCATACAGGAAATTTAATTGAGTCATTATTAATCCCTCTTCGTCAATTGACAATTGTGATTTTGCTGTCTCAATTGATTTTGTGCATGCCCACTCACTTCTTTCATGAATAAAAGAGCTTCCAAAAATTTGGTTTCTGATTTTATGCCAGTTATTCTCTCCAAAACAAATGTTAACTCTATATACATGTTCAAGAATTCAGGAATTTCATTTCTGAAGATCCTTCACTCACAAATCTTTTGAACTTTATGAACTTTATCAACTTGCAGTTTAGTGAAATAGCCCTGCAGTTTAGTTTCTGAGTTTAGATTCATCACAAAGTCTCCAAGTCTGTCTCAGTCTTTTCCAAGATCTGATGTTCTTAAGAAGGGGCACTGGACCTGAAGCGTTAACTCTGCTTTCTCTGCTGCCAGACCTGCTGAGTTTTTCCAACAGTTTCTGTTTTTGTTTCTGATTCGCAGCATCTGCAGTTAGAGTCATAGAGATATACATTACAGAAGCAGACCCTTCGGTCCAACTCGTTCATGCTGACTAAATATCCTAAGTAAATCTAGTTCCAGCACTTGGCCCATATCCCTCTAAAACCTTGCTATTCATATACCCATCCAAATGCCTTTTAAATGTTGTAATTGTACTAGCCTCCACCACTTCCTCTGGCAGCTCATTCCATTCATTTACATTTACATTTCTGCATGAAAATGTTGCCCCTTAGATGCCTTTTAAATCTTTCCCCTCTCACCCTAAACCTATGCCATCTAGTTCTGGACTACCCCACCCCGTGGAAAAGACCTTGTCTATTTACCCTATCCACTGCTCTCAAGATTTTATAAACCTCTATAAGGTCACCCCTCAGTTTTTGATGCTCCAAAGAAAATAGCCCCAGTCTATTCAGCCTCTCCCTGTAGCTCAAACACTCCAACCCTGGCAACATCTTTGTAAAAACCAAAAGAACTGTTGAACTACTCTTCTCTGGTTGGGCTCTAACCGCACCTATTGCTTACTCCTTACCCCCTCTCCCACCCTATCTAATACATGTAAACCATCATTTTCCTAGCTACCTTGAGATCTGAGGAAGGGTCTCCTGACTTGAAACGTTGATTTTGATTTCTCTTCACAGATGCAGCCAGACCTGCTGAGCTTTTCCAACAACTTCTGTTTTTGTTTTACATCCTTGTAAATCTTTGCTGAACCCTTTCAAGTTTCACAACATCCTCTCTATAGCAGGGAGACCAGAACTGCATGCAGTAATCCAATCATGGTCTAACCAATGTCTTATACAGCTACAACATGACCTCCCAACTCCTATACTCAATGCACTGACCAATAAAAGCAAGCATACCAAACGCTTTCTTCACGTCATCCCATCCACCTGCAACTCCACTTTCAAGGAACTATGAGCCTGCACTCCAAGGTCTCTTGGTTCAGCAACACTCTCCAGGACCTTACCATTAAGTGTATAAGTCCTGTCCTGATATACCTTTCCAAAATGCAACTTCTCACGTTTCTCTAAATTAAACTCCATCTGCCACTCCTTTGCCCATTGGCTCATCTGATCAAGATCCAGTTGTAATCTGAGGTGACCTTCTTCGCTGTCCACTACATGTCCAATTTTGGTGTCATCTGCAAATTTACTAACCATATCTTTCTTTGGCTTTTTTAGGTTAAAGTGAATACACAAATGCATACTATATAAAGGGATGGTCAGCTTTTAACTTTCATTTGCTGCTGGGTTTTGAAGAGCACTTTTGAAATAAGGGAAGGTTGTAGTATGGTTATTTTGACAAAAGGAAGTGAACAGTCACTAAGTGAGAGTCTTCTATTAGTAAGATATATAATAAGTTAATATTTAAAATAAAAATGGAAAATTCTGGAAATACTCAACAGGTCAGGCAGGATCTCAATTAGTGATCCAGAAACTCAGGATAATGCTGTGGGGAAACAAGCAAGATGATGAATTTAGAATTGAATTAGTAAATCTGGAGTTAGCAACTAGCTCCAGCTCTGACTTATTCCATATAAGTTTGAACAGAACTTGGTGTTTAGGATACACCTATTACTGATATTGCCTAGTTATTTAATATTCACCAACCATCATTCTTATTGCATCCCTGGGATCCAAATTCAATGTCATATGCATGATTTTGACTTCTCTCTCCAGCTTCATCAACTACATTACTTCACAGTAGCCAAGTTATCAATTCACCAAGAACTGGAACTTCATCATTAATTCAAATTTCCATCCTTGCTTTCATCTCCCCACAAGCCCTTCTTGCTTTTGAAGGGTAGTTATTCATTATTCTGCCATCACACTTTCTCTTTCATTTTATTACTTTCCCATTGCCATACTCTTTGGTTTAGCATCACTAACTCTTCTGACATTTTATTTTTCCTGTCTTCAACCTTAACACAAACTTTTCTCTTATACTTTTACCAATGCACTCCTTTTTCATTTTCTCCCTTTAAACCTTTTATTTTACTAACTTTTCCCAGTTCCGATGAATGCTCATTGATCTGAAAGCCTGTTTCTTTCCACAGATCCTGCCTAGCCTGTTGAGTATTTTCAGAACTTCATGTTTTATTTTAAATATTATTTTACATATGTTATTAGCAGAAGACTCACTTAGTGACTGTTCATTTCCTTTTGTCAAAATAACTCTCAAGACTCCTTTTTTTCCAGACTACCATTCTTCCTAGAATGTACACAATGTCAGCAATTACATTTCAAAGGAAAAGTCTAATATTGAATACTTTGAAATTTCTGAAATGTGGAATACTGTATAAATGTAAATCATTCTTTCTTTGTTTAAGACTTCTAAACCACAAGTCTGACTTGCCAAATTATTATCTTCTGATTCACCCAGTCTTCCTTTTAACTCTGCTTTCTTCCTCGTCTCTCAAATGAAAACTCTGAAAATTAAAAAAAAACTTAATGTTATCTTACAACATTTGTACAATGTGTCATGTCAAGATCATGTATTTTATCAATGAAAATATACTGTATTGTAAGATTAGCTCCTGTCTGTCACTTCAAAAGTATGGCATCCCATCCTTACAGCAAGACACTTTGTCACAGTTGCATCCCTGCTGTGCCTTTATTATCCTGTTTTATTAACACTGACAAAGAATGTATCTCTGCACTTAGCAATGTTCTGGTGTGTTGGAGTCTTCAGGAGACTGATTGCAAGTTTGCTATAAAAAGTGCAAGCTGTTTGTTTTTTATTCCGTGTTACTATCAGATCAATCTGCCCAGTTCCCACAGTGGTCCCATTGTCTGGCAGCAACTGGGACAGAGTTCAGAGTATTCCTCTTGATTTGATAATTTACTGGGCTGACTGTACAGCTAATTTGGTTGATCTTCAATGGCTTAATTTCAGAGGTCCAATATAAATAAATCTGCTCGCAGGGTGTCAGTTAGCTCAATAGGCTGGACTGGTGGTTAAAAGATGTCCACACCAGTGGAGTTTATTACAAGGGCTCTCCTCAATCTCCCCTTGCCTTAGGTGTAGTGACCCTCAGTTAAACCATCACCAGTCACCTCTCTCATGAGGGAGATGGCAGCCTGGGAGAACAATGGCAACTTTACTTATCTGCTACGAACAGTCTCGGCAAATCTCATATACCTTTGAAGTTTCTTTCTGAAATTGGATTCAGACTAACTGAATGAATGTCAAAATATAAAAGCAAACTAAATCTTCCAAGATGTTCTTCCTTGGTGGAAATAGATTGGTGCTTTTAGTTATGCGGCAATTCGACCTAACAGTCACCCAAGCTGGATCCATTGGTAATGTCACAGTTTTACAGTAACTATTGCATCTTACCAGCTCTTGATTTAAAAAGGAGGAAGTGGTGAATGCTTAAAATCACAACAAAAAAAAATTGTAAATACATAACAATTCCAACAGTGTGTGAAAGAGAAATAGCAGGCTAACATTTCACCCAGAACCTCTTCAATGTCGCGGGCAAAGGGGCTTGCATATAGCTCACAAAGAATGGAAGAATGACAGGTAAAAGTCACTCATACAGAAATGCCAGATACTTTACAAAGAGGCAGCTAATAGGTTTAATAGTCTGGGAAATGGCTTTCTAACTTTGAAAAGGAATCAATAATGTATACATATTTTATCTGATTGTATCAAGCAGGAAACAGGAAGATAAAAAGGAATACTAATTCGAAATGAACAGTAACCAATGGAATATATAATGTAAGAAACCCATAGGGAAATGGCAGACAGCTGCTATCTAAAATGTTCAAATCAATATTTCAAATCAGCTGACAATGGATGTTTACACACAATAATGAGATAGTATTCCTATAATTATTATTTTTGCTTTATGTTTGAACTCCTCCTACAATTGACAGCTAGTTTTTTGTTTTCCCAACACACCAGTTGACCACTAATCATATTGCTCGTGATCAAAAGTTTAAAAACAAACAAGCTACTTTTTTGCTGTGTCTTTCACTGTCCAGTAACACTAATTCTTTCTTCCCATTTGTCTTGTTTTGGTTTCCCCTGCTCTCCAATTGTATGTCTCCTGTGCATGTTATTTAGTCGTCATCACAGTATGGTATCTTTCTAGGTTATTTTTCCCCCAGTTTGCTTTCTTCTATCTGTAAGAAAATTAGGAAGACCATCCATTTTAAGTAGCACTATAAAATCCTTATTGTGATCTGGTAATAGTTGCTATGGTAATCATTGTAAGTGTGGCTGCAAAGACTTTTATATACACATGTATATGTATCCACAAATGTTATTTAATCTTATTGCTGAACATATTCTCCACAATAATAAGGAGCTTTTTTCCTATTTTCTTCACTTCAATGAGTGTGTTAAAGACCTTAAGTTGATTGAGTTTTGTTTTACTTATTTAGGGACTAGTGCAGCATTTATTGTCAACCCTTGAAAAGATGGCAGTGAGCTGCCTTCTTGAACTGCTCCAAACCATTTGATGTAGAGTGACCCATAATGCTGTGCAGTTGCTGGTGCACTCATGTATTTGCTGCCCTTCTCCTTCTAGATGTTAGTGGTCATGGATTTGGAAAATGCTGTCGAAGGAGTTCTAGTCAATTTCTGTTCTGCATCTTCTAGGTGGTACACACTGCTGGTGCTGAGTGTCAGTGGTGAAGGAGCGAGTATTTGTGAATGTGGTGCCAATCAACTGGGTTGCTTTGTCCTGGATATTGTCAACCCTCTTAACTATTGTTGGAGCTGTGCCCATCCAGGCAAGTGAGGAGTATTCCATTGCACTCCTTACTTGTGCCTTGTACATGGTGGACAGGCTTTGGGGAGTCAGGAGGTGAGTTACTCAATGCAGGATTCAAAGCCTGGATATTGTTCAGGTCTTGCTGCATTTGGACATAGTATGCTTCAATGTTTGAGGAGTCACAAATGATCCTTAACATTATGCAATCAGTGAACCATGTCTGAGCTTATGATGAAGGGGAGGTCATGGATGAAGTAGTTGAAGATGGTTCATCCTAGGACACTATTCTGAGGAACTCCTGTAGAGATGTCCTGGAGCTGAGATGACTGATCTTTAACAATCATAATCATCTTCCTACGTGCCAGGTATGACTCCAACCAAAGGTCAGCTTTCACTCCCCCAATTCTCATTGATTCTAGCTTTGTTTGGCATGACTTCTTCATGCCAAACTCAGTCAAATATGGTCTTGATGTCAAGGATTGTAACTCTCACCTCACCTCTGGACTTTCGTTCTTTTGTCAGTGTTTGAATCAAGGCTGTAATGAGGTCAAGAGCCAGGTGGCCAATGGAGAACCCAAACTGAGCTTCAGTGAGCAGGTTATTGCTGACCACTGTTGATGACCCTTTCCATCATTTTATTGATGATTGAGAGTAGACTGATAGGTAGATCAGCTGGGTTGAATTTATCCTGCTTTTTGTGTACAGGGTATACCTGGTCAATGTTTCACATTGTCAGGTAGATGCTAGCCTTCTAGCTGTAGTGGAAGTACTCATCTAGGGGTATGGCATGTTCTGGAGCACAAGTCTTCAGTACTTTTACTTGAATGTTATCAGGGCCCATAAACATATTTGCCACTCTCAGTACTTCCTCAAAGTGTTATTCAACATGGAGGTGTATTAACTCATCTGTTGAGGGAGGATATTCATCGTAATCAACAGAAGTTTTCCTTGCCTATGTTTGATCTAATGTCATGAGACTTCATAGTGTCTGGAATTTGAGAACTCCCAGAGCAAAACCCTCCTGACTGTATACCATTCTGCGACCACCTCTGCAGGATGGTGATGGTGGTATCAGAGACATTGTAAGATGTGGTTCCATGAGTATGACAAAGTCATGTTGTGACTTAACTATTCTAAGACAACACTACCAATTTTGACACTAGCCCCAAAATGTTGGTAAGGACTTTGCAAGGTTTAGGGCTGAGTTTCCCAATGTAATTTCTGGCATTTAGGTCAATGCCATATAGCCCATCTGGCTTCATTCCTTTTGAGGCATCTTAGCAGTTTGACACTGGACCATTTCAGAGGGCACTTAAGATTCAGCCACATTCCTGTGGACCTGGAGTTACATGGTCATCATTAAACATTTAATTCCAGGCTTTTCATTTAATTCAATTCTCACTATCTGCAGCATTAAGATTCAAACCCTAAATAATCTCTGGATTATTAGTCTGGCAAAAGACCACTACACCATAGCCTCTCCTAGTAAAAATAACCATAGGAAATGCCATTAGTTCCTCAATCTTTTGTCATCTGGGATATTGTCACTTTTGACAAGATGAAATATTGGTTTTCCTGTTGTGTTTTCACTTTTGATTGCACATCAAAATATTTAAACTCTTTCAAATGAACACAATCTCTAATTACAAAAACTCTCCTGCTGCCTCTCCAACTCACCTTACTATTAAATTCGTAGTTGAAAGTGTTTTGCTGAAAAGCACAGCAGGTCAGGCAGCATCCGAGGAACAGGAGAATTAACATTTCATGCAAAAGCCCTTCATCACTTTCACCTATTTTATTCATAATACCATGTCAGTTGCAATTTGCTTGTGCAATATTGTATTTGAACTTGTGTTTTAATATTGAAAAGTATTCCAAAAAGTTATATCCAGTAACATCATTTTAGAGATGTAGAAAATTATTGGAAACTTGAATATTTCTCAAATGTAGTAAATATAATTATATTCTTGTGATAAAACTAATTTTATGTATAGAGCTGGAAATGTGTTGCTGGAAAAGCGCAGCAGGTCAGGCAGCATCCAGGGAACAGGAGAATCGACGTTTCGGGCATAAGCCCTTCTTCAGGAATGAGGAAAGTTTGTCCAGCAGGCTAAGATAAAAGGTAGGGAGGAGGGACTTGGGGGAGGGGCGTCGGAAATGTGATAGGTGGAAAGAGGTCAAGGTGAGGGTGATAGGTCAGACTGGGGTGGGGGCGGAGAGGTCGGGAAGAAGATTGCAGGTTAGGAAGGCGGTGCTGAATTTGATGGATTTGACTGAGACAGGGTGGGGGGAGGGGAAATGAGGAAACTGGTGAAATCCGAGTTCATCCCTTGTGGTTGGAGGGATCCTAGCCGGAAGCTGAGGCGTTCTTCCTCCAACCGTCGTTTTGTTGTGGTCCGATGATGGAGGAGTCCAAAGACCTGCATATCCTTGGTGGAGTGGGAGGGGGAATTGAAATGTTGAGCTACAGGGTGGTTGGGTTGGTTGGTCCGGGTGTCCCAGAGGTGTTCTCTGAAACGCTCCGCAAGTAGGCGGCCTGTCTCCCCAATATAGAGGAGGCCACATCAGGTGCAGAGGATGCAATAGATGATATGTGTGGAGGTGCAGGTGAATCTGTGGCGGATATGGAAGTTTCCTTTGGGGCCTTGGAGGGAGGTGAGGGGGGAGGTGTGGGCGCAAGTCTTGCACCTCCTCCGGTTGCAGGGGAAGGTGCCGGGAGTGGAGGTTGGGTTGGTGGGGGGTGTGGATCTGACGAGGGAGTCACAGAGGGAGTGGTCTTTACGGAATGCTGATAGGGGAGGGGAGGGAAATATATCCTTGGTGGTGGGGTCCGTTTGGAGGTAGCGGAAATGACGGCGGATGATGCGCTGTAGATGGAGATTGGTGGGGTGGTAGGTGAGGACCAGTGGGGTTCTGTCCTGGTGGCGGTTGGAGGGGCGGGGTTCAAGGGCGGAGGAGCGGGAAGTGGAAGAGATGCGGTGGAGGGCATCGTCGACCACGTCGGGGGGGAAATTGCGGTCCTTGAAGAAGGAGGCCATCTGGATTGTGCGTTTTTGGAACTGGTCCTCCTGGGAGCAGATGCGGCGGAGTCGAAGGAATTGGGAGAATGGGATGGCGTTTTTACAGGGGGCAGGATGGGAGGAGGTGTAGTCCAGGTAGCTGTGGGAGTCGGTCGGTTTGTAGTAAATGTCCGTGTTGATTCTGTCGCCTGAGATAGAAATAGAAAGGTCGAGGAAGGGGAGGGAGGAATCTGAGACTGTCCAGATGAATTTGAGGTCGGGGTGGAAGGTGTTGGTGAAGTGGATGAACTGTTCAACCTCCTCGTGGGAGCACAAGGCGGCACCGATACAGTCATCGATGTAGCGGAGGAAAAGGTGGGGGGTGGGGCCAGTGTAGTTGCGGAAGATGGATTGTTCTACATATCCTACGAAGAGGCAGGCATAGCTGGGGTCCATGCGGGTGCCCATGGCTACTCCTTTCGTTTGGAGGAAGTGGGAGGATTGGAAAGAGAAGTTGTTCAGGGTGAGGACCAGTTCAGTCAGTCGAAGGAGGGTGTCAGTGGAAGGGTACTGGTCGGTACGGCGGGAAAGAAAGAAGCGGAGGCCTTTGAGTCCTTCGTGATGGGGGATGGAGGTGTACAGGGACTGGATGTCCATGGTGAAAATAAGGCGTTGGGGACCGGGGAAGCGAAAATCATGGAGCAGGTGGAGGGCATAGGTGGTGTCCCGAACGTAGGTGGGGAGTTCTTGGACTAAGGGGGACAGGACGGTGTCAAGGTATGCGGAGATGAGTTCGGTGGGGCAGGAGCAGGCGGAGACAATGGGTCGGCCGGGGCAGTCAGGTTTGTGGATTTTGGGCAGGAGGTAGAAGCGGGAGGTGCAGGGTTGTGGGACTTTGAGGTTGGAGGAGGTGGATGGGAGATCCCCCGAGGTGATGTGGTTATGGACGGTCTGGGAGATGATGGTTTGGTGGTGGGGGGTGGGGTCATGGTCAAGGGGGCAGTAGGAGGAGGTATCTGCGAGCTGGCGTTTGGCCTCAGCGGTGTAGAGGTCGGTGCGCCAAACTACTACCGCAATTTTATGTATACTTTTATGTATACTTTTACAATGTGAAAGGTTTTTTTAGAAAAAGGAATTCTCAGAAATAGGAATAAAATTTGCCCACATTCATGGCTTCATTGTTTTTAATCTCAAATCTCCAGGGCAAACTAACCTTGCTTACAATGCTCATTTCTCAAAATATTACAGATTAATGTCATATATCAGCAAACACATCACCCACATTAGAAAATATGAGATAAATATTAATCCTATCAAGATAATGTAAATGGAATCAAATTAAGAGCATTTGAAGAAAGTTATTCCTCCCATTTCATCTGTAAAAACCAGATTATTTGATTATTATTTTTAATTGTGGAAATAAACAGAAAAAGGACTATTTTAAAACGAAGGGCTGTGGAAGGAATTGCTGTAACTTGTGATAAAACAAGTTACTGGAACTCATTGTGAGTTGTGTTTACAGTGTTAATTTGCAAGCCTTACACGATGTTGGGGTGTGGGCACAAAGTGAGGTCTGGCTAGCAACAGGCAGCTGATTGGTTTGTGCAAGTGTGTCCAGTTGTAGATACTGGAAGTAACTGGCCTGATGACAGCCCTTTAATTGATTACTGGGTAGGTGAAAAGCTTGTGTGTTTACACAAGAAAGGGAGAAACCTTTGAGCTACAGAAGAAGTTCAGTATCTCCATCTCTCTGCAGTAAAAGTAACTTAAGCATGAAGCAAGCCAGTTATTTCTCTCACCAGTTACTAGAAGTGTGTGGCATGAATTTCAAAAGGAAGTGGTGGACGTGGATATAGATAAGTAGATGAATAAGATATGTTGGGAGGGAGATGGGCCAAGCGCAGGCAGGTCAGACTAGTTTAGTTTGCGATTATGGTGGGTATGGATTAGATTCGGAAGAATCTATTCCCATGCTGTATGACTCATGTTGACTTTAACCAGTGACCAACGTACTTCATAATTAAAATACCAACTACCATGTGGCTCCTGTGAAGAAGTGAAAGAATGCAGAAAGGAAATTGGAAAACAAAAGGAAGCAAAAGGAACATTTCATGTGATCCTGTGGATTAGTGCTATTGAACTGTGTTTCCCAGTATTTTTTTCCTCCACCCAGAACATCAATATGTTTTGTTTGTCTATGTCTGCCTGTATGTGTGTACAGAGGGTTTTAAAAGGAAGATATAATTTGAAGTGGTAGAATTATATGCTGATTGTTAGTAGTTTTGTTTGCCTGAGGTTAGAACTGATCCAGTTATAACAAAAACAGTAATTCCTATTAAATATAGGAACAGCCAGTCATAGAGTCTGTTTCTGTGCAGTACTTTTCTGATTCTTCGGTCCAACTGACCATGCCAATCAGATATCCTAACCTAATCTAGTCCCATTTGCCAGCACATGACCCATATCCCTTGAAACCCTTCCTATTCATATTCCCATCCAGATGCCTTTTAAATACTGCAATTGTTCCAGCCTCTAGTATTTTTTCTAGCAGCTCATTCCCTCCATGCACCACCCTCTGTATGAAAAAGTTGCCCACTTGGTTCTTTGCTTTCTGTTAAAATGAGTCTATCAGACAAATAAATTGGAGAATTCAAGGATTTTGATCAAATTATTAACTTTTGTGGCGACCCCGGGTGTAATGGGGTTCAAAGGTTAGCCCTCTTTCCCAAATGAGTCATTGCACAGCATAAAACTCTCTTCAGAGAATTATCAATGCATGAATTTTGTTCAATTTTAAAAAGCATTATGATAGAATACTAACCTGAAGGTGACAGTGTAGTACTAAACTTTACTGACCTGAAAGCTTGAACCACAATTTCTATTCTCTACTAAATCCAGCTGAAACTGTCATGAGCACGTTAACAAATGGTGTGTTTTCATCTTTCCTGTAAGAGAAAATGTTATCAGGAAGTCTCTGAATGTTTAAAGAAAGGAATTTTAAACAAATATGGGATGAACCACCTTGCAGCTTAAAGGCTAAAATTCAGCTCCTGTGCATCAGGGAAGTGAAAACCAGGATCAACAGTATAACTGATCCATCCTACTCTCGAGCCTGTGCAGAAACTCTACATTGCTACATGGCACAGGTCATAGAATCCCTACAGTGCAGAAACAAGTCCACACTGACCCTCCGAAGAGTCAATCACCCAGACCCATTCCCCTACATTTACCCCTGACTAATGCAACTCACCTATACATCCCTGAACACTGTGGGCAATTTAGCATGGCCAATTCACCTGACCTGCACATCTTTGAACTGTGGGAGGAAACCGGAGCTCCCAGAGGAAATCCACGCAGACACAGGGAGAACGTGCAAACTCCACACATACAGTCACCTGAGGCTGGAATCGAGCTCGGGTCCCTGGCACTGTGAGACAGCAGTGCTAACCATTGTGCCACCATGTCACCCATTTCAGTCACAGTACAACATTCATTTTGAGCATATTGGAATCTTAGCTGCACTACCCATAAATCCATGAATTATGCCCTTTATGCCAGGTCATTATAAAGTTTGGAGCAAAGCAGCATCATGCATACGCATAGAAATGGGAAATACTTTTAAGCTGTCCCAGTTATTCCTATGGAAAGATAAATGGCATTTTTTGACCTTCATGTTTTCATATTGTGCCATTTTCTGTAGCTTGGTTTTAAGCATTATTTAATCCTTCAAAGCACTTTCCACTTTCCCTGGCAGACAGATTTCGTATCCACTCATGGACATGATTTCCTGCCTTACCTCAATATACGACATATCAGAAAATCCAAAGTTTAATCCTGACGGTGATTGGTAGTACAGAACTTGACTATTTCTGAAAGAAGACATAATTCCCAAAGATTTTAATCTTGCAGCCATCAGGACATGTTGCAAGAATTCCAATTCAAGGGGAATGCCAACAGTTCTCCACAGTCTGAAAGGGGATTGCTAATTGGTTCACAAGAGGACATTGATGGATACAGGCATTGGCATGGAGAATTGGTTTGATTTGACAAAAAATATACCTATATGGCTACACAATTATTATATAAAGAAGTGCTGCTTGGCCATTTAATGCAACCTTTGGTTTGTTCTGAGCCTCCATTCAAAAAATACAGTACCCAGTCTCCCAGGCTCTAGTGCCTCACACTGACAAACTGCAGTGCAATGATTAGAGTCCAAAAGCCTTTTCACTGGAAAACTGAGTCACATGATGTATTTAGAAACTACAAGCACTAAATGAAAGTTTATTTTGCCATTTTCAAGATAACAATAAATATAAAAGTATTTTTTGAATGAAAATGCTTTCCTTTGAAAACATATTTTCTGAAGACTACTAAAGCTGTCATGATTGTAACAGAGCCAATCAGGTGGACCTCATAGAAAATACGTTCCCTGATTGGACCAGATTAACAGCCCCAGTCAGGGAGCCTTGGCTGACAGATAAGAACAGGAGTATTGGGGTGGCACGGTGGCTTAGTGGTTAGCACTGCTGCCTCACAGCACCAGGATCCCTGGTTCAATTCCAGCCTCGGGTGACTGTCTGTGTGGAGTTTGCACATTCTCCCCGTGTCTGCGTGGGTTTCCTTCCACAGTCCAAAGATGTGCGGGTCAGGTGGATTGGTCATGCTAAATTGCCCCTAGGTGTTAGGTGCATTAGTCAGAGGAAAGTGGGTCGGTGTGGACTTGTTGGGCCGAAGGGCCTGTTTCTATCCTATTCACTCTGAAAGCTAATTCAGAGAGCTGGATCAGTGTCAAGGATTCCCCACATGTAAATGAAAGGTGACTTGGTGACGTGATACCGGCCTCTGTGGAGTTATTTCAAAAGGTGTTTTGCCCACTGGGAGAAAGTACTGAATCTAATCTCCCAAGGCTTATGCTTGGATGCAATATGTTTTACAAACAATCTTTGAAAATGATGTGAATCTCCAAATCAAATGCAAAATGACAAAGTTTCCTGGACAAGTTCACAAAGGAGAGACATGTACATATGGAGAATACAACTAAAACATTTTGCAGATTAATATTTGCAACAGTTATACAGAAATCCAATTAAAATTTCATATTCATAAATGCAATTAAAAAAAAGAAAAGACACGACAAAACAACAATGCACCTAACACCTCGGGGCAATTCCCGCCTCAGGCGACTGACTGTGTGGAGTTTGCACATTCTCCCCGTGTCTGCGTGGGTTTCCTCCCACAGTCCAAAGATGTGCAGGTCAGGTGAATTGGCCATGTTAAATTGTCTGTAGTGTTAGGTAAGGGGTAAATGTAGGGGTATGGGTGGTTTGCGCTTCGGCGGGTCGGTGTGGACTTGTTGGGCCGAAGGGCCTGTTTCCACACTGTAAAGTAATCTAATCTAATCTAATCTATTTCAACAGGAGTGTCAGAGGTTCTGTTGACTGGGAGCTGGCTCTGAGAGAGCTGGATCAATGTCAAGGGCTCTCCACGTGTAAGGGAGACTTAGTGATGTGATGCCAGCCTCTGGAGTTATTTCAAAAGCATGACAGACACTCCCATCACTCGTTCATATTAGGTAAATATATTACATTATTGAAATTTATATTTTGCTTGTTTTACTTCTACTTTTCTTGTAAACATAAAGGATTTAATTCAAAGACATTCTCAGTGTTTCTTTCATTCATTATTAGACAGAGGCCTGTTAAGAGTGAAGGGAATGTTTGAAAGTGGATGTCAGAAAGATACAGGGAGAACCCTCAGTGTTAATATTGGAACAGTCCATTTAAGAAATTGAAATGGTCATTTATACACCAAATTAGATCTTGTTCAAAAGCTCTCTCATTCAGTGAAAACTCAGTGAAAAATACAATTGAGACTGGCTAATATACTGCCCAAAACTGTTGTGAATACTGATTTGTTTGCAATCTCATCATCCACAGCACTAACTAGTGATGGTTTAATGATTGGTAGAAGATTCAGGGAATTCAAAATCATGAGAACTCCAAGGAACATAGAAAATCTTTAATTTGACAAGGCAACATAGGAAAACCTTGGATTCAGACTTGGAGGAAGATACAAATAAGGAGCAAGACTACTGAGACATGTACATGGACATCTTACTGCAACTGTGTGTACGTTTGTAGAATGTGGCCTAGCTTTTAAGGGTGGAAAGTTTGAAAATGAAAGTATACCATGAAAACTTTGGTTCACCACACCACAGGAGCTTTCTTGACTTGAAAGAACTCATTGCTAAGTTTGATTAACTTCTTGCCAAATATGTCAAAATTAGGTATCAGTGGACCTGGGAAGCTGTATGCTTGCCTAAAACAATGACCTATCTAAGTTTTGTCTAAAAACATCTGTTTTGGATGACTTGACAAAAGTCAGAAAAAAAAGTTTCTGACTCTACACCAGATCTTTCATATATTGATCAACTAACTGTTAATGTGTGACTGATGATAGATTTCCCCATTGTTGTGTTATGTTCCATGGTCAGTATGTCATTATCTCCTAGGAGACATGCTCATGATATCATATCATCCCTGTACCATAGCATGGGGGTTTAAGGTTTCATACTCCATTTTCCCCAGGATTAGCTTAAAATATGATATGCTATTGAAAACATGTTGCTCTTTTTTAACTTAACTAACTATTCCAGATACTTACGTGCCTGTAAAATTTCCTTCATCTAATTATTAAATTGCAGAATCTACAAATTATAAGCAAAACAAAAAAGGCTGCACAATAAGTACTTTATCTCTCTTTATAGAAAAGAAAACACAAAAGCCTGGTACTCCAGTTTCTAAAAAAAAATTATATTGTCCTTTAAATACATCACCCCAGAAGAAAATACAGTTTAAAGATACTCAAAAAACAGCATTCTACACTAAATTGGCTTATCTGTGTCTATAACTCAATCAGTTCTGCCATTTTCATTCTCTAAATCTGTGCAACAGTGAAAACAATCTGTACAATCCCATTGCTACTTATTTTTTGTAAATGCTGCCTACAGGGGGAAACGAGCCTACAGTTATTAAACTATGAGCCTGGAGTTCTTAAAGAAGTAGCTTCAAGTAAAGAAGCAACAGAGCAAAGTAAAGGGAAATAGAAATGTAAGGGAGGAAAATAATAAACGGAGAGAAAAGGAAAGCCAGTAAATGAAATTAAGAAACATTTTACTGCACTTTCCTTCAAAAGAATAGAGCAGCGACCTGCAAAGAGAAATAGAAGACAAACCATTCTGAATTGAGGATGCAGTGATACTTTTACTGAATTACAACTATGCAAACAATGGGTGCGGTTTGTTTTCACTAAAGCTCTGAAAATATTGTTTGGCTTTGACAAGGAAAGCTTCACAGAATTAATAGGTCTTTCCAAGGACAGTCAGAGGTCCAGCAAAATAATCTGGAAAATTCCAAATACCAATGCAAAAAAGAGAAAGAACTTCAGGAGTAAAAGATTCCAACCCATTCCTCACAGACATCAAGCCCAAGAATCTGAGTAGTTTGTCAGCAGATGCTTCACAAAGAGCTTGAGTGTGATTTTACCAAAGGTGAACAGTCAGAGAGGCTCATTGAACAAGCAGTTGCCTCCATAATAATCAAAGAAATAATTTTCTGGGCAAGTAAAAGGGCTATACCAAGGAAGCATTACTTGAGGATGGGTGCAAGTGTGAAGCCACAATTGCAAGCTAACAATTACATACCTTAGGTACAGCCAACACTATTACTCTGGCCAGCAAAATGGACTAAACTAACAAAATCTGTAACAACTAATATGTTGAATCTACCCAAACATTGGTCAGCTTTTCTTGATATCTGTAAATCATGTGGTACCAAGGATGTTGGGTATGCATATACAGGAAATCTGGTCCCAAAGACCAAGCCAGATGCTAGAACAAAGCACAGATGGTCAACAAACTATAAAACACCACAATTCTGGAGGCAAAGAAATGTTAGGAAAATGCACAAATGCAAGCATGTTAATGAGCTTGAAAAATCGACCAAGTAAAAGGCAAATGTCAGAAGATGACCAAGCTTTACATATTGTTAAACTCACACACCCATGCCAATTATCTAAGATGGTCAAAAGCTTTTACAACCATTAGTATCATACATCCTGAAATGTTAGAAGAAAACACATTAAAAGTTAAATGAATACAAGAGTTATTCCCACATATCACCAGTATGAAGCCTGAAACAAATATCTCAGCACTTAGTATTCTGTGGTACAGCCTACAGGAGCCTCTGTCAGAGCATGTAACAGTTAGCAATTCCATGCATTGGAATAAACACAGTGAAGTGTCAATATTCAGGCTCATATTGGCTTCCTAAAATCTTCTATCTTGTAGATACAAATGGCCCAGCAGTAATAGAACTAGCAGTATGTACAGATCTCAATATAACCACAGTTCATGAGATCCAACCTATACCCCTTTCAGAGAACAGACCATATGCGAAAGAATAAAATGTGTAAATGATTAGCAATGACACAGCTTTGAACTCAGTAACAAGCCTGGCGGCAAAATAATTACCTGTACCACACTGAGCAGGTTACCTGATTGACACACAGACCAAAGATATTCCTCTATATGTTGATGCTCTTGACTGCAAACATGATGTTCTCAAAGTAAATGTGCTACACTTGGCTACAGTAGTGTGAAAAGCTGCAATCAGCAATGCTGAAGCTAAACAACTACAAAAAATACAAAAGGTCAATATCCAAGCATTGGGATTACATATCTATATTTATGTAAATTGTTAAAAAATACAGGAAGATATCAAACTGTTTGGAAACCTGTTGGTTTGAAGTTCGTTTTTCCCACCAAGGAACAAAGGCAATTGTTGATGTGGGCTATGATTCACCTCCTAAATACAGAAAGGCAAGTTACTTTGGTAAAACAGCCAAAGTATTTTAGGGAGATAATGATGAGATGACCTGACAATATTAAAGAACACCTGAGAGAAGATTCCTTTTTCATTTTGGTGATACAGAGATAAACCTGTAGATCATTCAACATCATTATCAAAAGCAAACAGGTCCTAATACTAAAAGCATTACACCAAACTATCATGTCAATGTTGCATCACGTACCCATGGGTGTGAAAGCACAAGATGACTACCACACAAACCTATGCTCTTGCCAGGGATAAATCAGAATATTCAAAAGCTCATGAATTCCATGGAAGGATGTCAAGTGTATCAACCCGAGCAGCAAAGGGAGTCTCTACATCCACATAACATTGCATCCATTCCTCTGGCACAAGTAGCAAGAAAATTATTCACAATACCTATACCATAGGATCACCGCATGTGAATTAAGGGCATAACAGTCTCTATTCTATCTTACCTAAAGATCACTTTTCCTGACAAAAGAGCAGTGTTCCAAAAGCTTGTGATTCTAAATAAATCTTTTTTTTATAGATATTTTTATTGGAAATTTAACATTTTTACAAGTTTACAAAAATAAAAAAAATCTCAAGTACAAACATTGATATACAAGTAAATCTTAAATAAATAATAACCAAAATTTAACAAGAGAAAAATACAGAGAAAAAAAACAAAACTCAACTAACTACTAATCTAACCTACAAAAATAAATCTATTTAAGTATAACTTAGTGTTGTGTGACTTCTGACAAGGATCAATTGAAGCATGAGTACTACTAGAGGTATGCTGCTTAGTCCTGCTCTGTATTAACCTCAAATTTATCAACTTAATATTAGCCCTAGCAACTATAGTAAACACCTGTTGAATTATTCAATATCATGATCTCAACATCTCTACTTTGTATCTTATGAAGGATAACGAGAGAATTGGTACGTCATGCAAAATATCCTGCTGGAGGCATAATCCACATAACCCATGCTATGCTTCCCAACATTTTTTTGAATTAGAAAAGTGATGGAAGTATAGTCAAGTTGGTGCTGGATTGTTTAGGCAATGACTACAAAGTTAATTTCAATAAGTATAGAATCAGACATATGATAATGCCGCTGACATGGCAAGAAAGTAAAACTGCATGTAGCAAAACTTTGAGAGAAAAGTAAGCTTGCTATAAATAGTTCCATGTGCTGGACATTCACAGAATTTTGTGTCGCAATGTATAGTTGATCACTACACAGATGGGTTTTTTTTTGCTGTTGTGTAAAAAATATACACATTCTTTTCTACCTTTTCAATAAGATCACTTTTAGATTCTGATTGCACCATAGCAAAACAGATCTTTGATATTAGATGGGAAATACATGCAAAGGCATCCTCAGCCTTGGCTGAGTGTTATAATTCAATTATTGATGGTCTTGCTCATCTTCATATTGCTGACAGTAAATAAAAAGACAATACAAAGAGAGATGGAAGCCCTCTGCAAGAGAAAGTGAAGGAATGAGAGTTATTCTCATGTTAGAACTTTTCATGAAACAAGCAAAGCCTGACAGGAAACAGATAGCCTTGCAGTAAATGCGCAAGGTTTTACATATCAGTCTGAACTTTTGAAAGACTGTTTTGGTGAACTCAGATTCAAAGAAAAGTGTCTGATGTAGACTACAAGTGTGGGAATAAAAGGAAAACAAAAAAATTCAATGGTGCACCTAAAGCTGATGAGCCATATTCTCCAAGAGATAAGTTTTAAGTGAAATCTTCTATTCTTATGATGGATGCAATTGGAACTAACTTGAGTAAAAGAGAAATCACAAAAATCTGCAAATAGTTTATATTTTTTGCTTAATTTAGATGTCTTAGAAAAAGCAGCAGTGTGGAGGTATAAAACTTCTGATAAAGATTATCCTGACAATGTTGCTGTTAACCCAATAGGGAATATAAATGCATTTTCAAGCTTATATCAAGGAAAATGATTCAGTTAAAAGACAGTTATGTCAACAGTGCCTGTATCACGTCATCATCCAAGGTAAGATTCAGTTGGCTTTTTAAGTTTAACAGGACCAAACTGTTCAGGAGAAAGGTCTTGATGAAAATCATCAAGAATGAACTGGGGAAAACAATGCTGTAGCAAAAGCTGTCTGCACCAAACATTGTGTGTGTAGAAAGTGATTAACTTCATACCTTATCATCTGAGGACATCAGTGGCATTGCTGTCCAGAAATCATAAGAGAAAAATGGTTTAAATTTTATGTAGATTGTGTTGCAGATTCCGTTTATGAAGTGCTAAACTGTGTAATTACTTGTGTTACTGTGGATTAATATATACTAATTAAGAAATCAAAGAAATTCCATTTGAAAGAATTCCATAATGCAAATAGGCTTATTGCAAACTATGAACTTTACTTTCTTTATTTGTTTAAGTGTTAGTAGGCCTCACCATTTATTGGGCAAAAGTGAGGATTGCAGATATTGGAAACCAGAGTTTAGATCAGAGTGGTGCTGGAAAAGCACAGCCGGTCAGGCAGCATCTGAGGAGCAGGAAAATCAACATTTCGGGCAAAAGTCCTTCCTGCTCCTCAGTTGCTGCCTGACCAGCTGTGCTTTTCCAGCACCACTCTGATCTAAACTCACCATTTATTGGTCATCCCTAATTGTGCCAGAGAAGATTGTGAGCTGTGATTTTCAGCTGCTGCAGTCCTTGGGGATAAGAACTCCCACAATGGTGTTAGGAAGAGAGAGTGCTAGGATTTTGACTCAGTGACAGTTACAGAATGTCGATATAGTTCCAACTCAGGATGGTTCATGGCTTGGAGAGAACTTGCTGCTGGTGGTGTTTCCATGCATCTGTTGCCCTTGTCCTTCTATGTGGTATAGGTCATGGGTTTGGAAGGTGCTGCTGAAGGAACCTTATCAAGTTACATCTAGTAAATGGTACACGCTGCTCCATCTATGTTAGTGGTGAAAGGGATGAATGTTTAAAGTTCTGGATGGGGTGCCAGTCAAGCAGATTGCTTATTTGTCTTGAGCAGCACCAGGGCTTCTTGAGTGTTATTGGAGCTGCAGCCATCCAGGCTTCTCCTGACTTGTTCTTTATAGGTTGTGGTCAGGCTTCGGAGATACAAGAGGTGAGTTACTTGCCAGAGCATTCTCAGCCTCTGGCCTGCTCTTCTGACTACATTACGTATGTGGTTAGTTCAGTTCACTTTCTGGTAAATGGTAACCTCTAGGATATTAATATGGGGGATTCAGTCATGATAATGACAGGAAATGTAAAAGGAAAATGGTTACTGATTATTTTCTCTCATACTGGAGATGTCATTCATTGCCTTGCAATTGCCAGACTTGAATGTTACTTGCAATTTATTAGCCCAGGCTTGGATGTTATTCAGGTCTTGTTGCATATGGAATTGGACTTCTTCAGTATCTGAGGACTCTTAAATGGTATTAAACAATGTGCAGTAATCAGCAAATAACTCCACTTCTGACTTTAGGATGGAGGAAAGGACTTTGATGAGATAGCGGAAGCTGTTTGGGCCCAGGAAATACCCCAAGGAACTGCTACAGAGATATTCTGAGTATGAGACGTTTGACTTCCAATGACCACAATCATCCTCCTTTGCATCAGGTGTACAACGTTTTCCCCTTGATTCCAATTTGGATAGGTCTCCTTGATGCTGTACTCAGATTATTAGGCTCCTGTTGCATCTCCGCCTAAGTATATATGCAAATAAATCTTAAATCTGCAAGTACATTAATTCAACGCATTTATTTTCCTTTCACTTAGAATAAGATGTAGGAACGGAAGTAGGCCATTCAGCCCATTGAGTCTGCTCCATTGTTTGGTCATGCCACAGGCCCTTGTAAACTTGACACAGTTTAGGGCCTCAGCATGTCATTATCCAGCCACGGTGACAACACACAGAGTTTCCTCTTCTAAGAGCTTAATATTTCATGCCCCCATAGTGGGCAGGGCACAGAAAATAGGTTGGGTGCCCAGTCCACCACTTTCTCTCCTATCACTTTGATAGAGAGGGTGTGAGAGTGCTGAAGGTGTCAGCTTTCCGAAACTATGCAAATAATTAACAGTCTGTTAAATTTGTTAAGGGCTCAATTAACCCCAATGTTACCTTGTCCATACCATAACGTGATTGCTGTGATCAGGCAGGCAGGATTTGAGGTTGGGACATTAAGTCTATTCAAGGCTGAGATATATAGATTTTTAATCAGTGAGAGAAACCAAGACTATTGAAAAAGACAGTAAAGTGGAGTTGAGGATGTTGCCCTACCACGCTGTGGATTCAGAGGCAATGCTGTTGGTGCCTTAAGATCTGTTGGTGCCTTAAAATCCTCTGTCCCCCACATGAATATGCAGCAAGTCACTTCTGCAAAATCCAGCAAATCACCACATCATAGCTGCAGGGGCACTCCATGGTATGAACAGAGACTTGGAAAGAGCATAGATCACTTCAATTGCAAGTTGAATGCCTGGCACTTTAAGTAATGCCAATGGTGGGTTTCCCTTATAATTGTGCACATGTCCTTCAATGAATAACAAGACCTGCGTGATTTATAAATCGTGCATCAAAACAATCATTTAGGATGTTTGTCATCACAATAAAGCCAGTTGGGAACCTCGCAGATCACTCATGATACACCTGCGTAAGTGCCCTTCCCAATATGGCAGTCCCTGTGTGCCACATGAACAAGAGCTGGAAACACTGCACTCAGCACCAACTCCCACTCACCCCCTCCCCCTCCCCCCAAGCTTCGGCAATATTAGATCCAACATCAGAAAGGTCCTAATTTCCCACCAGTTTAATTTAATGTAATTTCACATCACTTTAATTTAATGTCATGCTCATTGCTTTGATATTGAAAGAATATGTAAGGAATCCTGATATTTTCAAAATAACATTCCCAATTCTCAAAAGGGAAGGACAGAAAACTACAGGAAATAAAAAGTGCTAGAGATATTCAACAGGTCTGGCAGCATCTGTGGAATGAAAAACATGGTTATATTTCAAAACCAATTACTCTTCTTCAGAACTGAATTCCGAGGATGCTATCTCCAAATGGTGCCACATGTTACACACCCAAATGTATCATTGCAGAGGTGCCAGCTATGATTCAGTTGGTGACATTCTCACCCCAATCATAATGTTCTGAGTTCAAGTACAACTTTAAAACATGGGCACAAAATAAACAAGTTTGACCCTCCAATGCAATGCTGAAGGAACGCTGTCCTGTCAGAGGTGTTATCTTTTGAATAGGAGATCAAACTGATGTCCCATCTGACTTCTTAAGTGGTACAAAGCATCTGGTGGCACTGTTTCAGTGGAGAGAAGAGAAGCTTTCCCTGACGTCCTGGCCAATGTTTATATCTTCAATTATTCACAAGAATTGATCTTTGTCACATTGTATTGCTGAGGGCTTGGTGCAAATTGGTTGCCATGTTTCTGACATTGGAACAGTGACCAGGTTTCAAAAGTGTTTAATTAGCTGTCAAGCACTTTGAGATGCTGGCAGCCATGAAAATTTCTGTATATTGCTAATTTTCATTTCTTTTCTAACATTGATCTGTTCTTTTCTTTCTCCCTGTGGTGTTAATTACAGCTCTGCTGTAACAGTATTCAAGACAGAAAACTTTACAGTGGAAAGGAAGAAGTTATGCATTCAATATACCTCAGGTTGGCCCAAGTACCAATGTATTTTTGATGTATATCATTGTTGAAATGTAGGATACAACTTGTTTGTACAAGCTATCATAAGTGACAGATGAAAGCCTGTTTTATAGGATCAGCAGTAAAAAGCTGGTGCTCAATGCTGACCTGGTGACAAACAGAAACTAATGTATAGTGAGTTCCAGAGCATGAGTTTCTATATCCCAACAGAACGTTGAACTTGGCACCATCCGTGGCATCTGGCAACAATGGCAATTGATCAGTCAATCCAATTACAGATTATCAGAATTTGCGAAGCAATATAAAGCAGGCATACAATTCACATTTTAATTAAACTCCAGAAAGAAAACTGAAAATTGATCTACACAGATGGGACCGAGGCTGAAACATGAATATATTAAAGCAGACTTTAAAAAATAAAAACAAAGGTTACATTTTATTATTTCAAAAATCATACAACTTTTAAATAATCTGCTGATGGAATGAGGCTCCGTATATGTAAAATAGGTTTTTCAGGATCAGAGAGGTTGTTCAGCAATAATTATAATGTAGTACTTACTCCATTACAGCATAGTTATACCCAATTAAATAGACTTAGTATTTTCATTTATAAGACTATTCTCACTGTAAAAATAAAGAGTTGAAGTTCATATTAATTCACTGATTTTTCACTGATCCAGCAAAATTGCATTATGACAACAGTGGATAAACAGTATATCACTAATAGCAATGCTAGACTTGTATGTTTAATTGCAGATGAGCATGTGCAGACTCCAGAAATGGTAAATCTTGTAATTAAGGCAAATGTTAACTCTGTCATCTGAGAAATTGTTTGACCTGCTGAGCAGGTCCAGCATTTTCTGTTTTAATTGCTGATGTTTTTGCTCCCATTACAACCTCACATTCCATGCTTTAATGTTTAGGTATTCTTTGAAGGCTAAGTGTTGGTCAGGACATAGGAAAGAAATCTTTCACTCTGTTTGTACTAGATCTGACAATGAATATTAGAACACACTTTAATGCTTTTAATTTTGAAAATCCTTTCAAATCTAATGAAACCACACTTAAATGTGTCTTTGTTTCCCCCCAAACTACTTAATTATAAAAGGTATTTCTATACTCTGGTTGTTTGCTCATGAACAAATGATTTTCAAGTGAATATAGTTCAGTGCTTTAAAGCATTTTTCTAACCTTGCCTTGTAACACAACTAACTAGTCATTCTACTTGCTGATAAGTGTGAAAGGTTATTTTTAAATTTGTGTGCAAATTAATTTTTGATGCTTGATTCATGCTGCATGCATATACTTAGAGCAGGCAGAAATGACAGCATACATGTAACCTTTTCTGGACACATTTAAACCAGTAAGTACTGAAGTGCTGAACCAGGCAGACAATTGAGGCCATTTGGCCTAAGGTGCTTGCAGTAGCTCTTTGAAAGAGCTAACCAATTAATCGCACTCTGCCCTTTGCCCATGACTCTCCAGCTTTTCTGCTAGTTGTTCTTTAAACAATATTTTACTTTCTTCTTATAGTAGGTAAAGACAATTTATTATTTAATTGTGGAAATCTATAAACCTATATTCTGTAACAGGTACTCCTATCATTGAATCCTGGACCGTCTTAATTACAAATACAAGGATTTGATTGAATTAATGTTAGCAGTCAGGAAAATTTATTTTATCTGGGATAAGCAGCAAGGACATAATTGAATTTATCAAGAACATTGTACATTGCATACTGTATATACTCGTGTATAAATGGAATTTGGAAGACATTAAGCTGAAATTAGGGGCGGACTTATACACGAGATATTGTTTTCGAGGGGCTGAAATTCAAAATACCATATTATTAGCAGAAGTCGATTTGATCACACAACTAATCCCAGGTAAAGAACACTCCTAAATAGTTACTGAATCCTAATCTTCTATTGTCCATCTTCCTGCCGGGTCTGAATCAGGAACACAAACTTTCTTCAATTTGCTACATTCTCTGGTACAGTATATGGAGTTCCAATCTCTGTGTGGTCGGGTTCCTTACCCACAGTCCGTAGCTCTGATTGGCTGACGGCCTGCATATCAAGCATGTGGGCATTCCAATTGGTGGGCAGTGATGTCACTGGAGACAGGTGACCAGCACTGCCTTCCCGCTGTGTGCCTGTGCTGATGGAAGGCACTGGAGGTTTGTAGCCGAGCACCAAATGGAGGGTGGGAGGAGGAGAAGAAGGGGAGGGTAGCCACAGGGAGTTGGGGGAAGGCCCTGTTACACAATAGCTCACTCAACAAACTGTGCTCGAATTAAAGAAATGAAACTTAAACTGTACATCCACACTATTATTCTAAAGAGAGCACTAAATTGTAAATTAACTTAGAATAATTACACCAGCACTGATTAATACAAAACTGGATTTTAAAAGAGGAACAATGTATCCCGTAACATCCTCTACATGAGTGGATTTAATGTTATTCCTCATATTGTTTTGAAACTGAACAAAACAGGATAATGAAACGTCAAAGAGTTAAAGATATACCGGTATATAGTTAATGCATCTCACTTTTATTCAGATATAATGGCACAATTGAAATGATTAACTTTTTAATGATATTAATGTTTGGATGTATAGTGAACAAAGTGCAATAAGTACTGATATACTTAGAACCGGTCTGAATGAATAAATGAATCAAAACATGCTGTAGTCAACTAAGTGCGGTAAGTAGAATTATGAATGAATGAATAGAGATGCAATATAGTAAACAAGGAGCAATGAGTAGAATTACTGGTCTGAATGAATGAATCAAAACGTGCTGTATTAAACCAAGTGCAGTAAGTTGAGTTATGAATGAGTGAATAGAGATGTGATTATAATCAGTGTTATGAAGTGTGCTGTACCTTTTAAGAAAGTTAAAGCTAGCAGAACTACCTGACAGCACCAAGTGTTCTGAATTAAATATAATGTAACCTTTTGGTCCAGCAGCTAGAGTAGCTAGTTGCCTGGAGATAAAACACAAATTTGAATTAGGCCAATCAGCTTAAATTAGACCCAAAAAAAATACCAAACTCCAATCAAGTTTGAATTTTGTATATTGACAATATTAAAAGCCAATTACACAATCCGATGCTTTGGGGATATAAGTGCAGGAAAACATGAACAGTTGAGAGGAGAACTGCCAAAAGACCAACAGAGGCAGGCTGCTAGTGAGAACTCTCTGAGAGGTACCCATCTGGAGAAGGAGTTTGCACAGAGAAAAAACATTGATACCAATCTGGAGAGCAACTCTGCAGAGGAAGAAACAAAGAGAAGGTTTGAAAGCTGGCTGGTTTTGAAATTTGAATGTTGGTAAATCTTAATCAGGGGTTTTATCAGACTAGTATTGTAGAAGGCGAAGATAAAAGATAGGTTAGAGAAAGGAGTTGTAAATAGTTGTTAATTAATTATTCTGTCATACTTCAAGAAATAAGAATGTCACTTTTTACTTTAACTAGTTCTTGGCCCCTTGAATTTTGACAGATTACCACATGGGATAAATCTTTTCTGTGTTGCTGGTTTAAATTAGCAAGGGCGTTTACCCTGTGTCATAACACTGATAGTAAACAAAGAGCGATGAGTAGAATTACCCCTATGAATGAATGAATGTGATTTAGTTTAAATGGGTTAATGGGAACCTTGACTTATTTTCTTTATCTTAATGATATTTTCTAAAACGTCTATGACATTTCAGCAAAATAAATTAATGGAAACATGCAATTTCCTTTGTAAGAGTTTTATAATGCAATATTTATACACGAGAATAATGGAAAATACAAGATTTTTTCGCCAAAATAAGGCATCAACGTATACATGAGATTGACCTATACATGAGTATATACAGTACTTTCCAAGGTAGCACCATTATTTGTGTAAACTTATTGATAGCACAACACTGCTGCTGATGTGAGGTACCAACTAGTTGTTCCTGTGCTGTTCCATGCCTGTTGCCACTACAAATCAACTCCAAACACAATGCACGTGTGAGTGAATATAGAATAGTCATCATTTAAGCTTCTTAAAGAGTTTCTCAAAATATGACATTTTCCATTATAGTTTATAATTCTTATTTATAAACAGCAGAATAATTGTCACCTCCACAAAATTCTTTCCTGTTCAGAGAATATCTTGTTGCTCCAATAATGCATAATGACATTTAGACAACTGAAGACATTTTCTGTAATAAAGCTGGAAAGGTGAATCACACGAAAGCCACCATACTAGCTCTCAGGCACTGGATGATATACTGGTCTTTGTACATCAAGGGTATTTTTACATCAACAGGATAACTAAATTGCTCGTGCTAACTGGTCAGGTACAACTCAAGTTTTTGTACATTTATGGTTGCTTTTTCACTTACTTTACCTGCTGTCAAAGGGGCAGTAATATCCTCAGCCTTACCATTCTATTAACATCGGAGATACAGCTGACAACATTTTACAAAGGTCCAATATCTATGCATCTAAAGTGACTGATTCATTCTGCTGCAAGGTCTTTTTAATATGGAAAGTCAGTTCACATTCAGCATAAATAGGATGCTGATTGCCATTTTAGGTAGAAATCAGTTCAGCCCACACAGTGCTGGCTCCAATCAATAGTGAGGAAGAGATGCAATACCGTAAAACCATGTCTTGAATTATGTCTTGAACAAGCAGGAGGGCACCCAGAAAAAGGATCTGAACCACTGCTCCCCGTCATTCCAAGTGGTCATGCTACAACATTCCTCCAAAACCCCACTTTCCAACTCCCTGCCCCAGACATAACAACTTCAGACTTGCCATCTTGATAGCATCTAGATTAGAATGGTGCTGGAAAAGCACAGCAGGTCAGGCAGCGTCTGAGAAGCAGAAAAATCGATGTTTCAGGCAAAAGCCCTGCATTCTGATGATGGGCTTTTGCCCAAAACGTCGATTTTCTTGCTCCTCGGATGCTGCCTGACCTGCTGTGCTTTTCCAGCACCACTCTAATCTAGACTCTGATTTCCAGCATCTGCAGCCCTCACTTTTGCCTTTTCTTGATAGCATGCCCATTTTCCCAACTGCCTACTGGTTTAGGTGAGTTGCACTTCACCTACCAAATGTAAATGAGACCAAAAACTCAAAGTCATGGTCTCACTCCACCAGTCGGTTGCCCAAACTTTAAATGGATCCCTTACTGTCTTTAATGCAGAATCTACTGGTCTCTACACTAAGCATACATGTACATATAATAAAGCAAATTTATTTTGTTAGTATGCTTTCAATTTAAATCAGTTTTACTTTAGTCATTATAAATTCACTTTAAATCTAATATTCTAACTTGTCCCCATTCAAAACAAGTTGATAAAATACCACAAGTCATGAACAGAGAACAGATCATTTGAATTTTAGTACATTAAAAGACACCATGAGTTTGATAATGAATGACATCCAACTATTTTAATGCTTAGCAAGTATGGTTATGGCCTAACTGGATAAAAATGGCATAAAAAATAATGGTAACCATGGAAACCAATGTGCTCTATTGCAGACGAGAGATGGCTATTATCTGTATTGGCCTGTCAGAGAAATACAGGTGTTCTTACTAAACACAAACAAGCAATGTTCAATACATTTCATTGTGAGCCATTAATAACTGGAAGTGAATACAACACACTAGCTGTTCAAAGTGTTCACAAACATCAATGGTTAGAGAAATACAAGAGAAACACAGTCACAATTATTATCCAAGCATAGGACTAAATTACAGCCGTCACAACACTTGTTGGAACTTATTACTATATACAGTGTTCCTTTTCTGAGGAGACTAATTTATTTTGATACTGTTAGGTTTGACAACATCAGCCAGCAAAGTTTAGAATCAACTGTGGGCAAACAGTATTGTTGGTATCTGATTTTAGCGAGAGACGATTGATTACTAATTGGAACATAAATAGAACATAGAACACTACAGGCCCTTCAGCCCTCAATGTTGTGCCAACCTTTTATCCTACTCCATGATCAAACTAACCTGCATATCTTACATTTTACTATAAGTCATGTGCCTTTGCAAGAGTCGCATAAATGTCCCTAATGTATCTGACTCTACTACCACTGCTGGCAGTACATTCCACATACCCACCACTCTCTGTGTAGAGAACCTAGCTCGGACATCTCCCCTAAACCTTCCTCCAATCACCTTAAAATTATGATCCCTCGTGATATCCATTTCCACCCTGGGAAAACGTCTCTGGCATTCTATCTATGCCTCTCATCATCTTGTACACATTTATCAAGTCACTTCTCATCCTTCTTCACTCCAATGAGAAAAGTTCTAGCCCTCTCAACCTTTCTTCATAAGATATGCCTTCCAGTCCAGGTAGCATTCTAGTAAACCTCCTCTGTGCCCTCTCTAAAGCTTCCATATCCTTTCTACACGGAGGCGGCCAGAACTGAACACAATATTCCAAGTGTGGTCTAACCAGGGCTCTATCCCTGCAGTTCTTAACCTCAATCCTCCTGCTAATGAAAGCCAACACACCATAGGCCTTCTTAACAACCCTATCAATTAGGGTGAACAAATCCATAAACATTTTCTATAAGGTCCAAGTCTACTTAAATTCAGAGAGTCGTGAAAGTCCCTTTGGCCCATCGTGTCTGTGCCATTTGTCAAGTATCTATGTAATCTAATCCCATTTTCCAGCACAGAACCGGTAGTGCTGTATGCTATGGCATTTCAAGTCTTTGTCCAAAGACTTATGAAACATTTGCTAACATTTTACAAAACAGCATCAAAATCTCCCTGCTCTTGTACTTAATGCTTCAACTAATAAGGTATTAAGAGCTTTTATCCCCTTTTGTCCTATCTGTCCTGCTGGCCTAAAGATCTATGGACATGCACTTTAAGGTCCCTCTGGTCCTCCAAACTTCCTAGGGTTCTACTATTCATCTTATCATATTCCATGTTTCATTAATCCTACCAAAATGCATCACCTCTCACTTTTCAGGATTAAATTCCAATTGCCTCTGTTCTGCCCATCTAAACCAACTCATCTACATTATCCTGTAATCTAAAGCTTTCATCCTTACTGTTTACCACACCATCAATTTTCATGTCATCTGTGACCTTGCTGATAATACCTCCTATACTCAGGTCTAGATCATTATTGCAAACTACTAAAAGCAAGACACTGAGAACCAAATTCTGCAATATGCCACCGAACTCAGACTTCCAGTCACAAAATCAACCTTTCACCATTACTCTTGCCTTATGCCACTAAGCTAATTTTGGATCCAAATTGTCATGGATTCCATGGGTTCTTAGCTTCTTAACAATCTGCCATGTGACACTTGTCAAAAGCCTTACTGAAGTCCATGTAGATGACATCAATTACACTACCCGTATCTACACACCTAGACACCTCCTCGGAAAATTCAAATCAATTTGTTCGATATGATCTCCCCCAACAAAGCTGTGCTGACTCTCCTGATTATCCTTTGCAAGTGGAGATTAATTCTGTTCCTCAATTTTTTCCAACACTTTCCCTACCACTGATGTTACAGTCGCTGTTCTGTAGCTTCCTGCTTTATCTCTACCATCCTTCTAGAATAATGGTACCACATTAGCTGTCCTCTAATCCTCTGGCACCTTTCCTGTATCCTTAGAGGATTTTTTTCCACAGTAGCCTGGGGACTTGTCTACTTTGAAGCCAGTTAAAACTCTAAATATCTCCTCCCTCTCAATGCTACTTTGCTCAACTATATCACAGTCTCCCCTCAATTTCTGTATGTACATCATCCTTCTCAGAGAATACAGATGCAAAGTACTGATTTAAAACCTTATCTATGTCTTCTGGCTCCACACACAGATTGCTACTTTGGTTCATACTCTTTCCGTGGTTACTGTCTTGCCCATAGCATATTTATAAAATACCTTTGGATTTTCCTTTGTTTTACCCAACTGTGCTTTGTTATGACTCTCTTTGGTCTCCTAATTTTTCCGTGACCCCTTCCACTTTCTATATTCCTCTAGAGCTACCACTATTTTGGGCTCTCAGTACCTGCCATAAGCTTCCTTGTTTTCCTTATCCAATCCTGTACATCCCTCAACATCAAGGGTTCTCTGGAGTTGTTGGCCCCACCTTTCACGTTTACAGGAACGTATTGGTCTGCATGTTCACCATTTACTTTTTGAAGGACTTCATTGTTTTGATACAGATTTTCCTAAAAATAGCTGTTCCTAGTCCACTTTGGACAGATCCCATAATGTCTTTTAAAACTGACCTACTCCAGTACATATTCTTTAAGTCTGATCTATATCGTTTTGCATAACTATCATAAATCTTTTGGTGACTTTCATCAAAAATGTCCCCCTACTGACACTTCTACCTCTTACCCACCTACAATTAGGTCTAAGCCTTTCACACTTTGCCTCTCCCAGTTAATAAGCTGCTATTCCCATTATTATTAACCTATTATCTTTACATTCTGAGATTTACTTACAGTATGGCCCTTATGTCTTTCTGACTATTTGGGGACACTCTCTGCAATGTGATTGTCATCTTCTTGTTTTCAAGTTATACCTAAAAAGCCTCATTTGAGGGACCTTCTGAGATATCATTCTTCTTTATGACAGTAATTGACTCTTTGATCAATGTTATGACACCACTACCATATAAACTTGTGTAAAAGTTAAATTTTTTTGACTATTTTTAAAGGTTCAATTTATAGGGTCAACTATTACACGGGTACTAGTTTTGAGGGGCTGAAATTCATGCTGTCCCACTTTGAAATACCATATTATTAGCAGAAATTAATTTGATCGCTCAACTAATTCCAGGTAAAGAAGAAAAACACAATAAATTACGGTAAAGGTAATTACTGGGCGGCACGGTGGCTCAGTCGTTAGCACTTCTGCCTCACAGCACCAGGGTCCCAGGTTCGATTCCAGCCTCAGGTGACTGTCTGTGTGGAGTTTGCACATTCTCTCTATGTCTGCATGGGTTTCCTCCCACAGTCCAAAGATGTGCAAGTCAGGTGAATTGGCCATGCTAAATTGCCCATAGTGTTAGGGAAATGGGTTGGGGTGGGTTACTCTTCAAAGGGTCAGTGTGGACTGGTTGGGCTGAAGGGCCTGTTTCCACACTGTAGGGAATCTAATCTCTGGATAGAAACAAGAATTACTAGTAGGAAATGTTATTTATACATACCAGTACATGTCAAAGATTCATTGAAATCCTGCAAAATCACCTGTTCAACATTGTCATGTCCTGGTATAATGGCACACTTAAAATGAAACATTTATTAAATGCTGAATGTGTAAGCATCTTGACCTTTCCCACCAAATTCTTCCATTTCCCTCCCATTTACTCTTGTATCTAATGAACCTCAGCAACATTAACAAATTTGTCAAAGAATTAAAGATATATGTAGCTAATATATCTCACTTTTATTCAGATATAATGACACAATTAAAATGATTAACTTTTTAACAATACTAATTTTTGGATGTATAGTGAACAAAGTGCGATAAGTACTGATAGACTTAGCATCGGTCTGAATGAATCAATGAATCAAAATGTGCTGTAGCAAACCGATGGGCTAAGTAGAGTAATGAATGAATGAATGAATAAATAGAGATGCAATATAGTAAACAAAGAGCGATGAAGAGAGTTACCGGTATGAATGTATGAATGCGATTTCATTTAAGTATAGTTTCCTTTGTAAGAGGTTTATAATGCGATATTATGGGGTCGACTTTTACATGAGATATATGGAAAATACAGGATATTTTGGCCAAAAATAAGGGGTCGACTTTTACACCGCTATATACAGTACCTTTTTTACACCCCCATCCCTAACACCTTGTCTGAAGATTCTATACCCTGGAATATTGAGTGCCAGTTGGGTTCCTCCCTCAGTCGTCTCCAAAGCAATGATATCACATGCCCATGTGTTAATCATCACAATCAACTCATTTGTCTTACCTCGCAAGATTCTTTGCATTAAAACAAAAGCCATCCAGCCTTGGCATCCTCCTTTGTGTCTTATCTTGACTATTTGTGCTCTGTTTTCCCACACTGATTTGGTTTTGATTCTATACATCACCCCCTACTGTACCTACATTCTGTAACCCATCCTCCAGCCAAATTAGTTTAAACCTCCACTAACAGCAAGGATGTTGGTCTCGTTCTACTTCAGGATCAACTTTTCAGACTTGCCCACAACCCACCTTCTGTAGAAACAGAACACAGTGATCCTGGAGTCTAAACCCCTTCCTCCTCCACCAACTTCTCAGCCACGTATTCATCTATCCTATCCACCTACTCATATATTCACTAGCACATGGCACCAGGAAAAATCCAGAAATTGCAAGCTTTGATTTGCTTTTCAATCTGCCACCTAGCTCTGTAAGTTCTTTTTGTAGTACCTCATGCCTCTTTCTGCCTATGGCATTGGTCCCAACGTGAACAACAATCTTTGACAGTTCGTCCTTCCACTTAAGGGTGCTTGCAGCCATTCAGTGGCCCTACCCCCAGGGCAGCAACACACCATCCTAAAGTTAGTTCTGTGCCCACAGAAATATCTGTCTAGACCCATCACTGCCAAGTCTCCGACTATATTGTTCTCCCTGTCTTTCTGCTCCTCCCTTGTGCAGCCAGCCTATGGGGAACCATTTTTCAACACAGAAAAACCATTCTCAAGTGAGAAGTGCTCTGAGGCTTTCCTAACCACCTGCTTACCTCCCTTCATTGAATGATTACCCATTCCTTCCCTGACTGTACTTCTAAAAGCTGATAGGTGACCATGTCTAGAAATGCGTTTTCCACATAACTCTCAGCCTCGTGGATCATCAGCTGTGCCTCTAGCTGACACTGAAGTTTCAAAACCCAGCACTTGAGCTGATCAAAGTGATGGGACTTCCTACAGATATGGTCATCTGGACTGCTTGGAGCATCTGTGACTTCCCAACTAGTGCAGGCCAAGCAACAATGGGACTGGGCTCACCTACTGTATCTCAAATTAAAATACTCTTGCCCTCAATTCAAGCCAAGTAGAAATTTATTTTAAGTTTCTCTTATTTAAAGATAAGATAACTAGAACTCTGACTTTTTTTAATGCAGCTTTAAAGTAGAGCAAAACAACTTACCCTCTGCCTACAAATCAGCTCACTGTTTTGCCCTGATGTCACTCTCATTAGTCTTTTCACAGTCTGGTAGGGTTCCTGTTGGGATTTAGCTGCTGTAACTTGCTCAATCTTTCACTTTTACTTCCACTGCTTTCCTGCTGATGGAATTGTCTGTATATGCTTTGACACATGGTCCTCACCTCACCCACTCCTCTCAGTGATACTGACTGCCTGTCTCTCAGTGATACTTACTGCCTGTCACCGGGTCCTCACCTCATACATTCCTTAATATTATACAATTTTATACCATATATTCAAATAATTGCTAATAGGGAGGAAATAAAAATCAAATTTAAAGTTTGGGAGAAGATTTGTAGCTTCCGGTTGTCAATTTCAGCTGTCCGTTGCAGAATTCACCACAAAGGTACACAGGAAAGACACACACAGACCAAGTCCTAAACTATGAAAGTTACCACCCAACACACACAAAAGAAGTTGCATCAAGACACTGTTCAAAAGGGCCACAACACACTATAGTACATCAGAACTGCAAAAAGAGGAAAAAGAACACTTATACAATGTATTCGCCAAATACGGATACCCCCACAATCTCATCAACAGATGCCTAAGGGAAAGACAACGGAATGAGGACATGCCACAACCCAAAGGACTAGCCACTCAACCATACATCAAAAACATTTCTGAACTGACAGCCAGACTACTGCGACCACTAGAACTCAAAACAGCACACAAACCAACAGCCACTCTCAGACAACAACTCACCAGGACAAAGGACCCGATACCCAGCATGAGCAAAACCACCATAGTGTACAAAATCCCAAACAAGGACTGCACAAAACACTACATAGGACAAACAGGAAGACAGCTAACGGTCCGCATCCATGAACACCAACTAGCCACGAAACAACATGACCAGCTATCCTTAGTAGCCACACACTCAGATGACAAGCAACATGAATTCGACTGGGACAACACTACTATTATAGGACAAGCCAAACAGAGAACACCCAGGGAATTCCTAGAGGCATGGCACTCATCCACAGATTCAATCAATAAGCACATTGACCTGGACCCAATATACCAGCCACTGCAACGGACAGCTGGAACTGACAACCGGAAGCAGCAGGTACAAATCATAATAAATGCCAGAGGAAACATCACAGAAGCGCTTCACAGGAGGCTCTCAAGCACTGAGGATGTCCCCTAGACAGGGGACGAAACGTCTGCAACACAAATTCCCAACTCGGCGAACAGAACCACAACAATAAAAATCAAATGGAAATATCTTCCAATGAACAATTACAGATTACATTGGCTAGAGGCAGTGAACCATCAGTAAAACAGAGACTTCCAAAGATAAGAACAAAGTATTGATTTTTGTTGTCTTATTAGCCACCCAGATGTTGGTCACTCTGTACTTCTCCAGTTATGTGACTTGCTGGAACATTACTGCTGGCTCAGTTCAGATGGAGACCATCCCAACAGTACAGTCCCACTTTCCCCAGTGAGACCCACAAACCAGGCCCACCTACTGCATGAGGTTTTAAGGCACACATTTATTTCTCTAATCCTATTTGCTTAATGTTGACTTGCATGTCATTTCATAGAGTCATACGGATGTACAGCATGGAAACAGACCCTGTGGTCCAATTCATCCATGCCGACCAGATATCCCAACCCAATCTAGTCCCACCTGCCAGCACCCAGCCCATATTCCTCCAAACCCTTCCTATTCATATACCCATCCAAATGCCTCTTAAATGTTGAAATTGTACCAGCCTCCACCATTTCCTCTGGCAGCTTATTCCATACACGTACCACCCTCTGCGTGAAAAAGTTGCCCCTTACGTCTCTTTTATATCTTTCCCCTCTCACCCTAAACCCATGCCCTCTAGTTCTGGACTCCCCAACCCCAGGGAAAAGACTTTGCCTATTTACCCTATCCATGCCCCTCATAATTTTGTAAACCTCTATAAGGTCACCCCTCAACCTCCGACGCACAAGCGAAAACAGCCCCAGCCTGTTCAGCCTCTCCCTATAGCTCAAATCCTTCAACCCTGGCAATATCCTTGTAAATCTTTTCTGAACCCTTTCAAGTTTCACAACTTCTTTCCAATAGGAAGGAGACCAGAAATGCACACAATATTCCAACAGTGGCCTAACCAATGTCCTGTACAGCCGCAACATGACCTCCCAACTCCTGCACTCAATACTCTGACCAATAAAGGAAAGCATACCAAACGCCTTCTTCACTATCCTGTCTACCTGCGACTCCACTTTCAAGGAGGTATGAACCTACATTCCAAGGTCTCTTTGTTCAGCAACACTCCCTAGGATCTTACCATTAAGTGTATAAGTCCTGCTAAGATTTGCTTTCCCAAAATGCAGCACCTCGCATTTATCTGAATTAAACTGCATCTGCCACTTCTTAGCCCATTGGCCCATCTGGTCAAGATCCCATTGTATTCTGAGGTAACCCTCTTCACTGTCCACTACACCTCCAATTTTGGTGTCATCTACAAACTTACTAACTGTACCTCTTATGCTCGCATCCAAATCATTTATGTAAATGGCAAAAGGTAGAGGACCCAGCACCGATCCTTGTGGCACTCCACTGGTCACAGGCCTCTGGTATGAAAAACAACCCTCCGTCACCACTCTCTATCTTCTACGTTTGAGCCAGTTCTGTATCCAAATGGCTAGTTCTCCTTGTATTCTGGGAGATCTAAACTTGCTAATCTGTCTCCCAAGCGGAACCTTGTCAAACACCTTACTGAAATCCATATAGATCACATCTACCACTCTGCCCTCATCAATCCTCTTTGTTACTTGTTCAAAAAATTCAATCAAGTTTGTGAGACATGATTTCCCATACACAAAGCCATGTTGACTATTCCTAAACAATCCTTGCCTTTCCAAATACATGTGCATCCTGTCCCTCAGGATTACCTCCAACAACTTGCCCACCATCGACATCAGGCTCACCGGTCTATAGTTCCCTGGCTTGTCCTTACCACCCTTCTTAAACAGTTGGTAATAATCCTGAGATTATGACTTTGAAGTTCTGTTTTTAATCTGATATCTAGCCCTTCAAACTGACTATGGCTATGCAGAATCTATTTCCTTAATCTTCTTTAGTCATTGGTACTGATGTGGACCATAATGATCGAATCCTCTCACTCCCATGGTCACTTCCTGGCTAAGCCTGGCCAGGTATCCTGAATCCTGAATCTGGGCAGGCAGCACACCCTTCGGCACTCTGAGAAGAGAGTAGTGTGAATCCCCCTCACTATATGGTCCCCTCCTACCAGTACATTTGTTTTGGAACCTTCCACTGGAATAGCTTCCTGTACCACAGTGTCATGGTCAGTTAGGTCATCCACCCTACATACTCAACCCCCACTCATTCAAACCATCAGAAAAAAATCTCAGCCCTGTTGGACTTTCTCCACAGCTGAGGCAGCGCCACTCCCACCTTCTCAATTCCCTAACCTGCCTCACTCACAGTCATACCCTGCTGTCCTTAACCATTCTCTAAGGTGTGTGACCGCCTCCCGGAATAAAGTGTGCAAGTAAGTTTCCCCTCCCTGATGTGTCACAGTTTCTGCAGCTCAATATACACTCCATTAACTCTAAGTCTACATTCCTGACACTGCAGACTTGTTTGCTCTAGGTTACAGCAGTGTCTAGAAACACCCTCACCCTACAACTGCAACACATCATCTGCCCTGCCATCTTCATTATGAGTCAGATTCATTAAGTAAAGCTTATAAATTAATTATCATCAAAGGCCCTTCTATAATAAATAAATTTTACTGTAGATAGAAACTATGCTGACATATAGAGCAGACTTTTGCCATAGTTTGGCCTATTTTACAGCATTTCATGAAAGGATTCCCTCTGTGAGCTCTGGCAACTATTCTATCGCAACACTATAAATGTATAAATGTTGTTTCTTGCTGGAATTGGGCAAAAAATTATTCAATCTCCCTCAGAATCTCAGCCTCAATAAAGTAACATTTCTACAACTTGTACAAAGAGAGACTAAACATGAAACAAATGGTGTTCCAGGAAATGGTGGAATTGAAGCAACAGTTCAATCGATACCCATAAAGAGAAAGGATACATTAATGTTTAACTGTACCAACTGGCCATCTGTATTTCCAGCATTTTCTCTTGTTGTTTCCAATTGCCAGCTTTCGCTGTCTGTTGCAGTCTGTTGCAAATGTCCCACACTTAAAGGCTATTCTGACTTGATCCACCTTCGAAGGGAGAAGCTTAAAAAGATGCTGATATCACTAAAGTTGTTCTGAAGCTTTTGTGAAGGGCTGTGACAGTAGTCATCCCAGTAACTTCACATTTTGTTGATTTTCTGTGTCCTGTGTGTTGGGTATTTGTAGAAGGAAATTCATGCTATGACTGCAATAAATCTGAAAAGACAGTAATGCCTGTCATTTTAGTTAACCCAGTCAAGTATGAAAAGGCAATGATGGATATGGTAGGTTGTGAGAAAATTGAGGGGCGTGCTTCCCCAAAGCTCAAGACCAGAATCATAATTTCCTTCCTTTTCCCATTTGCATGTTCATTTGCTCACTCACCATGTTAAAGTACAGTGGAACATTTTATTTTTGTTTTCAATCTATCTGTCGTAAAGGTAGAAATAAATGAGATGTGACATTAATAGGGTTTCGCATGAGTTTGGTTTAGTATTCTTCAGAGAATCATTCCACATGAAGCACTTTGATAGAAATGAGCAGAATATGTAAATCATTACCTGGAATGTCTGGGCTGCAGTTCAGTGAAGATCTTGATTGCTTTGCCATTTAGAGAGAGCTGGGAACACTTCGACTTAACTGGTGAAGCAAAAAAACATGCAGAATAACTTACATACAATTACCATAAATAAAACTGAACGAAGAGAGAAGCATAAACACAGACAACTAAAACAACTGAGTCCAATTGCTATAATCTTATTTAATTATAATTCAATGTGTCACAAATATTGCCAAGTTCAGCAGGTCTAAGACTGATAGGGGCCAGTGTTCATGATGGAACAATGTGTTCCAAAACAAATTGAAAATTAACAAGGCAGCATCTGTACTTTCATTTAAAAAAAACTTTTAAGTCATAATATTATTGATGGTTGCATATTAAATTTTCACTGTCTAATTGCTGGGAGACCAGCAGAATATTAGGATTGTCAATTTGCTTTTTACTGAACAGAACTATTAAAGATTGAATGCAGAGCATAATAATCCTCATTGAAATAATTATTTGCCTATAAATAAAATTGCTACAATATTCTTACAACTATTTAGAAGAGCATCTTTCAATCAACAGACTTTCAAATTCACCAGCTGAAACACTTCTGATTAAGTACATTATCAATTGCTTTTTTTAATGATTTCTGTCGACAACTTGAATATTTTTCAAAAAGATAGGATTACTGGCTTGGAGAAATTCCTAAGCTCCACTATGTGAAATGAACAATAAATATAACAGTTGAAGCAATGAGCTTGCTGCGTTGCTGTAAACCTTTGGAGAAGTGGCTGTATGGTTCATTTTGTAAAACTGCCTCACATTGTCAAGCTCAAATAGTTCATCAAATAAAACTGTCAGAACCCATGATAGAGAACTAAGATACAAATGGAACACTCAAAAATAGTTAAATTTATATTTATGTTTTTAATTGTTTTTAAGTTTTTAATTAGTCACAAGACTTAATGTATTAAATGTATCTAATGATAGGAAATCTTATATAATGATAAGACTTACTCCCACAATGCAGTGCATTACTGATTTTAGACCAACTAATGAAATGAGACAGTCAGAGGAGCTAAAAGCACCATTTTTATAGTCTAATTGCTGAACCAAGAGTTGACAGGTCAAGGAGATCCATATCCACCAATATCTAATCGGTTGAATTTTATAGAATTATATTTAATTACCTGTCCATGATGGGTTCTCCAGTTTGCGGTCTCCAGCAAATGACACAGAAGAGTGTGGGTTTGAGAAATATGTTGGTTATGAAGATATAAGGAAATAATTTGGAAATGGCCTTGTCTTTTAATAGATGGCATTTCACTGAAGTGATTACAGGATATGACAAAATGGAGACAATGACTGTGAGTGTATTTATGAGAGTTAAAACACAGGGCAAGGTTTAGGAAAGCTAGGAGGTAAATAAATTCATTGGAGGATGATGGCTCGTGCTCACTGCTCATATGATTACATCTTTGTTAGACATTGAAATTTGAATTTATGAATAAAGTTGTAAAGGATGGACTTAGTTCATGGATTTAGTTATGGTGCTTGCGACAACTTTCAGAATTCAGTAGGGGAGAGATCCCTGAACCAGTGTTCCAGGACAGGGCTTCCTGAAATGTAGGTCATGATCTATGAGCTGAAGTTTTGGGGGTTACATCCTTGGGATGCTAAGGATCTCTGAGCAAATGCTAATGGCTGCATAGCTATTTCAAAACTTTGCAAATTTCCTAAAGACTGGGTGGAACCTAACTGGCAGATGGAATATACAATGGAAAAATGTGAGATTATGCACGTTGACTGAGGCTGGATATTATTTAAATGGAGAATGCTACAGAGCTGAGTGATTTAGGAGTGAATGTATATAAATCACTAAAAGCCAACATACAATTTCAGCAGGTAATAGGGAAAGTAAATGGAATGTTGGCCTTTATTTCAAAGGAAATTGAGTATAAAAATGGGAGGGGGGTGGTGGGTGGTACTAGTCAGACTTTACCTATGGAAAGATACATTGGGCACTGGAGGCAATCTGGAGACGGGTCACTGAGCTGATACCAGGTATGAGGGGATTGCCTGATCAGGAAAAGTTGAGTAACTGGGCTTGTACTCTTCTGGTTCCTTTAAATACATGAGCTGAAATAAGTACTTGTAGGCAGTCATTATACCCACTTGCAGTAATAGGTCAGCGAACCTGAAATTTAGTTGCAAGTGCTGAAGCTGGAACAAAATAAGCCAGAAACAAATAAACTTCTGAGATCCCTGATGAGCTACTAGGCTTTCCAATAGCTATTGTAAAATAATGAAAAAACAAAATTTCAGTCCAATATTCCAGTTCAATTACCTTACATTCGAACCGAAGCAAATGCAACATGTAACCAGTTATTGGGATAATAAAAGAAACAAAAGAGAAACTGAAACTGGCAGAAACAAAATTATTACGCACATCTGCTGTCAACATAGCAGAGCAGTAGTTATGATCAGAAGTTATTGTACTTTATGTTGATTCCAGGTTGTACATTGATTGGTCAAAAAATAAGATGCAGTTTCTCAAGTCTGTGATGGATTTAATTAGTGATACAGGATGCTGAGGGCAGTGAGGACAAGATGAGAATGGAGTGTAGAATATCACTTTAATTTTATTTTATAATTTGTTGAAATCCTCCAATCAAGCCATGAGCATGACCCACAATTCCCAGGCCCCTTAATCTTTGTCTCACTCTCACTCTGAATACTTTATCCCATAAGAAGCTATCATATTTCTCACTGATTTAATCAATTTTAAGTGAATTTTATGGTTGCAATGTCCCCAGAAGGAGCATCAACACAATAAATTAAATCAGATGCTGTTGGCTGTGTGCAGAAACTGACTGAATCCAACAATTGCATTGCAAAGGGCAGTCAGAACTTGCAATCTAAAGTAACTGTTAACACAGCAGGCTGTTTTTATTACAGATAAGTGAAGTTATTGGTAAAAAGTACGCTTTAAGGTTGTTCAGAAAAGGAAGCAAAGGTCCTGACAGCAGGTTGGGGTCAATAAACTCAATTACGTAAAAGTTATGTTGTATTTTGATGCCAGGTTAGAAATTTGAGAACTTCACAAATACAAATAAAATGGAGCCAATATATCTTTTAGTTACCTTAAATGTTTTTGAAAACTGTAGGAATAATATACATTGTCATTGACTAATGATATTAGAGTTCATCTCCCTTTGAACTCCACAAGAATACATTCAAATCATATAGTTTATCCAGTAAACTCTGCCTTCAGTTCTCCAAGCAACAATTTGGAAAGAATTAGTAATTTAACGGATTTAGATTGTAGGGTTGACCTGTGGTTTTAAATGCATGCGTGATCAGGAAAGAAAGCGGCTGTTTTATTTACTCATAAAGATCTTGAAGGCCTTAATAAAATCCATGAAGGAGGTCAATTTTGTTGAAGGAAATGTAAGGCCATTTTTAATGTCATTGTTTGAACAAAACACCTCACTGGCTATCTCAAGTTTAATGTAGGTTTGGTAGGACAGTATAATCTTGTTAAAGAAACATCCTGCCCATCTTGGAAATAAATATATACAAGTTGTTATAAAGAGGGATTCATGTTTAAGTCAGACATGAAGTTGGTCGTCTCCATATGACAAGGGACGATTAAACCAACATCAAGAAAACTGGCAAGGGCAACATAATTATCTCTATTTGGGACCTAAAATATTTTAGTTCCGTTCAGTTTGCAACCAATCCACCTGCTAGTCTTCCGTTGGGAAACTTCCCAGGAGACAGCATTGTTTCGAGGAAGCATACCCAATTAAGTGTCAAGCTCCCACCCCTCTGGGCTGGGAAAATCTTACTCATTGACTTTGCTTCTTTGACAGATACTGCCCAAACTGCTGGGCTTCCATTGTTTCCTGTTCTTAGTCAAATGTTTACTATTTATGAAATGATGACACATGGATTTTGCCAAAGAATTTTATTCAGAATCGCCAAACCCATGACCACTTCCACCTAGAAGGACAAAGGCAGCAGATACATGGGAACACCAACACTTACAAGTTCCCCTACAAGCCACTCACCATCCTGACTTGGAAATATATCATGTTCCTTCACTGTCGCTGTGTCTAAATCCTGGAATTCCCTCTTTAACAGCATTGGGCATCTACCCAGAACACATGGATTGCAGCAGTTCAAGAAGGGGCAGTACAGTGGCTCAGTGGTTAGCACTGTAGTCTCACAGGGAGCCAGGTTCGATTCCACCCTCAAGAGACTGTCTGTGTGGAGTTTGCATATTCTCCCCATGTCTGCGTGGGTTTACTGTGAGTGCTCCAGTTTCCTCCCACAGTGCAAAGATGTGCAGGTCAGATGAAATGGCCATGATAAATTACCCATGGTGTTAGGTGCATTAGTCAGAGGGAAATGGGTCTGGGTGGGTTACTCCTTGGAGGCTCATTGTGGACTTGTTGGGCCAAAGATCCTGTTTCCACACTGTAGGGAATCTCATCTAAGACAAGCCACCACCATTTTCTCAGGGATAGCTACGGACAAGCAATTATTACTGACCAGCCAATGGCACCCAAGTCCCATGAGTGAATGAAAAACAGTAAGTTTTCCTGATAATCTCAGAAATCCAGAACTTTAGTCCACCCAAAGCAGGAATTTCAACAAATAACTTCCACCAATTGATTGGCCACAATTTTCTCAGCCTCATGAAGGTAGTGAGAATATGGAAAATTAGAAGAAATCAGGCATAGGTCAGCTCACCACACATTCCTGCCTCTGTGAACAGACTCTCAACTGCAACAGATATTCCACCCCATCCATGGTATTCAGCCAATTAAGGTCATTAAAGCTGCAATTGCTGATAATTTCCTAATAGTGAGTTACCTTCAAATGAGTCCACCAAAAAATGAGAGTCTGCTTCACAGTGGGAGGTCTGAGGCATTATGTAATCTTGTAAATTCATGCATAAAGAAGCAGACAAGTTGCATGCAACAAATACCCAGGCACACGACCATTTCCCCTGAACTTTGACCTCTTTTGCCTGCTATGTAGAGGATACCATTTGGATCTTTATGGCCTCCCCTTACTTTCCTATTTGCCAGAGCACCTTTCCCAGGGACTGCCAGATCATCTTCCTCCTGTCTGTCCAACTACCTAGCCATCAAATTGTCTCATTGTTGGGACCTCAATGCAGGTGAGAAAAATCAGCCAGATGAACCAAAAAGAATTGTTTTGTTTATATTACTCATGGATCCTCCTGGAAATCATAACCAATGCTGTGGTTCTGTTCGCCGAGCTAGAAGTTTTTGTTGCAAACGTTTCGTCCCCTGTCTAGGTGACATCCTCAGTGCTTGGGAGCCTCCTGTGAAGCGCTTCTGTGGTGTTTCCTCAGGCATTTATAGTGGCCTGTCCTTGCCGCTTCCGGTTGTCAGTTTCAGCTGTCCGCTGTAGTGGCCGGTATATTGGGTCCAGGTCTATGTGTTTGTTGATGGAGTTTGTGGATGAGTGCCAAGCTTCTAGGAATTCCCTGGCTGTTCTTTGTTTGGCTTGCCCTATAATGGTAGTGTTGTCCCAGTCAAATTCATGTTGCTTGTCGTCTGCATGTGTGGCTGCTAGGGATAGCTGGTCGTGTCGTTTCGTGGCTAGTTGATGTTCGTGGATGCGGATCGTTAGCTGTCTTCCTGTTTGTCCTATATAGTGTTTTGTGCAGTCCTTGCATGGGATTTTGTACACTACGTTAGTTTTGCTCATGCTGGGTATCGGGTCCTTAGTTTTGGTGAGTTGTTGTCTGAGAGTGGCTGTTGGTTTGTGTGCTGCTATGAGTCCTAGTGGTCGCAGTAGCCTGGCTGTCATTTCAGAGATGTTCTTGACGTATGGTAGTGTGGCTAGTCCTTTGGGTTGCGGCATGTCCTCGTTCTGTTGTCTCTCCCTTAGGCATCTGTTGATGAAATTGCGAGAATATCCGCTTTTTGCGAATACCTTGTATAGGTGTTCCTCTTCCTCTTTTTGCAGTTCTGGTGTGCTGCAGTGTGTTGTGGCCCTTTTGAATAGTGTCTTGATGCAACTTCGTTTGTGTGTATTGGGGTGGTTGCTTTCATAGTTCAGGACTTGGTCTGTGTGTGTGGCTTTCCTGTGTACCTTAGTGGTGAATTCTCCGTTTGGTGTTCTCTGTACCCTCACGTCTAGGAATGGGAGTTGGTTGTCCTTTTCTTCCTCTCTCGTGAATCGGATTCCTGTGAGTGTGGAGTTGATGATCCGGTGTGTATTCTCTATTTCCGTGTTTTCATAATGGAAACCGTAACCAATGCCATTTGAGGCTTGAAATGTTAGTAATATCACATTTGTCTTACATACCAGTTGCTGCTAAACCTTATGAGAAGGCTTGATGTTGGAAAATCTGCATATCAAATCACAAAGCCTAACTATTTGAAGTTGGTTGACACAGTTTTCATAATAACTAAAAGGTTACTTGTTAAATTATTAATTAGTGCAATCAAATAAGGCAGAGTAACTGCATCTCCCATAGACATTTCAAGTCCCAAATGTAGAATCATTGATGTAGAGTCCCACTTGGCTGATTAGATCAACATGTGAGCAGACCTGGTTAAACATAGCTGAAAGGGTATGAAGTAGAGACAGTGTATTTTTGTGTTATTTTAACTGCACTGTTTGTAACATCATATATGTCTTGCTTTCAAACTTTCTCTGCAATGCTAGCCTTAAATATTTGGAAATCATTTATCAAAGGGCTAAAATGAATCATAATTTTGCAAAGTATCAAGTGGTAAATTGAGCCAGAGAAAATAAATGTGAGAGCTATTTACAAATTGCTTTGCAACATGCTGAAATTGTTCTTGTCCACTGAGAAGGGTGTATGTAGAAACAGACAGCTGTGGCTGACAGTTTGAAGTTCATCTCTTAATAGTTTTCCAATTATTTTCAATGGGGCAGAGAAGTGTAGATATAAACACTCTTCTCAGTCACTATTGAAACAATTAAAAATCATCTGTCTGCAAAACAGATGACGAAGTAGTGCTAAAAGTTACTTAAAATGTCAAATACATGAATATTAAATTTGACAATCAAAAATCTCAACTTGTCTTCAGATCTGAAAGGAATTGAATTTTGCAAAGAAATCTCATGTTTGGTCAATGTTCTGCTACCTTTCTCTTGCTTGACTTTGGAATATTTTTGTAACGTTCTGAAATTAATCAATTATGCTGTACTTCAGTTTTAAGTGGCTTGGTTTTTACATCAGAAATTTGGACTGAAGCCTGAAGCCTGATTTAGCTCAGAGTTAAAGTCTCTGATAGAAGGGACTTATTTTTTCCAAAGTGTACACTGCCTCTCTGAATCAATTATTTTTAAACTGTAGGGGCACTAATAGTGAAATGAATCATGTGTATTGTGAAATGCAGGTATTGTTACATTTTTTTAAATGTTAGTGCATAAATCCTTTCAGTACTGGTATGTTTTGCGAGTGCAACACAAGGACTTTACTGAAGTGACACTTAAGCTGCCTTCCTACAAGGGGTGTCTCAAATGGTAGAGGTCGCATGACTATTGCAGACTGACAGACATTTGTATATGATTGCATTGCCCCTTTATTACAAAGAGAAAAAAGGCGTACACTATTATGTACATTTTTAATTACTCAAGTTGCCAAGTGTGCACGCCACAGTTCTCATGCCTTAGCAGTTCATTATTTCCATCAGCGTCTGCATGTGTATTACACAAATAGTCTTTAATTCGTACTGATCTTGTTATGGCACACATGTATGTTGTTATCATTAGCTGTCCATCTGAGTGATGCTGTTGTTCCTGTATCATGTATGATTGCTGTGCACCCTTTGCTATTCAATTTCTGTCATTGAGTGGCACCAGACCACTGACTCTGATGGTTGATGTGTGATCTGTGCAGATTCACCTCTTCCTGATCAACCTCCTGTGGCTGAAGAGCAGCTTCTGCAGTCGTGCATAATGTGCCTGAGGTTGCAACAGTATATCTGGTAAGTGATACAAGTGAGTGCACTACTGGGAGATGGAGACTGTACACGAACGTGATGATAACTGTTCCACACAGGAACCAGTTGCCACCTGGGCTGGCTTTTGCTGAGGGCAGTTTTATACTCTGACTGGATCTCCAATGATCAATTCTGTCAATGGTGTTGCAGTCTTGTTGAAATGAAATTTAGCTTTCTGCCATATTACCTTGATTTTGTCACTCATTCCATTTGCAACATCCGACTTCCATAATTGTTTTGCTATTGAAAGAGTGGCTTAGTACAGAGTAACATTAATCTTTGTAACTGGACCACTTTCCATCCCACCAATGGATGAATTTCACCATTCAAGGATTGCTTGTACATATCTGTCCAGGATTTGCTCGATTTCTTGATTGTTTCTTAGCATTTTTCACTGCCTGTTTGGCCTTTCCATTTGACTGGTGATAATATGGAGATGTTGAATTTTCCAATCCTTCATAAAGCAACTGAATTCTTCACTCATGAACTGAGGGCCACTGTCACTCATGACAATGTTGGGAATGCCATAACTGCTGAAGTGCACTTTTAAGTATTTGACAATTTCAGCTATCATTATTGAAGTCAACTGGTCCATCTCCCAGTAGCCAGAATACTTAAGTGTGATGAGGTAATCAGCTCCTGTGAGTATGAAGACGTCTACTCCAACTTCATCCATGTTCTCTCTGGAGTATCATGTGTCATCAGCAGTTCACTTAGCTTGGTACTCAGTACAAGTACTGTATGGCTTATTTGCTCCTTGTTTTCATTGCTCATGTTTGGCCAGAAGAGCCCATATCTGTCTTTATCATTTCCTTGTGATGTGTATGGATGCATATCAGCATCTGGCCTTTCAAATCCTTTGTGATAATCCATTTCTTTGTACAATATGCTATCTTGGGCTGTCAATTCATTTCTATATGCCCGGCATCAGGTGTTTTACAGCATCAGGTTTGTCCTTGATGCTCTCAGACTATCTTTTTATCACTACTTCTAGCAACACAAGTTGACTTTCACCTTTTTTGGAAAATTAGCTTGATTTGAGCAAGGCACATGTCTGTTAAATTCAATGTCTCTGCTGAGCTAATGACTGCCAGAGCAGAATGAGCTACTTGAGATAACTTCCCAGAGGTCAGTATCATGTCATCAAGTCACCCTTTATTTATACAGGAACAATCCTTGACTATAGTTCTGGCTTACACTGAGTCAGGCACCAGACTGTCAGTTTCTGTGACACTTCAATCTTTTTATGTCAGCCGGGTCTCCCCGATTGGACCAGAATAACAGCCCCAATAAGGGAACTCATATTTTAAGAGGTCCAGCTGGCTGAGCTCATGACAATCGCTACACTACTGCTTCACATGAATCTGGAGGCTTTCACACTGTTGTAGCCACCTCCACTTCCTTCATCAGAAGTGATGTTCTCAACAGCATATCTGCTTCCTTTGTTTATATGTCACATCTGGAAGATATCTCAGTAACTGGGGTAAAATTCTTTGCAGACAATTTGGATCCGACAGTAATGACTTGAAGAAAATGCTACGAATTAGTTTGTAGTTGGACTCAGCTGTCACTTTCCCAACCTCCTCAATATTAGATGTGGAGATGTTTGCTGATGATTTTACAATGGTCAGTACCATTTGCAAGTCCTTAAATACAGAGGACCGTAAGACCATAAGATATATAACCAGAAATTAAGCCATTCAGTCCATCGAGTCTGCTCCGCTATTCAATCATGGCTGATAAGTTTCTCAACCATTCTCCTGCTTTCTCCCTGTAACCCTTGATCCCTTTAATAATCAAGAACCTATCTATCTACGTCTTAAATATGTAAAATGCCTTCTGTCACAGTGATGCTTGTATATATGTGCAGCAAGACCTGGACAACATTCAGGTATAAGCTGATAAGTGGAAAGGAACATTCTTGCCAGATAATGACCATCACAAACAATATAGAATCTAACATCTCCCCTTGACATTCAGTTGAGTCCCTCACCAGCATGTCCTGGGGTTCAACATTCACCAGAAACCAGTCACATGAATGTCTGTAGCCACAAATGCAAATCATAGACTTGGTATTTTGCAGTGAGTGACTCACCTAACTCCCAGATATGTGCTAGAGAAAGTGAGGACTGCAAATACTGGAGAGTCAGAGTCAAAAAGTGTTGTGCTAGAAAAGCACAGCTAGTCAGCAGCATCTGAGGAGCAGGAGAGTCAATGTTTCGGGCATAAGCCCTTCATCAGATATGTATATCAAGTTGGGAGTGCGATGGAATACTTTCCACTTGTCTAGATTGCTGAACTCCAACAACATTCAAGAAACTTGATATATCCAACACACAGCAGCTGGCTTGATGCACCCATCCATCCCTTAATGATTCACTCGTTCCACCAAGAGAGCAATAGCAACAGTGCGTCCTATCTACAAAATGCATTATTGGAATTCACCAAGGCTCCTTTGACAACACTTAGCAAAATGCACAACCTCTACAACCTAGAAGAACAATATTTTCTCCAAGTGATACACCATGCTGACAAGGAAATATATCACTGTTCTTTACAGTTGCTGAACTTAAATAATGAAGGGCTTTTGCCCAAAACATCGATTTTCCTGCTCCGCGGATGCAACCCTGACCTGCTGTGCTTTTCCAGCACCACTCTAATCTAGACTCTGGTTACCAGCATCTGCAGTCCTTGTTTTTACCTACCTGAACCTAAATCTGTCCACTGATGTACATCATATGGACAACAGCATTTGACAGCAGTTGACAGTTTGCCATTTACTTTTTAAGGATGACTAGAGATATGCAAAAAATGCTGGCCAAGAGTGAATTAAGAAAGGGAGTCTGTGAGGCTTCAGGGTATTAGAGTCTCCACAACAATGCTGTGTATTGAGATGATTGACTGAGCTACCAGACAGGGAACCCAAAAGTATAGCCTCATTGGGTTTACTTGCAGGCTCCTGGGGAGTGGGAGTGTCAAGAGATCTGGCATTAGAGAGGGAGTCCACTGACATCCATCTCCTGCCCTTTCCTCCAAGACCCCTACCACCGTGTGCCTCATTCCTCTCCCCAGCCCCACCCTTCCCCCACCCCATAATCCATGGGCTTGAACTACTTCAATGAATGAATAAACCAAATGTAACTCACATGCTAGACATGGGATTGGTCATTTCTGTTCAAGGTATGTTTGGTTTTGATGCAAATTAATTAACCTGTGCTTCCCTTCCCTGGCATTGCCTGGCCTGCTTGAGTTTCCTGAACTTCCCATTTTAATTCTGAAATCCCAACAGCTACAGTAATACATTTTTTGCAAACTGCAACTTGGTTTCTGAAAATCTACAAACACAAACTGAGAAAATTATTTTTAATTACTACAAAATTAGGGCTATCATATCGGATATGTGGATTCAAATGGCAAATGGCAAATTCCTGAAAGGCTTATGTTCAAAACGTCGATTCTCCTGCTCCTCAGATGCTGCCTGACCTCCTGTGCTTTCCCAGCACCACACTATTCGACTTTGATCTCCAGCATCTGCAGTCCTCATTTTCTCTTAGCAAATAGTACAAGTCAGCTATCCTCCAGGTATGGAGTGACATTCCTATATCATTCACTGTACAATTCCAGCAGACGTGATCTATATTTCAAATTCATTATGACACTCAGACATTTGCTACTTTGCTCACCTTCTCGTGCATTGATTTGACCAGTTTCTAGTTCCATTTTTAATAAAAGCGTGCTTCTATATTAAAGGAGGTACATGGGAAATACTGCTGGTTAGGACACTTGCTTGCCCCACCATGAATGACCATCGCCCTCCTCTCCCTGCCAATATCATATTTTCTCCATAAATTGTTGAAACATGCTTGTTGCATTCTATCTTTAGGTGTCTAGCTGTCCAGTTCATTTTCTGGTATTATGCCAGTGAATCATTTGCACAATTGATCATCAGTTAATGGTCTTGTCTCACTAATTCAACTTCCTTTTCTGGCTCAGTTGCTGTCATTTTGTTTATAATAGACTGTGATTGAGTGGCCCTTTGTCCCTATGACAGATAATCAACAATTTAATGGGACTGTCTGTGTACATCCATAAACCTGAAAATAGACTGCAAACTTTCAGTATTATAATGCAATTATAAATCAACAATCCAAATCCCTTCCAAATCTGTTTTGAAGAAAATTTGAATTTGAAACATTAACTCTGTTTCTCTTGCCACAGTTCTGGTCAGAACTGCTGAATTTCTCCAATACTTTGATCTTATTTCACATTTCCAGCATGTGTATGTACTTTACAGTAACTTGCTTTTAGAGTCATAGAGCTGTATAACGCACAGAAACAGACCCTTCGTTCCAACTCGTCCATGCCGACCAAAGATCCTAAAATAATCTAGTCCCATTTGCCAGTCCAAACTCTTCCTATTCAAATACCCTTCCAGATGCCTTTTGAATGTTGTAATTGTACCAGCCTCTATCACTTCCTCTGGCAGCTCATTCCATACATGCACCATCCTCTGTGTGAAAAGATTGCCCCATTAGTCCCTTTTAAATCTTTCCCCTCTCACATTAAACCTATGCCCTCTAGTTTTGGACTGTCCCACTCTGGGGAAAAAAACCTTGGCTGTTCACCCTATCCATGCCCTTCATGATTTTATAAACCTCTATACAGTTGCTCCTCAGCATCTGATGCCACAGGAAAAATAGCCCCAGTCTATTCAACCTCTCCCGGTAGCTCAAACACTTCAACCCAGGCAACATCTTTGTAAATCTTTTCAGAACTCTGTCAAGTTTCACAACTTCCTTCCTATAGGAGGGAGACCAGAATTGCATGCAGCATTCCAAAAGTGGCCTAACCAATGTCCTGTCCAGTCGCAACATGACCTCCCATACCCAATGCACTGATCAATAAAGGCAAGTATACCAAATGCCTTCTTCACTATCCTGTCTATCTGGGACTCCACTTTCAAGGAGCTATGAACTTGCACTCCAAGGTCTCTTTGTTTAGCAACACTACCCAAGACCTTAAGTGTATAAGACCTGCTCTGATTTGCCTTTCCAAATTGCAGCACCTCTCATTTGTCTAAACTAAACTCTATCTGCCACTCCTCGGTGTATTGGCCAATCTGATCAAGAACCTGTTGTACTCTGACTCCTTCGCTGTCCACTCCATCTTCAATTTTGGTGTCATCTGCAAACTTACTAACTATACCTCTCATCTTCACATCCAAGTCATTTTAATTTTATACAAGTTCATTATTGAGCTATTGCTGGTGTTATAGCTCTGGAACTTGTGCAAAACAGTAATTAGAATTTAAAGACAAAGAACAGTGGTTACTGGAAATCTGAAACTAAAACAGAAAATGCTGGAGAAACTCAGCAAGTCTGGCAGCATCTGTGGAGAGAGAAACAGAGGTAATGTTTCGTGCTTGGTGACCTTTTTGTTTTCGTTAGTAATTTGTTCGACACAACTGAAGATCTGTTCTGAGCTCACATTCATATAGTGATATTGGTTTTTGATTTATTTTTTGGTTTCCTGCTCTGTCTGTGCCTCTGTTTATTTCCACCACCTTAATGTACTTGTGATCGAAGGGATAGCATCATTTTACAGGCAAAAATAGAAATTGTTGGAAAAGCTCAGCAGGTCTGGTAGCAACTGCAGAGAGAAATCAGAGTTAATAATTCAGAACGAATGACCCTTTCTCAGTGATCCTTCGGCTTAAGATATTCTCATTTTAGTCTTAATGTAAATTGTTTGAACTCATTTTCTTAAGTTAAACATTTAGAATATTACAATTCAGCAGCCCAGGCTTCAATCACTCATCCTTACAACCTGCAACAGAAAGTCCAGACCAAGACTTGCTTTGGAATTGCATACCCTGAAGAGAGCTTATTCCTATTGTGTCAGCAAAATTGCATCCACTGTATAAGGTAATGGCTCTGAAGGGATTACTGTTCATGTTATATTGTTTCCACCTATTCTACTGAGGTCATTCAGTTTGTGGGTGGGGTCAAGAGGTTCAGCTTTCAAAGGTACCAAATGTCCTGTACCAATTCCCTAAAGTCCTAACACTTGTGCCTGACAAAATGTAGTTGCATTTATAGCGATACATATAGTAAACCTTCCCGTAAGAAGGAAAAAGCCATATGGAACAGTAAGAAGCCCATATAAAACTAGATTGAGACCAAGTGGTGGGGAGTGTGGTGCTGGCAAAGCTCAGCAGGCCAGGCAGCATCCGAGGTGCAGGAGAATCAACCTTTTGCCCAAAATGTCAATTTTCCTACTCCTTGGATGCTGCCTGACCTGCTGTGCTTTTCCAGCACCACACTTTCAACTATGATCTCCAGCATCTGCAGTCCATACTTGCACCCTGAGATCTAACGGAGTATACTGCTTTTGATCTGATCAGATATGGATTCGTACTGGACATGATCACAACACAAGTCACTCTGTTGGTCAGAAATCCAGCACCAGCAGTTTTCATGACTTTCCAACACAGACTCAGATCATTCCATATTGTCAATTTGCAGGATAATTTTGAGTATGACATTCATCATTTGATTTGTTTTTTTTTATTTTTAGACAGCTTCTGTTCACCATGACTCCCCAGTTACACAATCCCTGTCCCACCCACTCTCCACCATCACAGTTCCTGAACATTCTACTCCACACTTTCATAATCCCTATCCCCTGGCTGAATATCCACTCTCACAGCTCATCACTGTACTAGAAGAGTGTGTCTTTGCAGGTGCTCAACAGAGCTGTATCTTTTACTGTTAATCTCTAGATAGGCCCAACTCAAAGGAGAATTGGTGGCAATGAGCTACCACATACTGGTAGAAGTGGCAAATAACACATGATACCAGGAGAGGTTATTTGGGAAAATCACTGTAGGAGCAAACCTTCAGAGGTATTACATTTCAGGAGACAAGCACAGTTCAAGCACATGGCAATTCATTCAAGCATTCTCTCCATGCAGGGAGAGGCCAAAGATCACCCCAAATCTGGTCGCGATATGAGGGCTCAATTGCCCATTAATTATCGACTCGGTTCGGAAGAAATGTTAATGACACTCTAATTTTAAATATAAGTAAACATACTTTCATTCATTCTCTTGCTATTTCATTTAACACCAGGGGTGATTTTATTTAACTCAGTTTGTAAAGGCTAATTTGGCAGCCTAATGGGCTTTTTCCTTATCTTAGAATTTCATAACTTAGCAAAGTTGACAGTTATACCATAAGTTTTCTGTTAAACATTTCTGGACCAAGAGATTTTTTAAGATCCAGAGAAACACTCATAGTTTAAAGGGAGAGAGAGAGCATCCTTTTGTCTTCCTCAGACTAGACTTCTTTGATAGTTTGCACAGATGCGCTTCAGCATTCCTTTATTTATCTCCTTAGGGATAATGTCTCTATTTCCTTTGTACTAGATAGAGTCATAGAGATGTACAGCACAGAAACAGACCCTTCGGTCCAACCCGTCCATGCCAACTAAATATCTCAATCCAATCTAGTCCCACCTGCCAGCATCTGGCCCATATCCTACAAATCCATCCAGATGCCTTTTAAATGTTGCAATTGTATCAGCCTCCATCACTTCCTCTGGCAGCTCATTCCATACACATACCACCCTCTGTGTGAAAAAGTTGCTCCTTAGTTCTCTCTTTCCCCTCTCACCCTAAACCTATGCCCTCTAGTTCTGGACTCCTCCACCCCAGGGAAAAGACTTTGTCTATTTATCCTAGCCATGCCCCTCATAATTTTGTAAACCTCTATTAGGTCACCCCTCAACCTCCGACGCTCCAGCGAAAACAGCCCCAGCCTATTCAGCCTCTCTCTCTATAGCTCAAATCCTCCAAACCTGGCAACATCCTTGTAAATCTTTTCTGAACCCTTTCAAGTTTCACAACATCTTTCCGATAGGAAGGAGACCAGAATTGCACGCAATATTCCAACAGTGGCCTAACCAATGTCCTGTACAGCCGCAACATAACCTCCCAACTCCTGTATTCAACATTCTGATCAATAAAGGAAAGCATACCAAACACCTTCTTCACTATCCTATCTACCTGCAACTCCACTTTCAAGGAGTTATGAACCTGCACTCTAAGGAGTCTTTGTTCAGCAACACTCCCAGGGCCTTACCATTAAATGTATAAGTCCTGCTAAAATTTGCTTTCCCAAAATGCAGCACCTCGCATTTATCTAAATTAAACTCCATCTGCCACTTCTCAGCCCATTGGCCCATCATATGACGATCACATTGTAATCTGAGGTAACCTTCTACCGATCATGTCTACCGCTCTGCCTTCATCAATCCTCTTTGTTACTTCTTCAAAAAACTCAATCAAGTTTGTGAGATATGATTTCCCACACACAAAGCCATGTTGACTTTTCCTAATCAGTCCTTGCCTTTCCAAATACATGTACATCCTGTCCCTCTGGATTCCCTCCAATAACTTGCCCACCACAGATGGGCTATCCTGTATCTTGTATGCTCAATGCTTTCTTAAAGCAGCAAGTACATCCTTGATGCTTTCAGGCCATCCTTTTAATTAATTCTTTCTGCAACAATTGTGGACTTGCATCTTGTTACGTAGTTTGATTTTGTGCAAGATGCCTATTTTTAAGATTCAACGAGTTAATGTCTTCCAGAGCATGTCAAGCTATTGCTACTTGTTCATTCTGAAACAGTTAACACTCTGCCTTAGTTTTCTCAACTATCTTCTTTTCTCAACAGCATGTGGCCAATGTTCCCTTGTTTGTATTTCACATGCAGATGATATCTTGGCAAATAAAGTAACAGATGCTTTGGAGCATATCAAAGTTGTTTGAGGAAGATGCTTTGAAGTGCTTGCAGTCAAATTTCACTGTCACTTTTTCTGTCTCTCAAACAGGTATTGATTAAAAAGCTCACAACCAAAGAAAATAGCCAAACACTCTTTCTAAATTTGTCCTTGGCCTTTATTAACACCCTGGATATAAATGCCACTATTTTACCTGGCTGAATGCGGATTGCTTCCCATTAAGAGTCACTGGTGTCACATTGCAAGGTAACCATTATGGACACTGCAGTATCTGAACACTGGCATTGTTTGCGCTGCTTGGTTGATTCTAATGAAAGCTATTACTTATTCTGTATTACTTATTGGGTCCAGCAATACACTTATTTAGAGGTTCATATTCTGATGAAAATTCAGCAAAGATTTTGAAAAATATTTCACAAATCCAACAAAACATTACATAGGTATCACAACTGTTAGTTGCTACATTTCTGGTACAGCTCTCATCCTGACAGGATCTGTGCAAAGGTTTTTGGTTATGACTGCATGACCCATGTAATTGACTTCAAGCATTTTCAATTATATCTTTTTCTTGTTCACCTTCAATTTCATAAGAACATGAGGACCAGGAGCAGGAGTAGGCCATCTGGCCCTTTGAGCCCAATCTGCCATTCAATAAGATCATGGCTGATCTTTTCGTGGCCTAAGCTCCACTTACACACCCTCTCACTATTAGCATTAATCCCTTTACAGTTCATTAATTATCTTAGGTTTAAAAGCATTCAATGAGGAAGCCTCAACTACTTCACTGGGCAGGGCCGTCCATAGATCCACAACCCTCTGGGTAAAGAGGTTCCTTCTCAATTCAGTCCTAAATCCGCTCCATCTAATTTTGAGGCTATGCCCTCTTGTCCTAGTTTCACCTGCCAGTGGAAACATTCCTCTCTACTTTTATCTTATCTATTCTCTTCATAATTTTATATGTTTCTATAATCTCCTCTCATTCTTCTAAATTCCAATGAATATAATCCCAGTCTACTCAGTCTCTCCTCATAAATCAACCCCACTCAACTCTGGAATTAGCTTTCTGGACCTCCTCTGCACCCCTTTAATGCTAATATATCCTTTCTCAAGTAAGGAAACCAAAACTGCATGCAGTACTCCAGGTGTGGCCTCACCAGCACCCTGTACAGCTGCAACATAACCTCTCTGCTTTTAAACTCAATCCCTATAGCAATGAAGGACAAAATTCCATTTGCCTTCCTAATTACCTGTTGCACCTGCAGACCAACCTTCTGTGATTCATGCACAAGGACACCCAGGTCCCTCTGCACAGCAGCATGCTGTAATTTTTACAATTCAAGTAATAGTCCTTTTTACTGTTATTCCTACCAAAATGGATAACTTCACATTTATTAACATTGTACTCCATCTACCAGATCCTAGCCCACTCACTTTAACTATCTCTGTCCCTTTGCAGTCCTCTGCACATTTTGCTCTACCACTCATCTTAGTGTTATCTGCAAACTTTGACACACTACACGTGGTCTCCAACTCCAAATCATATATGTAAATTTTGAATAATTGCAGTCCCCACACTGAATCCGGAGGCACACCACTAGTCACTAATTGCCAACCAGACAAGCACTCATATCCCTCATCTGATGAGGTGTCTCTGGTAGTCAAGCTGGACTCTGATTGTGTTCTGTACAAGTTTCTTCCATTGTGTCTGAACATCCACAGACTAGCAAATCATCAGTACTAGCTTCTACCACATGAAACTCACTGACTATCGTATGCACTCTGTTTTATTATTCTTTCAGAGCAGTGGAAATGTCAAATGGCATGTGCAACAATTCTAAACAATGCCTACATTGGAGAAAACTGCTCCTTTCATCCGACTTCACTTACCATTAACCATGGTTTGCAACCAGAGTAGAAAAGACTTTTTGCCTTCGTAAGTTGTGACTAAATTTTACCAGTGGTTGGTCTGGGTTACTGAGGTCTCTTCAAAATTTATATATACTGTTAGTTTTTGGATTTTTAAACTGTTACCATGTTTCTAATCTAGTATATAGGATGTTTGTATGAGTTTTCCTCCAGAAAAGTATTTTTCCTGTTGTGACAATGCTTATATTATCTCCCAAAACATAAGAAACTGGTCATGGATGTTAGGGTATTGAAAAATCTAACAGACTTTTTTTTAAAACTAGCCGTTATATACAAATGTTATATTTGTCAGGCATGTAAGTATCTGAGCCAATATTAAGTTATGATGTTGCAACAATAAAAGCATGAATCCAATAGAATGTCATGCCTCGAGTAATACCCAAACAAGATAGAATATGAGATCTTTATACTACAGGTCAAATGTTATAAGGTAACAATGATATCATGAGCATATCTCTCAAAGGTATACTTGCAGACCATGAGTGCGTTGTCACTTTCTTGATTATTCTCTTTTTCACCAGCTCTTCAATCTCATCTTTCAGGCTGAAATTGACAACAGCTGGGACTCTCCCCAATGGATGCTGAACTTGCCTAATACTCTCATCTGCTTTGAAATGATTTTCACCCGGAAGACATCCAAGACCAGTTAAAAAACCTTTCTAATCCTTTAGGATCTGTTCTGCTGTCAATGGTTTAGTGGCTTGCAAAACTCTACAAATCTCTTCTACCAATTTTATCATTATCTTTCTAAATCTTAGCCTTGCGTCTGCTGAGATGAATGGGTTAAACATTTTGGCTACTGTCCGTAACTCCAGATCTTCATTTTTCCCAATTGTATAGTGCTCTCAGCTTGGCAAGCTTGTGCACTTGGCAAGAGTAATGTTTCATCATGAAGATTCAACTTTGCTTTTAAGGACTTATTTTTTGGGTAGCTAGCACAGGCATGTGAAGTCCTTATTTTATAAAGAAATTCTTTCACAGGATATGGGCATCATTGGCTCAGCCAGCATTTATTGCCTCTGCCTAATTTTCACACAAGTAGTTACTAGTTAATCACATTGCTATGTGCTCTGAGTCACATGCAGGCCAGACCACATAAGGTTGGCAGATTTCCTTCCTCAAAGGAGATTAGTAAACCAGATGGGCGTTTACACCGCTAACTTTTCATTCCAGATTTTTTTATTGACTTCTGATTTCACCATCTGCCATCGTGGGACTCAAACCCCTGTCCCCCAGAACATTAACCAGGAGTTCTAGATTACTAATCCAGTGACATTACCACTGTACCACCAGCTCCCCAGTTTTGTACAAAGCAAATATCTATCTGACAGTTCACATTCACTTGATGTTCTCTTTCTGCAGTTTTCATTTGAAAAGTCCACAAACCATTTATCACATTTAGAATTGACAATGCCAACTTGTTGTGTGGTATTTATCAGAATCATCAGCTAAATCTCTCCAGCAGCCATCATTATTTTCTTGTTTTGCTTCTTCCTAGCTGAACACCCATGCAAAGTGATTCAGCTTCTTGCAGTTAAGGCAATGCTTTTCCACATTGGATCATTCTTCCTCATCTAGACATGCTTTCTTTAATGTCATGTCCTCAGCAATATTTACATCCAGCCCTTTGGCCTTGATCTTACTGCTGGCTGTTCTGCAAATTATAGAATCCCTACATTGTGGAAGCAGGCCATTAAATCCATCAAATCCACACCATCCTTCTGAACAGCATCCAACCCAGACCCACCCCCCACTAACCTGCACATCCCTCGACACTATGGGCAATTTAGCATGGCCAATACCCCTAATCTGCTCACCAGAGGAAACCCATGCAGACATGGGGAGAATGCACACACACACACACACATACGGAATTGAACCCAGGCTCCTGGTGCAATGAGGCAGCAGTGCTAACCACTGAGCCACCAAGTTGTCTCATGTTTTTCTTTTTAACCCCTAATCTGTCACTTTCATTCAGCCTTGAATGTCTTTCAGCATAATTCAACCCCTCATTTGTTCTGTCATTAATTTGCTGTAGCTGATGTTTGACAATCCCAGAGCTTCCCTGAAGATTCAGCTAGATGTATCAGTGCAACCACATGCTGACCAATGATCTCCCTTTCCCCTTGAGCTCTGATATTGATCAGATCCTGTTCATATCTATGTTAGTATGAGGTTCAAAATGTATCATCAATGCCTTCAAAATCTACGTAGTCTTGCTTTTCTGCTCCTCAGTGAGATCTCAGTGGGTTCAATACAACTTGTAACACTCTTCCTGCAGCACAATTAGTCATGTCACTAAATTTATTCTCTCAGATTTTTGGTCTGTAGCTACTTTATAATTTTGAACACAGAGTGAAGAGAAACCATTCTATTTGTATTTCTTTCATTCCGACAGCAGCAGGGAATGGAAAGTACAGTCACTTTCACTCACCCGGTGGTTCAAAGTTGCAGATTAATTATTTTTAGTTTAAAAAAACTTCCTTGCTGATTCTTCAGCAACTGGCTATCTCACAGCGGTGGAAGTCCACACATTTTCAATGCACCATTGTCGCAAGTGATATGTGCTTATTGGCTGCCATTGACAGCACAAAAAGGTATTTCTTACTGGAGGTAGGAGTCTTGAACCACAGCAAGCCAGCCCGCACACTAATTACAGCCAGTACACTTATACTTATTCAAACATGAAGCTGGTTAAAGTACACTTTCAGAGTTAAAAGGGAGTGATTTTAGACTTTTCCAAGAAATTCAATGAAGTTTGAAGGTCTATCAGCAGAAAGGCTGTTACCTCTCATGGTGATTGCAGCACAACAGTGAGGTGGAGTCACAGAAGCAGAGAGAAGTTGTGCAAAGGAGGAAGAGATTTACTTGTACTTCCACACACGTCATCTACTGTGTCCGTTGCTCCCGATGTGGCCTCCTCTACATAGGGGAGATAGGATGCCAACTTGTGGAACATTTCAGAGAACATCTCTGGGACACACACACGAAACATCTCCACCATCCGGTGGCCAAACACTAACTCCCCCTCCCACTCTGCCAAGGACAAGCAAGTCCTGGGCCTCCTCTACTGCCAAACCCTAATCACTCACGTCTGAAGGAAGAAAGCCTCATCTTCCACCTTGGGACACTCCAACCACACGGGATCAATGTGGATTTCACCAGTTTCCTCATTTCCCCTCTCCTCACCTCATCCCAGATCCAACCTTCCAACTCGGCACTGGCCTCTTGAACTGTCCTACTTGTCCATGTTCCTTTCCACTTATCCACTCCACCTTCCTCTCTGACCTTCACCCTACCTTCATCTACCTAGCAAATTCCCAGCTACTTTCCCTCAGCCCCATCCCCCTCCCATTTATCTCTCAGCGCCTTTGGGCCACAAGCCTCATTCCTGATGAAGGGCTTATGCTCGAAATGACGACTCTCCTGCTTCTTCGATACTGCCTGACCGACGGTGCTCTTCCAGCACCACCCTCTTCAACTTTCATCTCCAGCATCTGCAGCCCTCACTTTCTCCTAGTTGATAAATATTACCCTACTAAGTGATCCACATAAGGACATAAGTTTGAAAGAAAAGGTCTCTGAGACACCCCCTAATGATTGGATGTGTCCAAATCTTTTCACACACACAATTTTGCTAAAGATAGGTGAACCTAAAATTTACTTCCATCAATTTTTTTTTATAAATATACTTGTTAGCAATTTTTTTTAACTTAATAAACATATAAAATTATTGAAAAATACAATCAATAACAAATATCAGTATAATAAAAAGAAAACAAAACACAAATTACAATGCAACTACTGTTTACTAACTACTAACCTACCCTATAATACAAAACAAGCTCTAACACTGTGCAAAGCAACACCAATAAATAAGTAAATAACTAATAGATCAAAAAAAAAGAAAAGCAAAAAAAGAAACACAAAACACAGAACAGCTATACTCGGCACAAAGCTCCCAACAAAGGAACGTGAGCATTGTATAAATACCCATATTATCTCAGGGCCCTCCAGGACCCAGGGCGTGACAAATCTAACCATCCTGGTTAAACAAATGCCCTAGTTAAGATAACTGGCAAATCTATATCCAAATAACTCCATTAGGGCTGCCATTGCTGTTGTGTGGTGCACCATATTTGTAAAAAAGTCTAAGGGAATGCACTCCATAATTAATGTTTGCCATACCAGCCAGTCTGGAGGGTTCTCAGACACTCAGTTTACCAGAATATTCTTCCATGCACAGTATGCAAGAGTATTAAATATTTCTTTGAAGAGAAAATGAGGTCTGCAGATGCTGGAGATCAGAGATGGAAATGTGTTGCTGGAGAAGCGCAGCAGGTCAGGCAGGATCCATGGAACAGGAGAATCGACGTTTCGGGCATTAGCCCTTCTTCAGGAATGAGGAAAGTTTGTCCAGCAGGCTAAGATAAAAGATAGGGAGGAGGGACTTGGGGGAGGGGCGTCAGAAATGTGATAGGTGGAAAAAGGTCAAGGTGAGGGTGATAGGACAGATTGGGGTGGGGGCGGAGAGGTCGGGAAGAAGATTACAGGTTAGGGAGGCGGTGCTGAATTTGATGGATTTGACTGAGACAGGCTGGGGGGAGGGGAAATGAGGAAACTGGTGAAATCCGAGTTCATCCCTTGTGGTTGGAGGGTTCCTAGCCGGAAGATGAGGCGTTCTTCCTCCAACCGTCGTTTCGCTGTGGTCTGACGATGGAGGAGTCCAAAGACCTGCATATCCTTGGTGGAGTGGGAGGGGGAATTGAAATGTTGAGCTACAGGGTGGTTGGGTTGGTTGGTCCGGGTGTCCCAGAGGTGTTCTCTGAAACGCTCCGCAAGTAGGCGGCCTGCCTCCCCAATATAGAGGAGGCCACATCGGGTACAGAGGATGCAATAGATGATATGTGTGGAGGTACAGGTGAATCTGTGGCGGATATGGAAGTTTCCTTTGGGGCCTTGGAGGGAGGTGAGAGGGGAGGTGTGGGCGCAAGTCTTGCACCTCCTGCGGTTGCAGGGGAAGGTGCCGGGAGTGGAGGTTGGGTTGGTGGGGGGTGTGGATCTGACGAGGGAGTCACGGAGGGAGTGGTCTTTACGGAATGCTGATAGGGGAGGGGAGGGAAATATATCCTTGGTGGTGGGGTCCGTTTGGAGGTGGCGGAAATGACGGCGGATGATGCGCTGTACATGGAGGTTAGTGGGGTGGTAGGTGAGGACCAGTGGGGTTCTGTCCTGGTGGCGGTTGGAGGGGCGGGGTTCAAGGGCGGAGGATCGGGAAGTGGAAGAGATGCGGTGGAGAGCATCGTCAATCACGTCGTGGGGGAAATTGCGGTCCTTGAAGAAGGAGGCCATCTGGGATGTGCGTTTTTGGAACTGGTCCTCCTGGGAGCAGATGCGGCGGAGTCGAAGGAATTGGGAGAATGGGATGGCGTTTTTGCAGGGGGCAGGATGGGAGGAGGTGTAGTCCAGGTAGCTGTGGGAGTCGGTCGGTTTGTAGTAGATGTCCGTGTTGATTCGGTCGCCTGAGATGGAAATAGAAAGGTCGAGGAAGGGGAGGGAGGAATCTGAGACTGTCCAGGTGAATTTGAGGTCGGGGTGGAAGGTGTTGGTGAAGTGGATGAACTGTTCCACCTCCTCGTGGGAGCACGAGGCGGCGCCGATACAGTCATCGATGTAGTGGAGGAAAAGGTGGGGGGTGGGGCCAGTGTAGTTGCGGAAGATGGATTGTTCCACATATCCTACGAAGAGGCAGGCATAGCTGGGGCCCATGCGGGTGCCCATGGCTACTCCTTTCCTTTGGAGGAAGTGGGAGGATTGGAAAGAGAAGTTGTTCAGGGTGAGGACCAGTTCAGTCAGTCGAAAGAGGGTGTCTGTGGAAGGGTACTGGTCGGTACGGCGGGAAAGGAAGAAGCGGAGGGCTTTGAGTCCTTCGTGATGGGCGATGGAGGTGTACAGGGACTGGATGTCCATTGTGAAAATAAGGCGTTGGGGACCGGGGAAGCGAAAATCATGGAGCAGGTGGAGGGCGTGGGTGGTGTCCCGAACGTAGGTGGGGAGTTCTTGGACTAAGGGGGACAGGACAGTGTCGAGTTCGGTGAGGGCAGGAGGTGAACGCCTCATCTTCCGGCTAGGAACCCTCCAACCACAAGGGATGAACTCGGATTTCACCAGTTTCCTCATTTCCCCTCCCCCCAGCCTGTCTCAGTCAAATCCATCAAAATCAGCACCGCCTCCCTAACCTGCAATCTTCTTCCCGACCTCTCCGCCCCCACCCCAATCTGTCCTATCACCCTCACCTTGACCTTTTTCCACCTATCACATTTCTGACGCCCCTCCCCCAAGTCCCTCCTCCCTATCTTTTATCTTAGCCTGCTGGACAAACTTTCCTCATTCCTGAAGAAGGGCTAATGCCCGAAACGTCGATTCTCCTGTTCCCTAGATGCTGCCTGACCTGCTGCGCTTCTCCAGCAACACATTTCCATCTATTAAATATTTCTTCCCAATCCCATCTAAAGATGGTAAATTCGGTAGACCTAAGAGGAGAGATATCGGGTCTACTTTGACTTCAGTCCTCAATACCCTCCCTATCTCTCCCGCCACAGCGCTCCAGTAAACACGGAGCCTGTGGCATGTCCAGAAGCAATGGGTAAGAGTACCTACACTTATTTTGCAACTGGAGCACAGTGAAGATGCCCTTTTTTTAAACTTCGGCAGATGGTCTGGTGCCAGGTGAGCACCGTGCAGAACTTTTAACTGCGTAACGCATTTCCTATTAGAGATTGCGATCTTTTGAGCATTCTCCCATATGTTCTCCCATGTTTCAGAAGAGATCTCCACTCCTAGCTTTAGCCCCCGGACCTTACATAACCGGTTAATATCCTGCCAGGCCCTGCCACCCAGCAGGCAATAGAGGGTACTAACCGAAAGGATGCTTGTGGAATGTAGCAATAACCTCTCTGTATCAGGTTTATAGGGCTAAGTGAGAGGCGTAGTCTTCTTCTGCATGAAATCCCTAACCTGAAAAAAACAGAAAAGATCTCTGCTGGGCAGCTCGTATTTGTGGCTCAGTTGCTCAAAAGGCATCATTACCTCCCCCTCAAACAAGTCTCCCAAACTAGAAACTCCTCTCGCTGCCCATAGTGTGAACCCTGAGTCCATCATCCCTGGTCGGAACCCTGGCATGCCAACTATAGGTGTAAGTGGCGAAGTCTTGGATAAACAACCCTCACTCTGACACATCGCCCTCCAAGCCCTGACTATACTAATGACAATGGGGTTCCGGCAGTGGTCCATAACTGTCCTCATCTTATCCATGAACAACAGGTTAATAAGAGGGCACTTTGCCTGGAAGGCCTCAATATTCAGCCATATTAAGTTTGGATCGTTACCCACCCAATTGCAGCCAAAGGATAGCTTTGTTAACAGCTAACCCGAGAATGCAACTTTTAAAAAAAAAGGTTTTGTGATTTACACATGAAAGAAGTGAAACTATTACTGTATTCTAACAGATGAAAGGCTTAACAGGCAATCAATTTTTCGATGTATTATTTCAGTTACATCACACTGCAAATTTTTGCTATAAATTCTGTGTTAGGATTGAGCCCTCCACTATCACCTGATGAAGGAGCGTCGCTCCGAAAGCTAGTGTGCTTCCAATTAAACCTGTTGGACTAAAACCTGGTGTTGTGTGATTTTTAACTTTGTACACCCCAGTCCAACACCGGCATCTCCAAATCATGACAGCCAAAGGACAGCAGGGAACTCAATTGATACCTCCTGATGTCTGGGAAATCAACTCCTCCCCCTCCTTGAGGCAACTGCAATTTAGTAAGTTTGATGAGGGGCCGCCCACGATGCCAGTCAAAGGAACCAAACCATCCCATAAACTTCCGCAGCGTTGACCTGGGAAACATTATAGGAAGCATACGCATGGGAAAAAGCAAACAAGGAAGAACATTCATCTTAATGAGAGACATTCGGCCCAGCCATGAAATTGAAAGAGCCTCCCATCTCTGGAGATCTTGCCTAATATTGTCGAGCAGGTGAGCAAAGTTGGTCCAAAATAACAAATCAAACTTGGGGGTAATAAAAATGCCTAAGTACCGGAACCCTGCCTGTGACCACTTAAAAGGGAACTTAGAGCCACCTTCAACTTCTGACACATCCTTAAGGTTCCCTAAAGGCATAGCCTCCGATTTTGCAAAGTTAATCTTATATCCTGAAATAGCCCCAAATGAATTGATACATTGTATCAAATGGGGTACGGAGGTCATTGGGTTTAATAAAAACAGAAGGATGTCACCCGCATACAGTGTAATCTTGTGTGCCCTCGATCCCACTTCCGGAACGGTTATGTGGACGTTCTGACGAATGGCCTCTGCCAGCGGCTCTATCACCAACGTAAACAACAATGGTGAGAGGGGGCAGCCTTGCTAACTACCCCTACCAATCGTAAAATTCCCAGATTTCACCCCGTTGGTAATCACCGTGGCCAGAGGGTGGCGATATAAAACCTCCACCCACCCAGCAAAGACTCCACCCAATCCAAACTGTTCTAAGACATAAAAAAGATATGGCCATTCCACCCGGTCAAATGCTTTCTCTGCATCTAAGGAAATCACCAACTCCTGAATCGATCGTTGCTGACAAACGTGGATCACATTCAGCAACCTTCTAATATTATTAGAGGACCTACGGCCCCTTATAAAGCCTGTCTGGTCCTCTTTAATAATATGGGGCAACACCCTTTCCAATCTCAGCGCCAGGATCTTGGACAGAATCTTGAAATCAGAATTTAATAGAGAGATGGGCCTGTATGAGGCACAATCCTCAGGAACCTTCCCCTTCTTAAGAATTAAGGAAATATTAGCTTCTCTCAAAGATGGTGGTAGGCGTTCATGCATATAGGAGTGATTGTACATCTCCAACATTGGCCCTGACAGAATCCCTATAAACTCCTTATAAAACTCACCCAGAAGACCATCAGGGCCAGGAGCTTTCCCACTAGAGTCAAAGAGTCATAGAGATGTACAGCATGGAAACAGACCTTTCGGTCCAACCCGTCCATGCCGACCAGATATCCCAACCCAATCTAGTCCCACCTACCAGTACCCCGCCCATATCCCTCCAAACCCTTCCTATTCATATACCCATCCAAATACCTCTTAAATGTTGCAATTGTACCAGCCTTCACCACTTCCTCTGGCAGCTCATTCCATACACATACCACCCTCTGTGTGAAAAAGTTGCCCCATAGGTCTCTTTTATATCTTGCCCCTCATCCTAAACCTATGCTCTCTAGTCCTGGACTCCCCAACCCCAGGGAAAAAACTTTGCCTATTTACCCTATCCATGCCCCTCATAATTTTGTAAACCTCTATAAGGTCACCCCTCAGCCTTCAACGCTCCAGGGAAAACAGCCCCACCCTGTTCAGCCTCTCCCTATAACTCAAATCCTCCAACCCTGGCAACATCCTTAGAAATCTTTTCTGAACCCTTTCAAGTTTCACAACATCTTTCCGATAGGAAGATCAGAATTGCACGCAATACTCCAACTGCGGCCTAACCAATGTCCTGTACAGCCGCAACATGACGTCCTAACTCCTGCACTCAATACTCTGACCAATAAAGGAAAGCATACCAAACGCCTTCTTCACTATCCTATCTACCTGCGACTCCACTTTCAAGGAGCTATGAATCTGCACTTCAAGGTCTCTTTGTTCAGCAACACTCCCTAGGACCTTACCATTAAGTGTATAAGTCCTGCTAAGATTTGCTTTCCCAAAATACAGCACCTTGCATTTATCTGAATTAAACTCCATCTGCCATTTCTCAGCCCATTGGCCCATCTGGTCAAGATCCTGTTGTAATCTGAGGTAACACACTTCGCTGTCCACTACACCTCCAAGTTTGGTGTCATCTGCAAACTTATTAACTATGCCTCTTATGCTTGCATCCAAATCATTTATGTAAATGACAAAAAGTAGAGGACCCAGCACCAATCCTTGTGGCAGTCCACTGGTCACAGGCCTCCTGTCTTCTACCTTTGAGCCAGTTCTGTATCCAAATGGCTAGTTCTTCCTGTATTCCATGAGATCTAGCCTTGCTAATCAGTCTCCCATGGGGAAACTTGTCGAACACCTTACTGAAGTCCATATAGATCACATCTACTGTTACTTCCTCAAAAAACTCAACCAAGTTTGTGAGACATGATTTCCCATGCACAAAGCCAAGTTGACTATCCCTAATCAGTCCTTGCCTTTCCAAACACATTTACATCCTGTCCCTCAGGATTCTCACTAAAAACTTGCCCACCACCGACGTCAAGGTCACTGGTCTATAGTTCCCTGGCTTGTCCTTACCACCCTTCTTATACAGTGGCACTACATTAGCCAACCTCCAGTCTTCCGGCACCTTACCTGTGACTATTGATGATACAAATATCTCAGCAAGAGGCCCAGCAATCACTTCTCTAGCTTCCCATAGAGTTCTAGGGTACACCTGATCAAGTACTATTTCCATCAATTTAAATAGATGCTTGTTTTGGAAAATTGTTTTCCTCACACTATCAAAATGGGTCTGGATAGAGGACAGAGGGAGAGGTTTTTTCCATTGGTGGAAGGATTGAGAATCAGAAATACCTTCTTTAAGGTGATTGGTTGGATCCGGAATGCATTGCCTGAGAGTGTGGTGCAGAGGTGATCAACGGAGATGCTCCAGATGGAACTGAAGAAACAAATTGGGAAAGGATGGGAGAGTAGCCCTCTGCAGTTGCAGAGAACCAGCATAAATAAGATGGGGACGGATAGCCTCCTTCTGTTCTGTAACTATTCCTTCATTCTGTAATTCCATAAATCTATGGCACATATTACATCTTTCAAAGGATACTTGTAGCTTATTAACTCGAAAACATAATTATGCTCACAAACAACCATTTGCATCTGCATGCTCTGAGAAGTTGGGGAGCCACATGCGTTGCCATGTCAGGGCTCTTCAACTTTATATAGCTACACCAGGTCATTAATGATTGCAAGGACAGGAATCCCAGAAAGATAAAAAATTGAAACACAACAGATGTGTCATCCAACTCAAAATCTATAATTAGTTTCTTAAACAATCCTTATAACACAAGGCCAGAAGCTGAAAAATTTGACAAAAACCACCCAGTAAAATTAGACAGTAAAAACATGCAAAAGATTGGAATTAAATAATATTTATCCCGGAAATGCTTAAATTATGGATAGCCGTAGACAACTGAAGGAATAGGTTGTTAAACAAGTTCATCTTACAGTCATAGAGTCATAGAGATGTACAGCATAGAAACAGACCCTTCAGTCCAACCTGTCCATGCCGACCAGATATCCTGACCATCTTGTTTCAATGATAGCATGAATTAAAACAGCCTGCTAATATAATTCACTTTGGTCACATCAGCTTTATTTGGATTGCATGGGTTGCTTAAGCAAACATGTAACATTAATTATATTTTTCCATTAAGAAATGCATATCTTATTACAAAATATTGCATGATATTCCTCAAATATCAACCCACAAAAGAACCGTGATGAAAAGAATGTACTTAACACCTTTAATGTGCAGTCCAGTTCTAAACGATACATCTATCATATCTTAATCATTTTACAGACCTGAATGCATAACTCAAAGTGATGCAAAATATACAACAGAATTCTCAGTGAGCTGTAGCCTGAGATATACATTAAGCAGAATGTCATCACACAAAACATATTTTACTGTTCTCCAAATACATGATAAAAGACTGAGATTTCTGGTTTCAGTATACCATTAAGCTAACTTTAATAAGAATATGGCAGTTTAGCATCTCAGATCTCATTGGCAGCAGTGAAATACCTCATCATGACTTAATTGCAAATGTGATAAGAACCTATTTACATTTATAAGCAGACTGGCAAGACTACAATGATTAAACAAATTGCTAAGCAAATTTAAAACTTATACCATTTTTGTCCATAAGTAGCACAGACGTTACAGTTACCACCCCATAATTTACTACATGTCATTCTGAAAAATAATTTTCCATCATAAAACAAATGACTTTGTATAATGATATTCATTTCCAAAAGTAACTAATAATTTACTTATAGTAGAAAAGTTTCGTGACTAATTGAAAGTGGACGTAAATAGAAATTGTGGGTGCGAAATTGGGCTTGAATGGTAATTCGTCAGCAGCCCATTTTAAACCTATTTGAAATAACTCCACAGAGGCCGGTATCCCATCACCAAGTTACCCTTTATTCACATATGGAGAGTCCTTGACTTGATCCAGCTCCCTTTGAGCCAGCTCTCAAAGTGACCAGGATGTCTGACACTCCTGTTCTTTGTTTCCACCACCAGGAAGAAAGGAAACACCCGAGTGGCCAGTGACAAGCAGTGCCCTTCACATCAAAGGGCAATGCTGTGTGATCAAACAGTGAAGGGGAGGGCAGGGATTAAATCAAAATAGAGTTGGAGGGGGAAATAATGCACTCCACTCCCTGCGACACTCCTGTTCTTATCTGTTAGCCAGGGCTCCCTGATTGGACCGGATTATCAGACCCAATCGGGGAATTTATATTCTAAGAGGTCTGACCTCATTACAATCACTACAGCCCTCCCCCTCAGAGTCTGAGGACATTGGCCAGTTTTTATTTTTTGTACTCCTCCTGGGACGTTTTAGTACCAAGTCAGCTTCCTCCAACCCTGCCTCTGATACAGATGGTGTGTAGCTCACCTCGTGCGCCCAGAGTGTCTCAGAAAAAATTCACTCTCTTCTTTAGGTGGTAAAGGCATTGAAACAATGACATTCTGAGTTATCTTCAAAGCTTGATGGAGAGGGAGAACCCACTGGTTCTAGACACTCAGAAAAGCATTTGAGGAGCACATTTTGCTCCCGTACTGTTTGTGAGTTTGCAGCTTTAATATGGTTCACACGTTTGTTCAGGACCATCGCACCTACCCAAAATCAGTATGTCAGTGGACATGACCTCACATCGACCATGGTTCCTACACCAAACTTCATCCCCTGAAGTAAACTGTCTCTCTCGCTTAGCAGAATCTTAGGTCTAGCATTGGGCATTCCAGATGCCGTTTCACCCTCTCTCCCCAACTTCAGGAAGATCAGATTTCAAAACCAGTTCATTAAGTCAGATCACCATAATCTTTTGGCGGGCAACTAGATATAGGTAATAAATGCTGGCTCAGGCCGTAACACTTAAAGCCCATGATTGAATAAAAACAAAATTCCAACAGATGGGCATTTCTGGCAATGCCATTCTTCTAATGACTATCCTACTTGCTTTTGACAAGAGGAGCCATTGCAGTCAATGTGGTGGAAATATTTAGGAGTCCCATGATTTTCACCCAGTGCCCATGAAAGAACAGCAGTGGGTCAAGATTGTATGTTACTTGCAGGGGAGAGTGGAGGTGATAGTTTTTCCATGTATCGGCTGTCATTGTCTTTTAGATGGTGGAGATTGAAAGTTTAGGTTACTGATTTGAATAGATTAGATTAGATTACAGTGTGGAAACAGGCCCTTTGAACCAACAAGTTCCCACTGACTCTCTGAAGAGCAACCCACCCAGACCCATTCCCCTACATTTACCCCTTCACCTAACACTATGACAACTTAGCATGGCCAATTCACGTAACCTGCACATTTTTGGACTGTGGGAGGAAACCAGAGCACCCGGAGGAAACCCACACAGACACGGGGAGAATGTGCAAACTCCACACAGAACTTGCCTGAGACGGGAATTGAACCCAGGTCTCTGGCACTGTGAGGCAGCAGTGCTAACCACTGTGCCACCGTGCTGCCCATTTGCATAATTAAGAACTTCTTAAAGTTAAATGTTGCCATTTGAGCCTCTAACATCTTGATGTGCTGCTACACATTAATTTAAAATTGTGTTCCAAATCAATTATTTGCAAATTGTTCACTTCATAACCTCAGACACCTTATAAAGCCAGAATTAGCTGACTTGTTGCTGGTGAGATGTAAACCAGAGCCGTACATTGAACAAATAACTCTTCAAAGCCACGCACAACATACAATGGCATGCACTATATTGACTCTATTGTATCATTTTATTGAAAATACATTGAGTCTAACTCAAGATGGAGAAAAAGGGAATCGCTTAGGCAAAAGGAAAACATTTTTCTTCAAATGCAAATGAAAGTGAACACAGTATTTCAAAGTTGTGAAGACCTCCTAAAGAGAAGCAGGCTGTGATGGCCTCCCACACATTGCAGACAAACTACAGTCTGTCACTTATTCTTTGTTATCTGCTGCTTCCTGAAATCAATGAATGTGCTGATGGGTTGAGTTTGAAGGGTGCTCAGAGTTTGAATAGCAATTATTGCAGCAATGAGTAACTTTCAGAAGTTTGTTCTCTGCATAAAGCCTATATACAGCCTTGGACTGTTTTTTTAATTGCCAGTCGGTGGCTGTATACAACAGGACATTTTGCTCACGTTTATAGGATGAGACTTTTTCAGAATGAGATTTGACCTTCTCCATAGATTAAATGGTGTGTCATCATCATTGAGCGGGTGGAGGAACAAGGAGGCGGAAAAAGATGATTGAGAGAGAATTGAAAAGAAGTGGCAAAAAATAAATCTGCACATCCACAGACTATCACCACAAATATAAAAAAATAAGAAAAGCTGAGACTTGAAACTGGAATCGAGCTTGATCCCCCAGTCACAGGTGTACTGTACTATCAGAGCTGCCGCCTTCCATTGAACCGAGGCTTTCTCTGGTCTCTTGGGTGAACACAAAAAAGATCCCAGCATGCTTTTCAAAGAAGGACAGGGAGTCTTTTTCAAATGCCTGGGGCAATTTTTACCCCCTCAACCAACACGGCTCGAACAGATCAGCTGGTCATGATCACATGACTTTTAGTAGAAGCTTGCTGTGTACAAATTGGCTGTTGCACTGCCAAATAAACACGTCCAGGGGCAGACCATCTTATAGCTCGAGGTTATTTCAGGCAGCCATAGGCATCTAACACTAACCGAAGTGTGACACAAGCATGTATTCAGTTGGTGATTGAAAAGAGGGTTAATGGGATAATCAATTCCTTGAACTCTGAATTCTATGAACTTGAATAACTGATGATGTAAGTTCACTTGCTCCAATAATATAATAAACTTCAAAGTGAAAGCAAGTTGACCTGATCTTTCCTGTCACTTTGGGTGGTGAAACATGCATTTCATTTTCCTAATCAAATGCCTCTTTTTAGTGCAAACAACATGATGAGAGATGGTTGACTGCTCTTCTGCTGTTCTAGGCTCATGGGATGGTAATGGATTTCCTGATCTGTTAGCTTGCTCCTAAGGGGAATCATGCTGCTGATTGCACCTCTGCAACTTAAGTGCTTGATGTCATCTCATTTGTGCCAGTGGCCATGGGATTTTGTGATTTTGCTTTTCTGTTTCTTCATGCATTGCCTTTTTAAAATATTTATGTTAGATTCTCCTGTGGAAGATATTCCTGAAATATGGGACAGAATAGAATGTTAACCACTCAGTGCAATTAGCTGACATTGAACTCAAGAATCTTTTCCCAAACTTACTGCTGCAATTTTCAGTCAGACTTTGCATATTCTAAACACTGCTTTTGAATTTTCAAGAACTCCATTGGACTAATCTATACAGGATTTGCAGCAGAAATGTTTTGATGGATGTACAAATGAGTTTTCACATGAAAATGTAGAACATCAGCAATTGTCACTTCAACAACTCACCATTTGAATTTTGAGACAATTATCATTGCCAATAAATGTTGATCTGATTTGCTTGTCTGTCAGCTCATACAAACCTCAATCAAAAGATACTTCAGTAGATATCATTTTAAATCTGTTAACAACAGAAATTGCTGAGGAAACTCAACAGGTATGGAACCATCAGTGGAGAAAAAGAATGGTCTCCGAATCCTTGACTCTGTTTTCTCGCTCCACAGATGCTGCCAGATCTGCTGAGTTTCTCCAGTAATTTAAACTTTTGTTCAAATTTCTCACCTACAGATCTTTGTTTTATACTAAATTAGTTCATATTAAATTAGTTCATAACTGAAAAAGAAAGAAAGAAATTTATGAAGACCATAGAAAAGGTAATATCTAATGAAAATTACAATCAAATGCACCACTGCAAACCTCTGCAGAAGAAACTTTATTTTGGGTATGGTCTTGTCTGGTAGCTTGAAATTGAAGTGAATTTTGTGTCACATTGTACACAGTTGTAAATCAACAGACATTATGAACTTCAGTGACTGCCAGGAAAACCTCTAAGAAAGGCATCTGTTTGCAACCAGTCATACAGACATAGCAGAAAAAATCTGCATTACTGAAGGAGACCATTGTAGATATTTTTAGAGTAATCATTTTATACAAAATACATTTATTGTGAATGTCTCAAAGATGATATGTAGAGTCAGAAAATAGTCAACTGAAGCTAGACAAAGAACACAAACATTGGGAAATGACTTTTTCCTTGCTGGTTTTATATCACACTATATTTATTTACACATTTAAAGGAATGTATGAATATGAGAGGGGTGAACAGGAGTAATGTTAAAACTGTATTTAAATAAACTACTAACTTACCTTTCAAAATTTATTAATAGAAGCCAATTTGTCTCAGTTAATAGTAATCATGGCTCTGGAGAAAGAAGGCTATGTCTTTAAATCCCACTCCACAACTGAAGCAATTTATTTTAAACAGTGTATTATCAAAAGTGATTGCTCAGAAGTCCCATCAGACAATTCGGGTGAAGAGAAAAGATCCTAGGGTCAGAACAAAGAAGAGCAAGAAAGGTTTTTGGTGTCCTCACCAATATTTGTCTTCTCCTTTTGTACGAAGTAATCATCATGATGAAGCCATTGACAGAACAAAGAACAAAAAAATTACAGCACAGGAAAAGACTCTTCGGCCCTCCAAATCGGTGCCGATCCAGATCTTCTATCTAAACCTGCCGCCTATTTTCTAAGGATCTGTATCCCTTTTTGCTCCCTGCTCATTCATGTACCTGTCTAGATACATCTTAAATACGCTATCACTCCCGCTCTACCAGCTCTACTGACAACGCATTCCAGGCACCCACCACCCTCTGTGCGAAGAACTTTCCATGTACTGTATATCTCCTCTAAACTTTTCCCCTCCCACTTTGAACTCGTGACCCCGAGTAATTGAGTCCTCCAACTCTTGGAAAATGTTTCTTGCTATCCACACTGTCTACACCTCTCATGATTCTGTCGGCCTCAATCAGTCCCCCCTCAACCTTCTTCTTTCCAATGAAAATAATCCTAATCTACTCAACTTCTCTTCATAGCTAGCGCTCTCCATACCAGGGAACATCCCAGCGAACCTCCTCTGCACTCTCTCCAAAGCATCCACATCCTTTTGGTAATGTGGCGATCAGAACTGTACGCAGTCTTCCAAATGTGGCCAAACCAAAGTCTTATACAATTGTAACATGACTTGCCAACTCTTTTCTTCAAAACCCTGTCCATTGGAGGAAAGACGCCATGTGCCTTCTTGGCCATTCTATTCTCCTTCGTTGTCACCTTCAGGAAACAATGGACCTGAACATTCAGATCTCTCTGTACATCAATTTTTCTACAGGATTTTTCCAGTTACTGTATAGTTTGCTCCGGAATCGCACCTTCCAAAATGCATCACCTCACATTTGTCTGGAATGAACTCCATCTGCCATTTCTCTGCCCAACTCTCCAGTCTATCTATATTCTGTTGTAATCTCTGACAGTCCCCTTCACTATCTGTTAGTCTACCAATCTTAATGTCATCTGCAAACTTGCTAATGAGGCAATCTATACCTTCTTCCAAATCATTTATGTATAACACAAACAACAATGGATCCCTGTGGGACACCACTGGTCACACGTCTCCATTTTGAGAAGCTCCCTTCCACTACTACTCTCAGTCTCCTATTGCCCAGCCAGTTTTCTATCCATCTAGCTGGAACACCCTGGGCCCTATATAACTTCACCTTCTTCATCAGCCTACCCTGGGAAACCTTATCAAACACCTTACTAAAGTCCATGTATATGATATCTATATCCCTTCCCTCATCAATCAACTTTGTCACCTTTTGAAAGAATTCTACTGGTTTGTAAGACATGAACTTCCCTGCACAAAACCATGCTGCCTATCACTGATAAGCCCATTTTATTCCAAGTGGGTATATATCCTATCCCTTAGTATCTTCTCCAGTAGCTTCCATATCACTGACATCAGGCTCACAGGTCTGTAATTACCTGGATTATCCCTGCTACCCTTCTTAAACAAGGGGAGATTAGCAACTCTCCAGTCCCCTGGGACCTCACCCGTTTTCAACAATGCTGCAAAGATATCTGCTAAACCCCGGCTATTTCCTCTCTTGCTTCCTTCAGTAACCTGGGATAGAGACGATCTGGACCTGGGGATTTGTTCACCTTAATGCCTTTTAGAATACACAACACTTCCTCCCTCCTTATGCTGACCTGGCTTAGAGTAATCAAAAATCTATCCCTAACCTCAACATCTGCCATGTCTCTCTCCTTGGTGAATACCGATGCAAAGTACTCATTAACAGTCTCACTCATTTTCACTGACTCCACACATATCTTTCCTCCTTTGTCCTTCAGTGGGCCAACCTAGTTACCCTCTTGCTCCTTGTATATGAATAAAAGGCTTTGGGGTTTTCCTTAACCTTGCTCACTAAGAATATCTCATGACCCCTTTTAGCCCTCCAATTCCTCTTTTCAGAATGATCCTACATTCCCAATATTCTTCCAAAGCTTTGTCTATTTTCAGTCACCTATGTACACATCCTTTTTCCTCTTAGCTAGTCTCACAATTTTACCTGTCATCAGTGGTTCCCTAATCTTGTCATTTCTATCCATTATTTTCACAGAAACATATCTCCCGAATTCTAATCAACCTCTCTTTAAAAGCCTCCCACATGTCGAATGTGGATTTCCCTTCAAACAGCTGCTCCCAATTTAGATTCCCCGGCTTCTGCCAAATTTTGGTATAGTTGGCCTTCCCCCAGTTGAGCACTCTTCCTTTAGGACCATTCTCATTTTTGTCCATGAGTATTCTAAAACCTATGGAATTGCGAACACTATTCCCAAAGTAATCCCCTACTGAAACTTCAACCACCTGGCCAGGCTCATTCCCCAACACCAGGTCCAGTATGACCCCTTTTCGAGTTGGACTATTTACATACTGCTCTAGAAAATCCTCCTGGATGCTCCTTACAAGTTCGGCTCCGTCCAGACCTCTAACACTAAGCAAATCCCAATCAATGTTGGGAAAATCAAAATCTTCTATCACCACCACCTTGTTGCTCCTACATCTTTCCATAACCTGTTTAAATCTTTGTACCTCAATCTCATGCTCACTGTTGGGAGGCCTCTAGTACAGCCCCAACATTGTGACTGCACCCTTCCTATTTCTGAGCTCTGCCCATATTGCTTTACTGCTCGAGTCCTCCATAGTGCCCTCCTTCAGCACAGCTATGATATCCTCTGACCAGTAATAGAACTCCTCCACCCCTTTTACCTCCCTCTCTATCCCACCTGAAGCATCTATACACTGGGATACTTAGTTGCCAATCATGCCCTTCCTTTAACGAAGTCTCAGTAAAAGCAATAACCTCATACTCCCAGGTCCTAATCGAAACCCTAAATTCAACCGCCTTACCTAATATACTTCTCGCATTAAAACAAATGTACCTCAGACCATCAATCCTTTTGCGTTCATCATTTGCTCCCTATCTACTCCTCCCCTTAGTCACGCTGACTTCATTATTTAGTTCCTTATAGGCTTTAGTTACACCTCCTTACTGTCCACTAACCTCCTCATTTGGTTTCCATCCCCCTGTTACATGAGTTTCAACCCTCCCCAACAGCGTTAGCAAAAACACCCCCTAGGATGTTAGTTCTAGTCCTGCCCAGATGTAGACCATCCAATTTGTAATAGTCCCACCTCCTCCTGAACTGGTCTCAGTGTCCCAAAAATCTGGACCCCTTCCTCCTGCACCATCTCTCAAGCCATGCATTCATCCTGAATATTCTATCATTCCTACTCTGACTTGGACGTGGCACTAGTAGCAATCCTGAGATTTGTACCTCTGAGGTCCTACTTTTTAACTTGGCTCCTAACTCCATAAATTCTTTGTGTAGGACCTCATCCCATTTTTTTTTTACCTATATCATTGGTGCCTAAATGCACCACAACAAATGGCTGTTCACCCTCCCTCTTGAGAATTTTCTGCAGTCAATCTGAGACATTCCTGACTCATGTACCTGGGAGGGATAGTTTTATTTGTATGTGGGATGTGGCTGTTGTTGGAAAGGCACTAACTGCTTTTGAAAAGGTGATAATGGGCCTCCATCTTGAACTGCTGCAATCCACTTGATGAAGATATACCCACAGTGTTGTTAGGGAGTTCTCAGACTTTGCAACAGTGAGGAAACAGAGCCTAAAGTTCCAACTGTTTACAACTACATGTGTCTCTTCTGATTTCTGTCATGCAAATTGTTTCAAAGAAGTGATTTCTGTTGTGGTGCATCTTTAAGAGGTGTGATTATGCTTCTAATAAGGTCATTAGTACTTATTTACTAGAACGTGTCGAATGTTACTAATGTCCCTCGTGTTAGAGGACATAATGTGACACACTATATGACTTCTGGATGTTAGCAGACTGAAGAAGATAGAGTGAGGGTGCGTGTGTCTATGCAGTACCTACCTTGAATAAAGAATTCACATTAATGTGTTTCCAATCCCAATTTGCATGGTTAGTGCCTTATTATAGCTGTCACAAAGGTTGAGTAAACACAGCATGGAGGTAGCATGTAGGAATTTTAACATTTCAGCTTTTAAAGTTCTTCTCCACAACTTCAGAGAACTGCTGGCTACAGACAATGTCAACTCGATGGAAACTTCAAAAACTGAACATCAGTTCCATTGCTGCATACAGCTGTAGGAGCATAGACAACTGAGTAAGTTCCTGTGAATTTGGGGTGCATGGTCAGCAGTTATAGATTCCAATTAAAAAATACTCAGGAAGATTCTGTGTCAAATCTCCCATGTCAAGAACAATAGGAAAGGTCCGAATGTATTAAACAAAGTGCACAACAAATCTGTAAGTTTTAAACAGATCCACACTTACTAAATGCATTAAAAGAATCACATATGTCAATTGTTGGTTCCTGGATGAACAGTGAGAACTGTCTTATGTTAGTTACACCTGCAGTTGGTTTATTGAACAGAGAAAGAGACAAACTTCAAAGGGACCTTCAAGAGAGAATCTGTCATTTTTTTGCTGTTATTTGAATCAATAATTTCAGTTTTTTTGGCAACTTTAAGATTATTCCAACACCATGGGATCTTGCACCCTCTGGATCTGCAACAAATTTGAGTTGTCTGGTGAAATAACTCCGCAGCGGCTGGTATCCTGTCAGCAAATCACCATTTATTTACACATGCTTCCTCAGAGCCAGCTGTCAGAGTGAACAGAACCTGTTCAAATCTGTCAGCCGGGCTTCCTGATTGGACCACAGTATCAGCCCAAATCAGGGAACTCATATTCTATTAGGTCCACCTGACTGACGTCATTACAATTACTATAACAGGAACAGTCATTATCTCCTTAAAGGCAAGTCCTACCAGCCCTACTAATGGACACAGGTGAATAGACAGACAGTTGTTGCTGCAATATTTCTTATACAGCAGGATAGTTACTCTGTGTTGACAGTTGTTTCATTAGATATTTTAAAATAAAAACAAAGTCGCTGGAGATTGGACATGTAAACACAGTTCAGGAGAACCTCAGCAGATCTGGCAGCATCTGTGAAGAGAGAAACAGAGTTAACATTTCAAGTCTGATGACTCTTCTTCTGAACTGGTATAATATAATATTTTAGATATTTTAAAAATTCGCTAGTAATATTTGAGTATTGAGTGTGATGTGTTTTGAACTATCAAATACAAACTTTGGATTTTTCTGTCCACCTTGAGTCAGATTTGAAGGTGGACCCGAAGGAATGAGGTGGGGACCTGTCACCTTCCCAGCTCTGCCCCAGCTGAGATCAGGTGACAAATCTCATGAACAGCCTTGTGCCCCACCCAGACAGGTCCTTTATTGTCAGATACCGAGTGCCTGTTTGAAGGACCCAGGATTGGGAAGGAGGGACCATACTGACAGGCACCATCCTGCTCTTGCTGCTTAACTGCCCCACCCATCTCCCCTGTGATCATCATCCCACAACCCTACCCTAACTTCACTCACCTATGACCTGGGTTCCTCACTGAGCCTTGGCCTTTGTGGATAGACACTGCTGGGTTCTCACTAAGTGGCAGAACAAGTTCAATGGGTCAGGAGGCCTACTTCTGTTTCTTCACTGTAGTGTCCAAACATGAGGTAATTTGGAGATGAACATGGGCAAGTATTACCTCGAATCACCTCAGTCACAACAGCTAGCTCAGTCAGCAGTTAGCTGCAGTCAAGTTTGGGTATGGACAGCCCTAGGGAGGTACTCCAAAAATGTGTGAAGGAGACAGATTGCAATCCTAGTTAAAAGGTGTGGTGCTGGAAAAGCACAGTTAGTCAGGCAGCATCCGTGGAACAGGAGAGTCGACGTTTCGAGCATAAACTACTCAATCCATTCTCATTCAGCCAATCAGCTCAATGCTTCAATCCCACTGCGATTGAAGCCCTTTTCTATCCACTTGTTCCATCAGGAGCTGCCTTCTTCAATATCCTCCAGACCAATCTCAACAAACTCGAAATGACAGCCTACGCCAATTCCTTATCCTGTGTCTGTTCAATACCACTCACTCAACCTCTGTCTTCATCAACTTCCATTTGCTCTTGATTGTTCATAAAATATAAAGTCCTCATCCTTATAAACCTCACTTTAATCTCTTTCCATTTTATCTCTAGTACCTCATTCAAATTTGTGCTGAATCTCCTCTTTAGTCCTCTGTGTCTGTCCTCACTCGTCCATTCAATAGAGTCACCAGGCATTTCCTCACCCCTCTCTCTGAACCTCCCTTTCTAAATCCCTCTCCTGTTATCTCACATCCTATTTTTATAAAACCTGTCACAAACTATCTGTTCAACCAATCTTTTGGATAATTTTCATTTCTCTCAATATGAAATATTTTGTTAAGGGTTCTATATATGTGCAAGCTGTTGTTGTCAATAATTACCAATGAAATAAGTAAATCAAAGAGACATTACACGAGCTGCAAGATATTCCCAAGCCTTCAACTAAGAAGCATTTAAGTACCAAAATATTCCTGAATTTTACAAAGAGGTTTCCAAGTCAGTATAACCAGAATGCCAAAATGAAAGCATGAGCTATTTAACACTTATATGAATAGTCAAATGAGAGTTCTATTCATACCTTAAAAACACAGTTGAAATTATTCAAAGTTAAAAATCACACAATACCAGCTTATAGTCCAACAGGTATGTTTGAAATTCCAAGCTTTCAGAGCACTGCTCCTTTATCAGATAGCTACCTGATGAATGAGCAGTGCTCCGAAAGTTTGTACATCTAAATAATCTGTTGGATTATAACCTGCTGTTGTGTGATTTTTTTTTTAAACTTTGTCCACTCCTGTTAAACACCAGCATCTCCATATCATGGAAATTATTCAGGACAAAATTTCAATAATTTTTCAAATTAAATTATTTGATTGTACCAGTGCCTAGCACTAAAATTAGTAAGTTGCCCTAGGATATCAGTAAATTAATTAGATCTACTTGAAGCATAGAAATAAAGCTGCTGCAGATTTTGCACCTCTGGCTCTGTTTCCATAACAGCATTTGATACAAGGCAGTCTCATATCAGATGGAACTGTTATATCACATTCCACGATCCTGTTTCATGTACTATTGAATACATGTTCTATTTTGAACATAAAGGTAATTAGACACAATGCTTCCGCAGCCTTGCATCCACAAAAGTTGCCATTTGCACAAGAACATAAGATAATTCAAAAGGAGGATTGCCAGTCTCATCGATCCACAAAATTCCAATAAAATTTAAGGTAATATTAAAGATTGATTTTCTTTACATCTCTGCAATCGTACGTGTTTAAAAGATCACCTTTTAGATATAATACGAAAGTCCACCCATTCTTTCTTAACTCAGGCCCCTGACATACAGGAACAAACTTTGCGATTCTTCTCTGCATTAATTCCACTATTTGAATGCCTTTTATGTCTAAAAATAGATGCATTGGCATTGAAAGAAGTTGAAAGAAATTTCACGAGGCTGATCCTAGGGTTGGAGAGACAGTCTTGAGGAGAGGCTGAGTAAGTTCAGACTGTATTCACATGGATTTAAAAAATGAGAGGAGCCTTTATTGTAATAACCAAGATTATTAGGGTAGATGGAGAGAGGTTGTTTCCCCTTTGCGGGAATGTCTCGGACAAACTCAGGATAACAAATTGCTCTTTGAAAACAGAGATAAGGAAGAATTTTGGCTGCAAGAGGATAATAAAATTTGTGGAATTCTTTAGCATACAGGACTGTGGGGGCTGAGTCATTTAGTATCTTCAAGGCTGAGATATATAGATTTTTAATCAGTAGAGAATCAAGGGTCATAGAGAAAAGGTAGAAAAGTAGAGTTCAGATTATTAGATCAGCCGTGATCTCACTGAATGGTGGAGCAGACTGGATGGGTTGAATGGTCTAATTCTGCTCCTATATCTTATGGTCTGAGGACTCTAGAACGGACACAATATTCATAGTGCTGTTTATTCCCTCCTCTAATTTGAATTCTACTGTTTTTTTTCCAGATAGATAGGACTTTAGTGATTGTGCCCTTTATTGTTTCCTGTTATTTAGGGTTGGGTCTAGTGCAGTCTAAGCTTAATGTTAATGCTGAGTCAGACAGTTTTGAATTCCAGTCTCACTATAGACTTGAACACATAACCTAATGCACACTTCAGTGCAATACTGTCAGAGCGCTGCGCTGTAGTGATGATATCCTTTAGGCAAGACATTAAACTGAGGTTTCCATCTGCATGTCTCAGATGGATGGAAAAAATCCCATGACATTAAGGGCACATGATGTACTCGGATTGCTGGCCAATGCTTAATCCCTCAACAAACATTACTAAAAATAAATGAACTGGACTTTACTGTTGTTCATTGAAGTTTATGTGATCTTGCAAGTGGCAAATTAGCTGTCAGATTCCTACATTACAACAGTAGATACACTTCAAATGAATTCTGTTGGATGTAAAGCCCTTTGGTATATCCTGAGGCCATAAAAGCTGTAATATAAATCTAAACTCTACTCCAACATCATTCATGTATGTCTATTTTGCCATTCTATGGGTTCTTTGCATTAAACTTTAAGTCATTATTTTGCCCAGTTACATATTTTGCCCATAATTTATGAATCATTATATGCACTGTACTTAGAAAGTCGAAACTCACTTCTAAATTGCACCTTCAGCATGAGGAAAAATAAATCTTTAATAGTTTAAATTAGATGTCTGTTATTATCGATGCAAGTGATCTAGATTGAGTCTAATGAAATTATTATTAATGTATATTAACATAAATGAAGCCTGACTAAGTAAAACAATAACAGAGCTCAAACTATTTCTAGCTTGTTAGTTGAATTGATTGACTGTGAAAAGCTGTAGACTGTTAGAAATGGCTGCATGTGAAGAAATTTGTTCTGTTCATTAAATAGCTATTGGAAAAATGCAAGAATATATCTAAATGTGTAATTATCTTTGATGTTTAGAGAATTCTATGGGCTTTTTAAAGTATAATTCATCTGGGACAATTCTGTCAGTATTGCTCTTTAATTGTTGTGAGAATTACCGCTTGCAGTGAGATGATATTCATGCAGTACAGTTTTCCTGTCTCCCTTGCCCTCTTAGAGCATTGTGGCGGAGTAAGATGATCCATAGCAGCTAAAGTATTTAATTTCATGGCGAAATTCTTCCAGGGGATGTAAGTAAAACTATTAAGAAGCTAGAAGGGAACTTATTCAGCCAAAGTGTGATAGATTTCTACGATGAGTTGTCTGGATGTCATAAATGGGCAAAATGGATTTAAGAGATCATTAAAAGAGTTAAGAGTTGTGAGAGGTGTTGAGAACAATGGGAATTATTTTGTTAAATAAACAATTTTCAAAACTTATGAGGCTGAATTTCCATGGGCTTTATACCAATTATCTGACTGTACTTGAGGAGCACCTGTCACTGCTGAGAATGCAAATTTACCCCTTATAATTTCAGCTTTAATTCAATTTAGGAAATAACAAGACACTTAATGTTAATGCAGATTAGCTAGATGTCACAAATAGATTTAAGGAATAATATTTGAATATGTAATAACTGGTAGAAAGTTAAATATTATTAAAGTTTAGGTGCATCATTTTGCGGTGCTCTGTCCTCCCACCCCAGCTGGCAGCTGTTAATTTTGATCAGTTTGTGATCAGTTACCTATAGGCAGTCAATAATTTGGAACAATTTTCTGACAGTTTATTCAGTTTTTAAAGGGCAGCAATTTAGTTATGATAGGTCAGTGTATATGACTGTGCCAGATGAGAACACCTCACCGATCCCAGAGCTGCACTGTAGGATAAAGGAAAGGGTAATGATATCTGATTAGTTCTGATAACCCCTCTGTGTCAGGAACCTGAGCTCCCACACAGTACTCTGATTGCTATGTTATATCATGGGCCGAGCATGCTACCTACTTGACTATCTGCATTAAGTTGATCCAACTAAGACTCCCCTAGTCTTCATCGCATTTTAAGCCAGATTTCCACAAGATTGATTAAACACCTTTAGTTTGATGGATTAAGCTGGTCATTTGCAACCATTTTAAAAGACGCAACACAGAGCTTTGATCAAACCCCATCTGAGTACTGCATTCAGTTTTGCGCAGTGAGCCTCAAGAAATATATTGATGTTGGAGACCATCCATTGCACCTTAATCAGAATGATACAAAGCTGAAAGAGTTAAATTGTAGTCAGATGTAGGGCTGGATTTCCATGATCTGAATTGGACTCAAATAGAGTCAGGTGGTTGAAATGATGGTGACATCATGTATACCAGTGTTCTGCCTTCATTCCCAACATTGGTAATCTTTGAGAGGGAAGCAGGGGGAAGGTAGGCCTGTAAATTTACCTGTGCTGCTGTTGAGCCCAATCAATCTAGTAAAGATATTGTTGAAGAATCTCCTTTTGAAAGGTTTTCATGTTTGCTAGAGGCAGCTCGTGTTTACAATCTTTCTGCCTCAGGCAGCTGAGGAAGTAGTGATTGCCCTTCACATTATAACAGCATTTCACCCAGATTAGCAAGAACCACTGGCAACATTGGTTAGAGTCATACCTGAAACATTGGAAGGTAGTTGTGGTTGTTGGAGGTCAGTCATCTCAGCTCCAGGATATTTCTGCAAGAGGTCCTCAGGGTAGTGTCCTAGGCCCAACCATCTTCAGTTGCTTCATCAATGACCTTCCCTCCATCATAAGGTCAGGATGTTTGTAATTGATTGCACATTTATTATTGCTCAGAACATCCTAGAACATTGAGCTGGTGTGTGGCACGAATGTCACCTGCAACTTAACTGCCTGATCATTACCAACAGCGAGAGAAAATTTAACCATCTACCTCTGTTATCTAACAGTATTACCATCACTAAATTTCCCATGACCAAGCTTCGAGGGATTGTCATCTCACCAGAAACAGAACAAGATCAACCATAGAAATCCTGCAGATACAAGACAAGCTCAGAGGCTGGGAATTCTGAGGTGAATAATTCATATCTTGAGTTCCAAAACCTGCCCATCAACTTCAAAGCACAATTCAGGAATATTCTCCTTTTACTGGATTGGTGCTGCTCCAATAACACTCGAGAATTCTACAATACACAGGACAAAGCAATCCAGTTGAATGGCATCCCTTCACCACGTTGAACCTTCCCTCACTGGCAACATCTACAAGATGCATTGCAGCAACTTGCCGAACCCCCTTCAACAGCACTTCCCAGATCCACCACATCTGTCACTAGAAGGACCAGGGCAGTAGATACATGGGAACGCCACCACCTACAAGGTCCCCTTCAAGCTGAACATCATCCTGACTTGGAAAGTATATGTCATTCTTTCATTGTCACTGTGTCAACATCCTGGAAGGCACTTCCTGACACCACAAGAGCTGTAGCAGTTCACCTGTTTCTCAAGGGCAATTAAGGATGGATACCAAATCCTGGCCTGGCCAGTGATTCCAATATCCCATGAAATAACTTATAAAAGACAGCTGAAGGCAAGTGTGTACCAAGTTGTGGATGAGTCAGAAAGATAGGAAATATTTTAGCTATAGTGTATGAGCAGATAGGCTGAAAGTGGTTACCCCTTTCAAGTTAAAGTTGTGGTACACCATCATGAGTGAGGAAAGGAGTCAGATTGAAACAATTTGGTATGCGGGCCTCCCCAGAGGCTGTTTGGACAGTAATTAATGCCTGTGAGAGAAACCAGGGAGCATTCTTTCACACAGTGCGTCCTGGAAATCTGGAACTGTCTCCCTAAAAGATTGTTTCTTAAATTAATTAAAAACATTAAGCTTGAGTTTATTAGCAGTTTGTTGTGTAAGTGTATCAAGGAACATGGAGCAAAGGTGTGCAGGTACAGATCAGCCACAATCTAATTGAATGACAGAACAGGTTTGAGGTATTATATGATTAATTCTTTCCACCATGAACACCATGAAATATATTTTCAGTGCCTTTTTATTGCAATATCACCTATTATTTTGAACATAGCATAATTTAAATTGATTTTTAAACCCATTTTGATGGTCTTGTTTTGTATATAAAATAAAAGAACCAGATCAAAAGATCCAGGTACTTGTAATCTTCACCCACCTGGATACCTGTGTGGATGCTGATAACTGCAAACTTTCTAGTGGCAGCATCACAGTGTGACTGGGATTAATAGCAACGTTTTAAGCTGGTGCATCTGCTGCATAGAAAATTAACAGCATATGATCAGCCACAAGTATAATGAGGGTAGAGAGAAATATTCCCAGGAGGTTGTTAAGGAGCCTGAATTATGAAGAAACTTTGTGAAATCATATTTATTTGACAAATTTGAACATAGGTGCTAACAAGTAACTAGTAAGATCTAATAGTCCAAGCACCAGAGATAGTGGTTAGAAAACGGAAATGATTAGGATGAAGGTGGAGTAGCACTCATGTGTCTAGCAGAAATGTGAACATCTATTTTAAAGACAGACGCATATGTCAGTCAATGGTCTTCATCAGACAAGACAATCCTTTAAACTACTTTCTGACTGGTATACATCATCGCAGACAGAATAATTGTGAAAATTGCTGGAATTGAAAGGTATTACATCAAGGCTCAATTGCTCCTTTGAATCTAGAACAAAGTGTTCCATTGATTTACACACTATTAGATCCACTCTTGGGTCTATTAAAGGGAAGTACAATTAAACATTCATTTGAATCTACATTCTAAATGATGTGGATTGCATTCTGTACATTTAATTTATTTTCGTATGCTTTTGTAAATGGTAAAAACTGAAGTTCACCAGTGTATGATGCGTAGCAGCAATACTGTATACATACTTCAACAGAACGAGTGAGGTTGGTGGGGAGGCACGGGGGAATTATATAAGAGATTTAGTGATCCAACAGCCAAAAAGAATGGTGAACCTGCTGAGGTGTTTTTGTTCTTTCATATTGTGTATCATCATTGTAATATTTCAAGTGATTAAATTGAAAATAATTTTTAAAGGAATGATACATTGCTGTTGAATTTCAAAGTCCCTAAAGCTGTCCAAACCTAACCTTCAAGGTAAATCATAGACTCAGGCAGTCACAAGAAGGAAGGCCATGCAGTTCAATGCCAGTCCTCAAAGGTTTAGATTTAGATTTAGAATTTTTTATTGTAATGTGTATTCAAGAACAGGAATACTGGAATACAGCAAAAAGTGTACAAAGTTGCTATTCCCCGCTGCCATTTTAGAATAAAAGACAGGATTAAAATCAGAAGCAGAAAATAAAGGAACAACCAGAAGAAACGAAAACGTCCAGACCCACTCCCCAACTCTGCCATGAATCCTCACCGCCAGGAAAGCCACAAGGTCCATCCCTCAGTCTGTCAACATTCAGATGGCACCACTGCCACGAGAATCGAGTCATCATTCTCCAGTACCACCTTGCCACCACCGATGTTGTCGATGCCAGACCTCTGCACTGCGCTGATATCACAATGCAGCTGCTGCTAAAGCTACTGGGTCCCAAAGTGGGCTCAAACACAACACTGGGGAGGGAACCATTCCCATCATTACAGAAACTCCAGGGGTAAACCATTCCCACCGTTACTGACACTCCAGGAAGGAACCATTCCCACGCTTTCTGACACTCCGGGAAGCAATTATTCCCACCGTTACTGACACTCTGGGAAGGAACCATTCCCACCGTTACCGACACTGTAGGAAGGAACCATTCCCACCATTAGGGACACTCCGGCATGGAACCGCTCCCACTGTTACCAACACTCCAGGAAGGAACCAATCCCACTAATACTGACACTAAAGGAAGGAGCCATTCCCACCATTACTGACACTCTGGGAAGGAACCATTTCCACTAATACTGATACTCCAGGAAGGAATCATTCCCACCGTTGCTGATACATCAGGAAGGAGCCATTCCAACCGTTACTTATACTCTGGGGAGGAACCATTCCCACTGTTACTGACACTTGTCATGGAAATTAAATCGACTTGACTCAATAATTAGCAAGTGCAAGGTCTTTATTAAAAATCTTGCAAGATTGACTCATTACATCAAGCCAGATGCCTTAATGCAATGAGTACTGAAAAGTTACACAGATGCCTGCCTTATAGCGTTCCTTATCACACTCCCAAGGGAAGAGACTGGGGAAACTCAAATTGTTATCTTCTCATCCCCTGGTCCTAGACATAACAGTTATTCTTCTTTCGCTGAGTTCGACTTTCGCAAGGTAAAGTTGAATGTTTACAGAATTCAAACAGAGACAAGCTAACTGCAAACCTTCATCAAAACATCATTTACAAAGCTCAGCACAGCATTGATCTAAACAAAGTATTCTCTTTAAATTTCACAGTAAATGGATAATTAATTTCACAGCAAATGGATAATTTTCTATTACACACTCCAGGAAGGAACCATTCCCACAGTTACTGACACTCTGGGATGGAAACATTCCCCCCATTACTGACACTCCGGAAAGGAACCATTCCCACTCTTACTGACACTCTGGGATGGAACCATTTCTGACACTCCGCGATGGAATCATTCCCACTGTTTCTGACACTCCGGAAAGTAACCTTTCCCACAATTATGGACACTCCAGGAAGGAACCGCTCCCCTATTACTGACTCTCCAGGCAGGAACCATTTCCCCTGTTACTGATCCTCTGAGAAGGAACCATTCCCACCATTACTGACACTCCAGGGAGGAACCATTCCCACTGTTACTGACAATCCAGGAAGGAACCCCTCCTACCTCTGTAAGTGAATATCAAACTGCTGCTTAAATATTATCTCCGCTTCTGACTCAACTGCCCTTTCAAGCAGTGAGTTCCTGACACCACCCACCTTCTCAGTGAAAAGGGTTCTCAACATTTCTCTTCACCTTTTGCCTGTTAGCCTACATCTATGCCCTTTGGTTATTGATCCCTCTACTGATGAAAAGTGCCTTCCTATCCTCAATATTTACACCCCTCATAATTGGGTGCATCTCTATCATGCCCCCAGCAATCTTTGCTGCTCTGAGGCGAACCACATCTGTCTCTTCAATCTTTCATCATAGCTCAGACCCTCCATGCCAGGTAACAACCTGGCGAATGTCCTCTGCACCCTCTCTGGTGCAATTGTATTTCTCCAGCATTTTAGTTGTGGTCTCACCAATTCTCTCCTGCTCCTCTGAACATCACTCTTTAATATTGATGAAGCAGCTCTGCTGCTGATCTGTCTACTTCTGGGCCCTCTCTGCCCTGTTATCTCACTGCTCCTTCTGCCAATCCAGAGTCCCACTCAGTTCCTCTGCTGACCTGTCTGCTCTCACTGTTCCTTTAAGATTAAATTAGATTCCCTCCACTATGGAAAGTCCACACTGATTCTCCGAAGAGTAACCCACCCAGATCCATTCCCCATATTCACCCCTGATTATGAACAATTTAGCACGACCAATTCACCTGACCTGCACATCTTTGGACTGTGGAGGAAACTGGAGCACCCGGAGGAAACTCACGCAGACACAGTGAGAATGTGCAAACTCCACACAGTCAGTTATCCAGGGCAGTAATCGAACCTGGGTCCCTGGTCTGTGAGGCAGCAGTGCTAACTGCTGAGCCACCGTGCCGCCCACTGTCACCACTCTCAAGACCCACTCAAGCCTGCATGGGGACTAAAAATCACTAACAGTTGATTTCATGGTTTGACAAAGTCTCACTGCGATATGGTTTAATTGAATTCTTCATTAATTTATAACATTACTGTTAATGTATTGTGTTAGGATACTGTGCCATGTGTTTTCTGTGCACTAAGTTCAAATGTAATATGAAGATCACCTGATTCATGAACAGCTAGTTATCCATTGAACTATTCTGATTTCTCAAGGTCACAAGTGGGCAAGGAACTCATTAAATCAAGAATAATGGGGTCTGTTGACCTCAATCAAATGCTTGATGCTACTTCTGAGATTGGCATTTGTTATTGGCTGCATCAGGAAAAGCTGACACAAAACAGTGAAATGCAAAATTTTGTTTCACTTTAAATTCTGATAAACATTAGTGTTAGTCATGACTCCGTTGGTAGCACTTAGCAAGGCCTCATTTGTAATATTATGCCATCAACATCATCATCGGCGGTCCCTCACAGACGAAGATGACTCTGTCTCAGGATGGGTCTATAATGGCTGTCCAGACCGATGTGGCTACCGTAGACACTGTTACACTTGGGGCAGGTGGTGGTCATAGGAAGGGGTGGGTGGTGTGGCAGCATGCTTCTTTTGCTGTTTTCACCTGGCTTCCATTTTTATTTGAAGGCAAGTTTCAAGATGCTCAACGCTTTCCTGGATGCTTCTCCTCCACTTTGCAAGGTCTTGGCCCAGTGATTCCCAGGTGTCTGTGGGAATGCCACACGTCACCAATGAGGCTATGAGGGTAGCACTGAAGCGCTTCCTGTGTCCACCTGGGGCTCAACTGCCGTTTCGAAGCTGGGAACAAAGCACCTGCTTGGGAGATCTTGTGTTGGTCGTGCAGACGACGCGCACAGCTAATCGCAGCCGATCAAGGGTGGTCAGTGCCTCGATGCTGCGGATGTTGGCCTGGTTGAGGACGCTGGTGATGGTGTGTCTGTCTTCCAGCGGGTTCGCAGGATCTTGCACAGGCAGTGTTGGTGGCACTGCTCCAGAACCTTGAGGTGTCTCCTGTAGACAATCCTGTAGATTGGTGTCAGATCAATGTTGGCATCCTCGAACACCCTTTTCTTCAGATGGCTGAAGATTGTGATAGCAGACTGGAGGTGATACTGGATATTTTCATCAGTAGCTGCTTGGGCCAACAGGACAGCTCCAGCCTATTCAGCCTCTCCCCATAGCTCAAACCCTCCAACCCTGGCAACATGCTTGCAAATTTTCTCTGAACCCTTTCAAGTTTCACAACATCCTTCCTATAGGAGGGAGACCAGAATTACACACAATATTCCAAAAATGGCCTAAGCAATGTCCTGTGCAGCCACAACATGACCTCCCAACTCCTGTACTCAATGCTCTGACTGATAAAGGAAAGCATACCAAACGCCTTCTTCACTATCCTATCTACCTGTGACTCCACTTTCAAGGAACTATGAACCTGAAACCAAAAGTCTCTTTGTTCAGCAATACTTCCTAGGACCTTACCATTAAGTGTTTAAATTCTGCTCTGATTTGCTTTCCCAAAATGCAGCACCTTGCATTTATCTAAATTAAGCATCATCTGCCACTCCTCAGCCCATTGACCCATCTGATCAAGTTCCCTGGAGCATCGAAGACTGAAGGGTGACCTTATAGAGGTTTATAAAACCATGAGGGGCATGGATAGGGTAAATAGACAAAGTCTTTTCCCTGTGATGGGGGAGTCCAGAACTAGAGAGCATAGGTTTAGGGTGAGAGGGGAAAGTTATAAAAGAGACCCAAGGGGAAACTTTTTCACGTAGAGGGTGGTGCGTGTGTGGAATGAACCTCCAGAGGACGTGGTGGAGGCTGGTACAATTACAACATTTAAAAGGCATCTGGATGGATAAATGAATAGGAAGGGTTTAGAGAGATATGGGCCAAGTGCTGGCAAATGGGATTAGATTAGGTTAGGATATCTGGTCGCCATGGACAAGTTGGACTGAAAGATCTGTTACTGTGCTGTACATCTCTATGACTCTATGACACTCCTGGGGTATTGGAAGTTCACAACATTTTGAAGGTCTCCCCATTGACCTTGATGATCAGGGGTTTGCTCCACAATGCCAGGCCTAGTTGATGTAGGACCCTTGTCTTGCAGATGTTCAGGGTGAGACCCATGCTTTCATATGCCCCCATAAAGGTGCTGATGATGGTCTGAAGTACGTACTCTGAGATTGCACATACACAAGCATCATCTGCGTACTGCAGCTCAATGACACTGGTTGGGATGACTTTGATTTTGGCTTGAAGTTAGTGGAGATTGAATAATTTCCCACAGGTTCTGTAAGTTAAATCCACTCAGGTGAGGAGCTTTGTGTACAATTCTGCTCGCCAACTGCAAGAAGAATATGAAGCTTTGTAGAGAGTATAGAAATGGTTTCCCAGGAATTTGTTTGGATTGGACAGTATTAACTATGAAGAGAGACTACACAAACTTAGACAAACTAGGTGTGTTTTCAATTGAACATTGAAAGAGGAGGTGCGACTCGCTAGAGGTTTACAAAATTATGAGAGGCATGGATAGAATGGATAGTCAGGGTCTTTATTCCCAGGGTAGAAATGTCAACAATGAGGGGACACATGTTTAAGGTAAAAAGGGGTAAGTTAAAAGGATATGTGAGAGGCAATTTTTTTTTATATATAGAGGATGGTAATCACCTGGATTGCACTTCCAAAGAAGGTGGTGGAGGTGGATACAATAACAATGTTTAAAAGGTATCTTGACAGACACGTGAATAGGCAGCAATAAAGAGATATTGATGGCATAGAGGCAGAAGGTGCTTAATTTAGGAAGGCATTGGATGTCAGTGCAGGCTGGGTGGGGCCGAAAGGCCTGTTCCTGTGCTGTTCATTGTTCTTTGTTCACTTTTGTGTCTCAGTCAGAAGTGGCAGGTTGAAGTCCCATTCCAGGGCTTGGGCACTTCAGTGCGACATTCAGAGAGTGTTGCACTTTAGATGAGAAGCCTTATTTTGGTGAAGATGTGAAATTGAGACGCTATCTATTCCCTCAAGATGGATGTAAAAAGTTGCACTGCACTACTGCAAAGGAATTTGGGAGAATTACTCCTAGCATCCGGGTCAATTGTTTACACTTCAACCAGCATCACTAAAACAGACTTTGATTATTTTCAAATTGCTGTTTGTTGAAACTTGCTTTTATTTATATTTCCTCACTAAAAATAATGGGCAAACTTTTGTCCCTTTCAAATGAAATGGTCTGTCAAGTGAGATTCCTGGTGCCTGGTCCTGAATGACTGAGTGACCCATCTCTGCCCTTTACTACATTAATGATGTAACTGGGCTCTTAACCACCTTTCCTGGGGCCACTTCTGGCTCCATATTTCAAACCCAGCTGCGCAATATTTCAGACACTGCAAGCCAGGAAGCACAGTGAAGATATAGGCCTGAGGAAAGGGCAGCTGGTTGCCTGCTTCATGGACAGAGATTTGAAGGTTTTGGTGGACTGTGTGGTGGAGAGAAAGTCAGTCTTTGTTCCTGTAGACTGCGAAACGGGACCACACCAAATTACAACCCAGGTCAGTGCTGTGTCCCAGGTTCAATAGGACACCCACCCAGTGCAGGAAGAAGGTGAATGATTTTCTGCACTCAATAAAGGTGAGTTCCACCAATTTCTCTCTGTTACTTCACACTCACAGGCCACTGCTCACTCTAACTTGAACACAGGTTTCTACCCAAGGCTCACAGACTACAGCTGATTGCGTTACTTGCACTCATCAACTCTCACCCACATCATTGCACTTCCTGCTCACTCACTGAGGATTCTTCACTACCTCTCCTGCACGTGCATTTCTCAAAATACATAATCCAAATAGTCAGTTCCTCCCTTTGTTTCACTGCCTCCTCACCCCATCCCAACCCAACCCCACCCTGAACCAATGTCTCCGCAACATCCTGACTTCAAGTGTCTGTAATCCTCAGACTGGTTGTACTTGACTAATGAGGCTGACTGAGGCTCAATCCCAGGACTGCAAGGACACAGATCCCTGAGCTCTGGTGGGACCAGGTGCCTGACTGACTGCGGACGGGAGTTGTTCGAGCCCCTTGACTAACTGTGATAGTCCCTTCAATTGGCTCTGGTCTTCCTTCACCCCACAAAGGACCGCTCACCTTTAATTTTCACTCATGGCCATTCACTTGAAGCACATGCAGTGTGTTTGCCACATACACTGCTGCCACATGCTGACTGTGTGATATCGATGTAGTGCAGTATCGCACAGTGATACGTCTGTTGACTGTTCAGTTCTCCCCAACATCACAAGCTTCCTGACTCACCCTCTCCACTAAAAATTTATGCAAGCTGCAGAGACTAGCAGCTTGTTACTAAAGTCTCTGTGTGCTCTGGAAGTGATGTGACCCTCACAGAGGGTGGCAGGCAGTTAGTCAGTGCTGAAGTCAGTGAGTGTGTAGAATGAAACGTGAAGGGTACAGAGGCTGGCATCTTCCGAGTAAGTGTAAAGTGAGTAAGTACTGAGTAAAACAAGCTTAGAGCCATACGATGCGTACCGTGCCGATTGGGATATTAATGATATGCAAATACATGGAAATAAAGTAGTCACTGCTCAAATGTGAGACTCGGAAGCTGCAATTTAAGGCTTGAGGAGAAATTGCTAAATATTTCTGAATGTCAAGATTTGATTAGTTTCATTCTTTCTGTATTTTCCCACCATTCTTATCACACCAAACCAGGGAGGGGAAGATTTCACCTCATGCATAATGTCTCCTCAAGTATTTTGTAAATAAATAAAAATGAAGAACACATTCAGGATTTTAAAGATGAAGTAGAGTTTGAGTTGTTCCCATAGTTTCCCCATAGCACGTCATCCCTCAGACACATAATCTGTGAAAACAGCAGCAAATCCTTTCAGGAAAGATAAAATGATACATCAGCGCCTGGCTGCTTTAAAAAGGAACTGGATACTTGAGGACCCCTAAGTGGGTAACCAATAGCCAGAAAGAAAATAATGACTTCCACTTATATAATTCCCATCATAACGTCAGAACATTCCAAACGCTTTAAAATCAATAAACTGCCTTTGATATGTCGGTCAGAATTTTACAGGACCCTGAACAAAATGGGCTATGATGAGAAATCTGAGAGATATGTGAGAAGTCGAGCAAGATCCTTTTCGATGTTGGGAACAACCTCTCAGCAGAATTCCAGAAGAGTTCTGGGAGAGGTGAGATGTCACTTAAGGGAGGTTATTGCTTGTTACCATCCTCATTAACATTGAACGTCGCCTTATTAATATGCAGCTTCCTATTGTATGATGGAACAGATAGAAACTAGATCCAGAGAATTCCCAGTATGAAAGTCCGAATGGGAACCTGGTGACTCCAGCTTACTGACCACCGCCTGCTTACTGCCATTCTGGACTCAGCCATCAATGTTTCAGCACAAGCTCCAGGATATCGGCCACACCCACACACCTTGTGTTCTCCAATGCTGAAAACCAACCAGGCCTCCACACACCCCCATCACACATCTCTAATGCACTGACAATGTGCCTCTGCAGAGCACCAATGCCTCTCACTGTAATGCTGCTGCACAAAGTGGCATGCAGCCAACTCACTGACTGGACCAGGCTACATCTCAGGAGTGTTTGCTCACTTCCCTAGTACTCACTCACCTCGGAACTATCTCAATGCTCTCAGCATCTCTGCTTTGCCTTTTAGTGCGGGCACAAAGCCGGGCAGCTTATCATAGGTGGCAGCAATTACCAGTCTAGGGAGTACACATTGCTGCATATCACCATTTTACATCGTTGTTACACTGCATCATATATCAGTAGCTGGTAACACACCATGTACATTAACCAAACTCAAACGCGGAAGGATTAGTGTTTGGTCCCAGCATGAGAGACACCCTTCAGTCGGGGGTATGGACACAGTAAGTCAAGGGCAGCTGTTGATATCAGTGAGTGGGTTTGGGCATGGTCAGGTATCCACTTGGAGTGGACAAAGGCAGGGCTGTCTCCATGTAGTGGGTAAGGAGCTGAATGTCAGGCATCCCACCTTAACTCCAACTGCCTTTTTATTGGCTATTTTCTCCTGAGAGAAAGGAAGGTATTGGCTGAGATTAAATGGGTTGACCCATGGTAAAGGTGATGGTAAAGGTACAGGGAAGGTGGTGAGGTATCCATGGGGAAAGAGTGGGCGGTGCAGAGGGCGTGGCAGGGCTGGGGTTTAGGGTGGGTGACAGTCAGTAAGGGAAGATGTTGCATGTGACAGTAAGTTTTGTATAGCATGAGCTTTGATAAGAGGTGGGTACAGTAGCAGAGAGTGTGAAATAGCAGGGACAAGAGGGCAAACTAACAAAAGGACCATTTGCTAAAATATGGTGTGATTCAGGTCATAGTCACTGATGTTGTGTAAGAAATACAACAACTAATTTGGACATTGTAAGATTCTACAAAAACAAATGACCAAATACTCTATTTTTAATGATTGGCAATCCAAACACATCAATTGCAATAACTCATTTCTCTTTCAGCACAGAGCAGTGTTCAACCAAAATCCTAGGAAATTAGTTAAGAAAGTAAACCAAAACAAAAATTTGATCAGCCTAGAAGAGAATAAGGAAAATATAAAAGTTTCAAGGTAAGGAAAAACTCAGATCAATATTTTTCTAAGTCCCAGTTGTTAACTAAGAGATAAATATTGACCGGAACAGGATGATCTCCTCTTTTCTACTTTGTTGCTATCAAATCTTTGCCATCTAATTGAGAAGGAACCAAGAGCAAAGTGAATTCAGTGTCAAATTAGACACAGAATGAGAAAGAAGGGTGGAGGCTGTCACCTCATGGTTTTTTGCGTTATTAAAACTATGCACTCATGCATTAGAAATAAACAGTCATTTGTCTGTATAGAATTTAAATGTTATGGAAAACAGCAAAGTTGTTGCCAGACATTTGGTCTTGCCCTCATCAGGACAAATGCAAATAGGCCAAATTTGAAATTATGACAACATCGTATATTAAAGGGGAAAACTGGGGGAGAGGGCTTTTGGGAGTTTCTGGGAATTGTGGGCAGAGGGGGCCAGGGGTATTGTTACAAACAAAGGCTGATGGTCAAACCCCCCTTTCCTGTGTCTATGCACTCAGTCATGCAGGAATTAGTGCAGATCGAGAGACAACAACAACTGACAACCTGACCACACCATTTGCTTTCTTGCATTCAGGTCACACCCGGTTTCTTGTATTTGATGAGGATTATATGCCAACACACACAACAAATGAGGAGAGAAGGCACACCACAAGAACCTTTGAAGATGATCACCAAGAGACAATTAGAATTCCTTTAGCCGTGAATTTAGGGGAGAGCAACTAGAACATCAGTCAGTGACTGAAAAAAAATGGAGGTTGTTAGAAAAACAGGCAGACAAAAGAGGAAAGATGCTGACAGTTTCAGTGTGTAAAGATGGAGAACAATGTGTAAAGACATTGATTTCACAGGGTTGTGAAAATTGCAGAGCCATGATCAATCAGCATTATGAAACATGGCACCTGAAGAAGGAGAATGTAATTAATTGAATGTGTGACATTTAATATACAATGTAGCAGTCATGAGTCATAATTATTTCTACAAACGAAGCTTTAACAAATCACATTAAACATACAAAGAAATGAAAACAATGTAAAGATATTAATACAATTATTTAGCAACAAATGTTGTTTCGGATCAGTCACAGATTTATTTGTTTAATGTCACTGACTAAATCCATCACCAACTTCATAGGTGTTCCATTGGTTGTGTTTATGCATCTCAAGTGTTACCAGTGAGGGAACAGTTTCTGAAGGAAGCAAATGCACCCACTCCCACAGTGAGAAACTGTGAACACGGGCACATAGATAGCAGAGTGCCACTGGCTGATGTCTCAGTGTTCAAGACACAGCACCTTCTGTCGTCTTACAGGCAGGCATATTGGATTATGTTCTTGGTTCAGCAAATGTGTGGTTTTGAGTTGTCACCACCACATATGTGTCATTGATTAGAGTTTTCTTTCTCTCTGTCTCGTGAATTATAAAAATCTGATGTTGTGATTTCAAGAGACTCAAGGGAGACACCTATATAGCCTGGATTTTCTGAATTCCATACACATTACACTTTACAAGGAATGAATAATGATAGATTTATCAAGAAAAGAACAGATTGTACATAGCACCTCCTACGATTTGCTCGGGTATATGGGCATTTATTGCCTATCCCTATTTACCCTTGAAATGGTGAGGTTAAGCCACCTTCTTGAACAACTGCTCCTACCAGAAATATTTAGTGTCATTCTCCACTTTGATAGTGTTTGATCACACAAAGCATTCATTCAGTCATTACCTGGCATCTAACAGTGACCTGTTGAAATCAATGACCATAAAATGAAATCCATCGGCAATCTAAGCACATAGAGTCATAGAGTCGTAGAACAGAACCTTCAGTCCAATTCATCCATGCTGACCAGATATCACAACCCCATCTAGGCCCACCTGCCAGCACCCAGCCCATATCCACAGAGCAGTGTTCAACCAAAATCCTAGGAAATCAGTTAATAAAATAAATTAAAACAAAAGTTTGATCAGCCTAGAAGAGGATAAGGAAAATATAAGACAAAAGATTCAAGAAAAGGAAAAACTCAGATCAATATTTTTCTAAGTCCCAGTTGTTAGTATGATCGTTTAACATAGACAATTATAATGATCATTGTAATATTATTAGTATTAGTTATATTGGTTATTGTAATGACTATAATTAGTTATTATAATGTATATACCAGTCATCACCCTTGCACTCTCATCTGCATCCCTTCCCATCATGACCCCCTCTTCTCCATTTTCACTCTACTCTGCATCCTCTGGTCACCTACATTTTTCCCACCATTCCCAGTATTAAGTTTCCTTTATCCCCTTCCCAATCCCCTATCCTGTCACCAATTCTGCTCACATCACTACCCTCCCAATCCGTCTCCCTCCCCTCTTGTCTCCGCCTACTCTTCTTTACACCTACAGCTTCCCTATTGGCTCTGCCTCTCCCGTTTTCCCCAAGGTCTCCTCTGCCACCCCCCCACACCCCCCACCCCCTCAGTGTTCCCTTGTCTCCAGATGCCCCCCAATGCACTGCACTTCCCTCCTCCTCCAGTGATCTCCTCCCTCTCCTCTGGTGCAGAAACCTGACATATTCTGGTAAGACATGGGTTATTTTTGTACATAGCTGGAAATGTGTTGCTGGAAAAGCGCAGCAGGTCAGGCAGCATCCAGGGAACAGGAGAATCGACGTTTCGGGCATAAGCCCTTCTTCAGGAGGATTTTTGTACATATCATAACCTATAGGAAGCTGCATTTGATGTCTAAATGTCTGCATGCACAAATTTAATAAGCTGTGATCTCTTTTGAATGTTTGATTGTTGGACCATGAACACTTTAATCAGGACTCATTCCAAATTCCATTTTAGATCCACTGCTGCTTGCTGTAGTGTGGAGCATTTTACAGCACAATCCAATGCTCTTTTTGTTTTGGTAGGGGAAGTCCAAGTGAAGAAAGAATGGAGCGGGAAAAGGCACAGCGGGTCAAGCAGCATCAGCGAAGGGGAGTCAACGTTTCAGGTCAGAACCTTTTAACAGGACTAGGGGAGGGGAAGGGGCTGTGAAACAAATAGAGGGAGGGAGATGGGGCTGGGGGCAAGGGATGGGTTGGCTAGCGTTAGGTGAATGCAGGTAGAGGTGGCTGTGATTGGTCAGTGGGAAGGGTGGAGCGGGTAGGTGGGAAGGAAGATGGACTGATAGGGTCAGGTACCCCAGCCCCAACTCCACACCCCTCCCTTATTTATTTTGCAGCCCCCTTCCCCTCCCCTAGTCCTGATGAAAGGTTCCAACATCAAACATCGACTCCACTTCTCCCCTGATGCTGCTTGACTCACTGTGCTTTTACCAGCTCCACTTTTTATCCACTTTTTGACTCTCCAGCATCTGCAGATCTCACTATCTTGAAACTCATGTGGAATAGATAACCCCACACTGTTATTATTGAGGGAGTTCAAGAATTTTAACCCAGCAACAGTGAAGTAACAATGATATTCTTCCAAGGCAGGATGGTGTGTGTCTTGGAGAACTTGCAGGTAGTGGCGTTCCCATGAGTCTGCTGTCCCTGTCGTCCTTGGCAGACATCACAGGTTAGGAGTTATTAAAGGAGCTTTGGTGAGCTGCTGTGTTGTGTCTTGTAGATGGTACAAACTTCTTTCATTTTGCAGCAGATCTGTGGGTGTGAATGTATACAAGTGATTGTTGAGTTACTGATTGCACTGATTTACCTTAGATTTCATTACACAGCTGATGTATGCCTTATGGTCAATAGAATGTTTCCAAGTCTTGCTGCATGTGGGTATGAACCTCTTCAGTATCTAAGGAGTTTTGAATGGTTTTGAATGTTGCTTCATGGCACAGATTTCAGACCAGACAGTCCTGTATCTTTCAGACAGTGACATGACATCACAATGTGTGACGTTCTGGGATATTATTCTTGCCTTCAGGCACTCTCATATTGTAATAACATTAGTGCAGTGTATTCAGTCCGTCAGTTATATGTATGTAATGTACAGTAACATTGATAAGAAAGGAACCAGACCATATGTGTAAGTCTGTGACAGCGCATTCATGTTGTTATGATTCCAGCCGATGCTTTTATTGAGGAGGCCAGATCCCAGAATAATCTGGCTTAATAGATCATAGTTCGGCAGAAGGGTCACTGGACTCAAAACTACCTCTGTTTTCTCTCCACAGATGCTGCCAGACCTCTAGAGCTTCTCCAGCAATTTCTGTTTTGGTTTGATTTAGATCTTCAACATCAATAGTTCTTTGTTTTATTTTATCATGGATGTTTTTCTTTATTTGACATAGTGGACTTTCACAGAAACACTAGCACACAAAGTTAAAGATCTATTTTAACAACAGAACAGAAGTTTATACAGAAAAGATAAAATAAAATAAACCAAACTATTGCTCTATAACACAGTTTAAAAGTTACTGAAACATAGTGAAAATATAATATTTCATCTATCCCAACTGTATTCCTTTACATGGCTGAAATACCAGAGAGAATTCCCTTCTTTAGAGAAATCACATCAATAGGTTTTCCTTAGCTGTTGCTTTCGATTCCTGTTCATGAGGGTTTAATTCCCTCAGTATTCACATGGTTGAGCATAGACCTTCTCCGCTTTGACTAACCCCTTCAGGTTCTAACAAACACTTTTTGTCTAGAACTTTCAGCTAAATCTTTTAGAATGAGGTAACTTATTTCCTAACTTTTCTAAACTAACATCTTTCTCTCGGAGAAGTTACTTCTTACATTTAACTGCAACAAGGACATCAGTGAACTGGCCTGGGGGTTTCCCCTCAGCATATAAAATAACGTCCTGAATAACTGAAAGCAAGCTAATGCTCTTCAATTTTGCTTCTGTCCACTTCAGAAACTCTTCTAATACAAACAAATTCCCATGATTAAGCCATGAGCTCTATCTCCAAAACTGGTTTTAAAACAGACTCCAGAAATACTAACAAAGCAATTGTTAAAGCCTTTCATGCACGAAGACTAGCCAGGGTAATACTTGCCTTAAATCCAACTGTAGTTTATTAGAATCAGAAAGTAGCCCACTCATCAAACGTGCTGACTTTGTTATCGTCTGCAAATGGAAGTGGACCTCAGATTTCAATGAACTAAAAATGTGTAATGTTTCTGAACCGCAAAGAAATTGTAGCTCAACTTTTGGTGTAACCACTAATTATTTCGTGAAATATAATCATCAGGTACAAATTCATACACAAAGACAAAACCAGATTAAAATTTAAGCTCTAAAATACATATAGATTACACACTTTGTATAAAGTATCAATCGTTAGATGTTCTAAATAACTTCAACCTCAACCTGAGTTTCTGTTATTTATGTTATGGGGCTAATGCACAGAAAACCATAGACCATACTATTGAATATTGTTCAGTCATCAGCAAATATCCAGACTACCAAACCCCTTCTGAAGGAAACCCACTAATGACACCTCATTGTTAGATGTGTCCAATTGTACTCTTGACATAGCTTCCTGTCCTCTTCATTGAACTAGGATTGATCCTTGATTTGATGGTAATGGTAGAGTGGAGGATATGTTGGGCCAAGAAGTGGGTGAATATAATTCTGCTGTAGCTGATGGTTCACTTGCCTTATTGATGCCTGGATTTGAACTGCTGGATCTGTTCTGAATCTAGATTAGAGTGGTTCTGGAAAAGCACAGCAGGTCAGGCAGCATCCAAGGAGCAGGAAAATCAACATTTCAGGCAAAAGCCCTTCATCAGGATTAGGCTTTTACCCAAAACGTCAATTTTTCCTGCTCCTCGGAAACTGCCTGACCTGCTGTGCTTTTCCAGCACTACTCTAATCTTGACTCTTAATCTCCAGCATCTGCAGTCCTCATTTTTGCCCAGTTCTGAAACTATCCCATTTAACACAATGGTAATGTCACACAACATGATGATGTGTAAAGGCAGAACTTTGTCTCCAGAAGGTCTATGTAATGATTACTTCTACCAATATAGTTAAGGACAAATGCCTCTGCAATATGATGGTGATGATAAGCTCAAGTAAGCTTTGCCACTGGACAAGTCTGCCACAAATGTTCAGGACTCAGGCAGCTTGGTCTGGAGTGGTACTAAAAAGTCAATGTTGATGTGGAAGACTTAGATTCCCACCCACAGTACATTCTATACCTTTTTATAGAAACCTATTTTGAGAAATCTAACTTATTTATTTGTGTCCTTTATGGATAGAAAGTGTTGTCTTTATGTTTGGTCAGTATGTGACTCCGCTCCTGTGCTTTCACATTGATTCAAATCAAACAGGAAATGACTTGGCAAGTTATGTTTGCATCTTTCATATCCTAGTGATACTTTCCTTGTGATGTTTCCAAGCACATAAATTTACTTTTGAAATGTTATCATTGTGCTTTTAAAAGTAAACATGAGAACCAATTTGTGCATAGCAAGGTTTGACAACCAGCCAGTAGAATGTGCCCTGAGATCTCTTATACACCTCAGAAAGTGAATGAGAACTCAGACTAATGTCTTACCTAAAAGATGAAGGAAAAGTTGAAGAAATTTGAAAAAAAAAACAAAATAGTTAAAGAAAGTTCCCCATGGGAGACTAATTAGCAAGGTTAGATCTCACGGAATACAGGAGAATTAGCCATTTGAATACAGAACTGGCTCAAAGGTAGAAGACAGAGGGTGGTGGAGGCTTGTTTTTCAGACTGGAGGCCTGTGACCAGTGGAGTGCCACAGGTAATGGTGCTGTCCTCTACTTTTCAACATTTATATAAATGATTTGGCTGCGAACATGATAGGTATGGTTAGTAAGTTTGCAGATGACACCAAAATTGTAGGTGTAGTGGACAGCGAAGAGGGTTACCTCAGATTACAACAGGATCTTGTTCAGATGGGCCAATGGGCTGAGAAGTGGCAGATGGAGTTTAATTCAGAAAAGTGTGAGGTGCTGCATTTTGGGAAAACAAATCTTAGCAGGACTTATACACTTAATGGTAAGGTCCTTGGGAGTGTTGCTGAACAAACAGACTTTGGAGTGCAGGTTCATAGCTCCTTGAAAGTGGAGTTGCAGATAGATAGGATAGTGAAGGAGGCACTTGGTATGCTTTCCTTTATTGGTCAGAGTATTGAGTCATGTTGTGACTGTACAGGACATTGGTTAGGCTACTGTTGGAATATTGCATGCAATTCTGGTCTCCTTCCTATCGGAAAGATGTTGTGAAACTTGAAAGGGTTCAGAAAAGATTTACAAGGATGTTGCCAGGGTTGGAGGATTTTATAGGGAGAGGCTGAATGAGCTGGGGCTGTTTTCCCTGGAGCGTCAGAGGCTGAGGGGTGACCTTATAAAGGGAGAGGATAAATAGTTAAAGTCTTTTCCCTGGGGTCGGGGTATCCCGAACTAGAGGGCATAGGTTTAGGGTGAGAGGGGAAAGATATAAAAGAGACCTTAGGGGTAACTTTTTCACACAGAGGGTGGTATGTGTATGTAATGAGCTGCCAGAGGAAGTGGTGGAAGCTGGTACAATTGCAACATTTAAGAGGCATTTGGATGGGTATATGAATAGGAAGGGTTTGGAGGGATATGGGCCAGATGCTGGCCCATATTGGGTTGGGATATCTGGTCGGCATGGATGGGTTGAACCAAAGAGTCTGTTTCCATGCTGTACATCTCTATGACTCTAAAAACAAACCAAATACATGCTGAAATGTCTCTTCTTTGTACTGTTGAGATTTCCACAAAGGAGTTGCAAAAACAAATTTTGAATAAAACTTTTATTTTGAGTTAACATTATCAAATCAATAAGAGCTGAAAATCTACACTGATTCTTTAGCAGCTGAAAAGAGAAGGTAAAGTTACTGCATTAAACTTTCCTCCGGAATAATAGATTGGTATCAGGAAATTCCATAAACAAGGCTGCCATCTAGTGGTGCCAATATAATTTTACACCACCTTCCTGTGAAAATCTCTAGACCGAAGGGTCTGTTTCCATGCTGTACATCTCTATGACTCTATGACTCTATTGATTGATGATAGATTATAATCACAGGCTTACAATGTAGAATAAAGGCAATGCACCAGCTGCAGCGTCTAATGTAGGTCTGTCTCTTCTCTTTACCTCATTTGGATGGAGTGGCTAATCTCAAGATTTACATCACCAACTGTCTGTCACTAATGGAGAGAGATATCTATGGTCCTTTGTAGATTATGCCTTCCTCAGTATTTTAATGCACCAAACATCTGACAATGCCAGTTACTTGAAAGAAACCAGTGCTATGATTTCATGGGATGTTCTTACTGATATATTAGCAAACAAAATAACATTTACAAGATATAAAAAACTTAAGGCACTAGAGAAACTCAGCCGGCCTGACAGCAACTTTGGAGAGAGAAACAAAGTTAGCGTTTTGAGTCCAATATGACTTCTTCAGCATTTTTTGGTTTTATTTTAGATTTGCAGCCTCCACAATATTTTACTTAAATCATAACAAATACACTTCAACAAACTCTCATGTCAATGTGCTTGTGGCATATTCTATAAGGTTCTTTAGATTAGATTAGATTCTTTGCAGTGTGGAAACAGGCCCTTCGGCCCAACAAGTCCACACCGACCCGCCGAAGAGTAACCCACACAGACCTCTCTCTCCCTCTGACTAATGCACCTAACACTATGGATAATTTATCATGACCAATTCACCTGACCTGCATATCTTTGGACTATGGGAGGAAACCAGAGCACTCTGAAGAAACCCACACAGACACAGGGAGAATGTGCAAACTCCACACAGACAGTCACCTGAGGATGGAATCAAATCTGGGACCCTGGTGCTGTGAGGCAGCAGTGCTAACCACTGAGCCACCATGTCGCCATAACAGACCTGCTTGAAAACCTACAGGCATGAGCATAATTTGCAATACATTTTTGACTATGAAATGTTTAAAATCATAGAAAGTATAGCACAGATGGAGGCCATTTGATCCATTAAACATGAGATCATTTTACTAAAGAGCTATCCAATTAGTTCTACTTCACCTTTGCTTTATTTTTAAATACCTATGCAATTCCTTTCATAAGTTGTTGCAACCAGTTGAGGAGTGAATTAGCTCCCCTCTTTTTAAAACACTCAGTGGACTGTAGCTTATAGTATTCAGCTCTCTCACACTTCAGCCATTCAAAATGAAGGAGCCAATTATAAGGTTTTCTTGAATGAAAGAAAGAGGAACTTTACTACTGAATAACCCTGAGAAAAAATGATTAACTCACAGACACAAGTATGATGTTTTAAGAAAGGATCTGGTCAGGAAGGATAAAGGCTATGCAGTTTACAAGTCCTAATGAGGCTTGTGCTAAGCTTAAACAAATGTAATCACCAATGAGGGCAGGGTTTGCTGGAGAGGATTTTAAAAATGTTTAACAGAAATGGCAGTTGTTTAAGAAATTGGGGCAGCATGGTGGCACAGTGGTTAGCACTGCTGCCTCACAGCGCCAGACACCCAGGTTCAATTCCCACCTCGGGCAACAGTCTGTGTGGAGTTTGCACATTCTCCCCATGTCTGTGTGAGTTTCCTCCCACAGTCCAAAGATGTGCAGGTTAGATACATCGACCATGGCAAATTGCCTGTAGTGGTAGGTGAAGGGATAAATGTAGGGGAATGGGTCTGGGTTGGTTGCTCTTCAAAGGGTTGGTGAGGACTTGTTGGGCTGAAGGGCCTGTTTCCATGCTGTAGGGAATCTAAATCAAAAAGTAGTTCGTGACTCACAATAAAAGATAAATGCCAATAAGGAAAAAGGATGTAAGAAGGGGATTAATCAACTATGGTTAACTAAGGAAATTATGAATAGTATAAAATTAAAAGAAAAATACACATTTTGTGTAAAAAAATTAGTGGTAGGCAAGGGGTTGGGAACATTTTTACAAGTAACAAAAGATGACGAAGAAAGTACCAAAGAAGAAAAAAAAACTTTGAGGGTGAACGACCAAATAATATCAAAAGGGACAGTATAGCTTAATTAAATATATAAAATGAATGAAAGAGGCCAATGTGAACAAAGGCTTCCTTAGAGAATGAGGCTTGGGAAAAATAATGGGGAACTTGGAAATGGAAGGGGAGTTAAATACATTGTTTTTAAATACTTTCAGGCTACATGGTAAAAGACGATCACAGCATTCCAAAAATATTAAATGATCAAGTGGCAAAAGAGGGACAGAAAATAAATACAATAGCTATTACTTGAGACAAAGTATCAGGAAAACTAATGGAGCTAATGATTAATAAATCCCCTGGACATAATGAGTTGCATCCTAAATGTTAAAAGAAAGCTATAGAGATTATGGACTCACTGGCAGTAATTTTCAAAGAATTCTTAGAATCTGTAAATCTGCCAATGTAATACTTACTCTGAAAAGCAAGTAAGCAGGTCAGTTAGCTTAATGTTTGTCATTGGAAAAGAAGGATTCTCCATTACAGAGGATGTAACACCAGAACATTTAGAAAAACATATCACCAAGCAAGGGTCAGCTGGCTTCACGAAGAGGAAACCAGACACAACAAACTTATTAGAACAGCTTGAGGAGGATTAATAAAGGGGAACAGGTGGATGTAATATATTTGGATTTCTAAAAGGCATTGAATAAGGTACTGGATTAGAGTGGTGCTGGAAAAGCACAACAATTCAGGCAGCATCAGACGTTTTGGGCAAAAGCCCTTCATCAGGAATACAATAAGGTACCCCATGTAAAATGATTTAATAATTATGGTGTTGGGAGATAGTACATTAGCATGGAATAGAGGATTGGCTAACCAACAGATGACAGGGAGTTGGGATAAGGGGCTTTTTTAAGATAGTAACCTGTAACTAGTGGAGTGCAACAGCTAATTTTGTAAATGAATCCTACTCTACAGCCATCTGATGAAAAAGCTTTGAAAGCTAGTGATTCCAAATAAACATGTTGGACTATAACCTGGTGTGTAATTTTTCGCTAGGGTTGGAGGGCCTGAGCTATAGGGAGAGGCTGAAAAGGCTGGGGCTTTTCTCCCTGGAGTGTTGGAGGCTGAGGGGTGACTTTATAGAGATTTATAAAGCCATGAGGGACATGGATAGGGTGAATAACCAAGGTGTTTTTCCAAGGGTAGGGGAGTCCAAAACTAGAGACATAGGTTTAAGGTGAGAAGGAAAAAATTTAAAAGGAACCTAAGGAGCAACCTTTTCATACAGAGGGTGGACCATGTATGGAATGAGCTTCCAGAAGAAGTGGTGGAGGTCGGTATAAATACAACATTTAAAAGGCATCTAGATGAGAACACGTAGAAGAAAGTTTAGAGGGAAATAGGCCAAATGCAGGCAAATGGGACTAGGTCATTACAGGATATCTGGATGGCATGGACACAAGAAGGGGCTGTTTATGTGCTGTATAACTCTACAAATCTATGAATAGAATACAAAAATAGGGAAATCTTGTTAAAACTATACAAGGGTTCAATCAGATCACACTTGGAATTCTGTAAACAGTTTTGCTCTCCCTTATCTAAGAAAAGATATAATAATATGGAGGTCCAGTGTTGGACTTGGGTGGACGAAGTTGAAAAGCAGACAACACCAGGTTATAGTCCAACAGAGCAATGACATTGGAAACAGACCAGAGAAGATTCACTCGGGTGTAACAAACACAGAGATTGCTGAAGAAACTCAGCGGATCTGGCAGCATCTGTGGAAAGACAAACAGAGTTAATGTTTCAAGCCCAATATTTCACCTTCAGAACTATCATTAAGACACTTGGATATAAATTGCTAACTCTCCACAGGTACTGCTAGACCAGCTGAATTTCTCTAGTATTTTCTACATGTTTCAGTTTTCCAGCATCCATTGTATTTTGCTTTAATTTGAATAATCACTCAATTGATTCTGGGTATGGAACAATTTTCTAGTTTTGGGGTTTGGCCTGGATTTGCTGAGGTTCAGAAAAATGAGAGATGACCTAATTGAAATACAACATTCTTAGGAGTCTTGTCAAGGTGGAAAGGTTGTTTCCTCTTGTTGGAGAGTCCACAATGAGAGGCCACAATCTCAGAATACAGGGTCACCCATTTAAGGATGAGGATTTATTTCCTCTAAGGATAATGAATCTGTGGCATTTTTTTAACCCCAGACATCTGTAGACACTGAATCATGTAAGTATATTCAAGATTGAAACAGTCAAATAGTAAATGAATAAAGGTTAGCGGGAAAAGGCAGGAAAGTGGATTTGAGGATCACCAAATCAGCCATGATCTAATTGAAAGTCCTTTTGTCTCTTTTGTCTTATGTTTTTATAGACCACGTTTTATCACAATCTTGACAAATTTACTTGAGAAAAAGTTTCATCATCATTTCAGGAAAACAATATATTGGCTTCTTAAAATGGTCTGATTCCCATGTGAGTACATAGAGTCATAGAGATGTACAACGCAGTAACAGACCCTTCGGTCCAACTAGTCCATGTCGACCATATATCCCAACCCAATCTAGTCCCACCTGCCAGCACCCGGCTCATATCCCTCCAAACCCTTCCTATTCATATACCCATCTAGATGCCTTTTAAATGTTGCAATTGTACTAGCCTCCACCACTTCCTCTGGCAGCTCATTCCATACACGTACCACCCTCTGCGTGAAAAAGTTGCCCCTTAGGTCTCTTTTATATCTTTCCCCTCTCACCCTAAACCTATGCCCTCTAGTTCTGGACTCCCCAACCCCAGGGAAAAGACTTTGCCTGTTTACCCTATCCATGCCCCTCATAATTTTGTAAACCTCTATAAGGTCACCCTTTAGCTTCCGACACTCCAGGGAAATCAGCCCCAGCCTATTCAACTTCTCCCTTTAGCTCAAACCCTCCAACTCTGACAACATCCTTGTAAATCTTTTCTGAACCCCGTCAGGTTTCACAATATGTTTCCGATAGGAAGGAGACCAGAATTGCACGCAATATTCCAACAGTAGCCTAACCAATATCCTGTTTAGCTGCAATATGACCTCCCAACTTCTGTACTCAATACGCTGACCAATAAAGGAAAGCACACCAAATGCCTTCTTCACTATCCTATCTACCTGCAACTCCACTTTCAGGGAGCTAAGAACCTACACTCCAAGCTCTCTTTGTTCAGCAACACTCCCGAGGACTTTACCATTAAGTGTATAAGTCCTGCTAAGATTTGCTTTCCCAAAATGTAGCACATTTATCTGAATTAAACTCCATCTGCCACTTCTCAGCCCATTGGCCCATCTGATCAAGATCCTGTTGTAATGTGAGGTAACCTTCTTCACTGTCCATTACACCTCCAATTTTGGTGTCATCTGCAAACTTATTAACTGTACCTCTTATGTTCACATCCAAATCATTTATATAAATGATGAAAAGTAGTGGACCCAGCACCGATCCTTGTGGCACTCCACTGGTCACAGGCCTCCAGTCTGAAAAACAACCCTCCACCGCCACCCTCCACCTTTGAGCCAGTTCTGTATCCGAATGGCTAGTTCTCCCTTTATTCCATGATATCTAACCTTGCTAATCAGTCTCCCATGGGGAACCTTGTTGAATGCCTCACTGAAGACATGTTCCTAAACATTAAGGTTTTAATTGCAGTGGGGTTGAAATGGTCCAATGTTTGCTTCGAGAACACCGTAGTTTATAGCATAAGTCCTCAAATATTTTCTAAAAAAAACAATTTATTGACAAAACTCAAAGTGAAAGCGCACAATATAAAGTTCTAAAGTGGCAACCAAATTAGAAAAATGGTGTTGTATATTGTAAATGTAATATTGCTGTCCTTAGCTTTTCTAGAGTATCCATGATCAAGGTACTGGAGAGAAAATGAACATCCACAATGCTGTGCCAGAATTTTACCAGGCAAGCTCCCCTGTGCCTGCACCTAAAACAGATAGATTCATGAGAACCAAAGCAAAGATGGAAGAGGTGTTTCAGTCATAGCTGCCTCACTCTCCACTGTTTTCAAGATGGGTATTTATTTTCATGAATACCGAAAGTCGACATAGACCTGCTGAGACAGAGAGGATACAGCAATGCTCCCAAGTTCAAACAGAAGACATGAAGACTGATGGCCAGTACAACTATAATCCTGTTTGTGCCAATTGCCAGTACAAGGTTCTGCCAGAGGTCAGACAGGGTCATTTTCCAGCCCAGGTGGCCTGACACGTAGACAGGTATGAAATGCATCAAAGAATGATGTGGCTTTAGGAGTCAGCAGATTGTTATATCTATCTCTAGAAAGAAACATCTAATCACAGCATGACTTTTGCTTTCTTAATTAAGCAACATTTATCAAACACTGGCTCTAAATTCCCTTAATTCATGTTATTTCTCAGAGGGTTATATTTATTACATTTACCTGTAATTGATAGGCAGCAGCTAGGTTCATTTAAACCTGTGATATTTGCAGCATTTTCTATGTTTGTTTCAATGTCCAGTAGTTCATTCCTTGCTTTATCATGGTTGATCGAAAGTACTGCCTTTATTATCCAAACATGCAAGAAAAAAAAACACTACAATCTAAACATTTATCAGGATGTCAACAGATAACCTATTTTCTGAAAAAGTCCAATGTAGGACATATGCATGTCAATACTAATTTCTGTAGGCATTTTCCTATTATCTGCAAACTTGTCTTTTTGCAATCAATCTGGTTATGAACTTGAAAGTTTGATGTTAGCAGCTTTGAGGTAGGTTCTATAGAACTAAATTTTTTCCTCCACCTGCATTGTTCCTCTAGCTCACTAGTATTCATATTCACGAAGCCCTTTAAACATCTCACACTCCCAGAACATTAACCACTGACAAGGAATGTTTTAATAATTTCCTTGCATTATTCAATATCCACATATTTTCAACATTCATCCCTCAAAAAGAAATAATATGTGGACAATGCCTATCTATGGTCCTCCATAATTGATTTGCCTACCACGTGTGGGCAGCATGGTGGCACAGTGCTTAGCACTACTGCCTCACAGTGCCAGAGACCCGGGTTCAATTCCCGCCTCAGGCAACTGACTGTGTGGAGTTTGCACATTCTCCCTGTGTATGTGTGGGTTTCCTCTGGGTGCTCCGGTTTCCTCCCACTGTCCAAAAATGTGCAGGTTAGGTGAATTGGCCATGTTAAATTTCCCGTAGTGTTAGGGGTAAATGTGGGGGAATGGGTCTGGGTGGGTCACGCTTCGGCGGGTCGGTGTGGACTTGTTGGGCCAAAGGGCCTGTTTCCACACTGTAAGTAATCTAATCTCTCCTTTCGACATTCTTGACCCTGGCAACATCTTTAGTTTCTTTCTATCTTAATTGCTTTGCACATATAGTCTCACCATTTTCACTCAAATCCAAAGGGTTCAGACTTGAGTGCATCTGGTTTAGTCAGCCATCACGGAAACTGACTGACCACATCAGTGCAGTGCGTCTTCACTCTCGTCGACCCAAACTGTCCACAATATTCAGGATCACTTCGAATATCCCTCTCCTCAACACGTGTGACAAACTGTTGGACTTCATTAGCTATAAATGGGGTTTCTTTTGGCTTAATTGCCTCCAATGATTCTAATTTCTCGTTACAATAAGCAGAACAAAGAGGATTGACAGTTAAAAATGGGGGAAAAATCAGAAGAATAATTGAACAGCGATTTCAGGAATCTTTGGTCAGCATCTTTGTTTATCTCCTGCTTTATAATACTCTGCATGTTTAACATTAGAAGCTGATTTGGCAATCAGTAGTTAGAGGAGCAACAAGATAAGTTAGGTAAGTCTGAATGAAAATTGCTCAAAATGCAAGATGGAAGTAAGGAAGTATCAACACCCTTAAAAATGATTAGCTATAATGATAAATGTCAGGATACATCCGTTTCAGATGAATAAATGTGTAATTTATCTCAATTATTTCAAGTTATAGACATTGAATTATCTCACATCTCAATTCAAGTGTTTAAACCTTTTCATCGTTTACCCTATTTTGAAATACTGATTACTTAGTTCTTACAACTCTGGAAAGATCTACACCTGAACTAACAACTTTCCTGTTCTTTCCAAAGAAACAAAGAGGGGTGGAGAGATTAAAAACTAAAAGTGGTAAATGGAATTCAATGCTTGTGAGAAATGGGCACTCTTGTTTTTAAAAGACATAGGCTTTGAATTCACATGACCTTAAAATTAAAATCAGAAGTACATAAGGCCTTAAAATGCTGAGTTTTGTGGTGAGGTATAATTATAGAAATAGAAATAGAAATAGTCTATATAAAAACACAACATCATTTGGAGCAATTTTGGATTTCATATCATGTTTCTGCTTCCCAGAAGACGTGAAATGCTGCTTGGTATGAGAAGATAGCACTTTGAGGGTGAAAGGCAAAAGATGAGGTGCTTTTATTTTTATTCACTATAAAAAGTTGCAATATCCAACATTATAGCCATTTAAAATACAGGGAGCTATTCAATCCGAAAGTTTTGCTGGCACTACATGGAGGAATACAGTCAGTCCCCATTTGAAGCTATTGCCCTACAAGTAGATTTTGAGATCATTTAAAATAAGCAAATACAATAGAAAAAAGAATAAATTGAAATATGTTAGGCTTCACGCCAAGGGGGTTTGTAAAAAAACAAAATTTATTCTACGGTCGCATGACCAAATACTTGACTTGAAATAAGGCAGGGCAAGAGGTGTCAGCGGAGGAGCACTTGGGGGTCAATGACCATAATTCTATTAGTTTTAAAATAGTGATGGTAAAGGATAGACAGGATCTAAAAGTTAAAGCTTTAAATTGGAGAAAGGCCAATTTTGACAGTATTAGGCAAGAACTTTCAAAAGTTGCAGGTAAAGGGAAAATGGGAAGTTTTCAAAAATGAGATAACGGGAGTCCAGAACCAGTTATGTTCCTGTTAGAGTGAAAGGCAAGGCTGGTAGGTGTGGGGAATGCTGGATGACAAGAGAAGTTGAGGTTTTAGTTAAGAAAAAGAAGGAAGCATATGTCAGGTATAGACAGCAGAGATCGAGTGAATCCTTAGAAGACTATAAAGGCAGTAGTATACTTAAAAGGGAAATTTGGAGGGCAAGTAGTGTTAAAGAGAATCCAAAGGCATTTTATAAATACATTAAGGACAAACGGGTAATTAGGAATGGAATAGGACTCTTCAAAGATCAGCAATGCAGCTTATGTGCGGAACTGCAGGAGATACTAAATGTTTTGCAACGTGTTTACTGTCGAGAAGGACATGGAAGATCCAGAATTTTGGGAAATACTTGGTGACATCTTGTCCTATTTATCTCTCAGCAGCCCCCACCCCTGATGAAGGGCTTATGCCCGAAACGTTGATTCTCCTGCTCCTTGGATGCTGCGTGACTGGCTTTGCTTTTCCAGTACTACATTTTGACTCCTATCTCCAGCATAAACAGTCCTCACTTGTTCTGTGATCTATATGGACTTCAGTAAAGTGTTCTACAAGGTCCCTCATGGTAGACTGATTAGCAAGGTTATATCGCATGGAATACAGGGTGAATTAGCCATTTACACACAGAACTGGCTTGAAGGTAGAAGACGGAAGTTGGTGGTGGAGGGTTGCCTTTCAGACTGGAGACCTGTGACCAATGGTGTCCTACAAGGATCGGTGCTGGGTCCACTGCTTTTCATCATTTATATAAATGATTTTGATGTGAACAGAACAGGTATAGTTAGTAAGTTTGCAGATGACACCAAAATTGGAGGTGTAGTGGATAGCGAAGAAGGTTACTGCAGATTACAACGGGATCTTAATCAGATGGGCCAGTGGGCTGAGGAGTGGCAGATGGAGTTTAATTTAGGTAAATGTAAGGTTCTGCATTTTGGAAAGGCAAATCAAAGCAGGACTTATATACTTAGTGTTAAGATCCTAGGGAGTGTTGCTAAACAGACACCTTGGAGTACAGGTTCATAGTTCCTTGTAAGTGGAGTCGCAGGTAGACAGTGAATGCATTTGGAGTTGGGAGGTCATGCTGTAGCTGTACAGAATGTTGGTTCAGCCACTTATGGAATATTGCATGCAATTGTGCTCTTGCTCCTATAGGAAGGCTTATGTTAAACTTGAGATAAAGTTCAGAAAACATTTACAAGGATGTTGCCAGGGTTGGAGGATTTGAGCAATAGGGAGAGGCTGAATAGGCTGAGGCTGTTTTCCCTGGAGTGTAGAAGGCTGAGGGGTGGTTTATAGAATCATGAGAGGTATGAATAGGGTAAGTAGACAAGGACTTTTGCATTGATTGGGAGAGTCCAGAACTAGAGGACATCAGTTTAGGGTAAGGGTAGAAAGATTTAAAAGGGACCTAAAGGGCAACCTTTTCATGCTAAGAGTGGTGTGTTTGTGGAATGAGCTGCTAGATGTGGTGGTGTGGGCTGGACAATTACAGCGTTTAAAAGGCATCTGACTGGGTACATGAATAGGAAAGGTTTAGAGGAATATGGGACAAGTGCTGGCAAATAGGACAAGATTAATTTAGGATATCTGGTCAGCGTTGACGAGTTGGATTGAATGGTCTGTTTCTGTGCTATATATTTCAAAGACTCTATATCAGGACTACTATAATCCATTCTGGGCCAAACACCCAATCGTGGACTTTGCTCTGTGAATGCAGCACATACCAAATACCAGGAACAAAAAAAAAGAGTATATGTTGTTTGTGTAAATAAAACTTGCATTCCATTGACAATAATTTTAATGCATCTGTTCAGATTGGTCGTGTGCAAACCTGAGTAGGCTACTCTTGAACCACGTTTTCCAGCTCTGAGGTAGGAACAAGACCACTTCACCCCAAGAGCTCCAAATCAAATGTTATTCACAGGCAGGCCTTTGTGTCAGAAAAGCCCACAATTGTTTTGATTGGAAATGGATGATTTTTAAAATCAACCTGTTCAGGGATAGTATGACAAATGGGACTTGAAGCTAGACCTCTTGACAGAATTAGTAACACAACCATTGGATCACAAGAAGCCCAAGATAGCGATACATTTCAAATATTTTCTAATCAAAATCAATTTCTTCAGGCATGTTACAACACAACTTATAGCACTTGTGCTGTAAAGGCCATACAGGTTTTGAAACAGAAAAACGTTATTTGAGAAATTAAATCACTCCGGGATGTTGTAAATTACTGAACTGGATAAAAGTTAAAGACAATCATTCGACGATAGGTTTAACAAAATAATTTTTCAAGAAAACAGACAAGTAGAGCAGGTTAGACACAACCTAAACCATACCTATGGTACCTGGATACAAATGCTGCTTAAAAAGTCAGTTATCTAATAAGCATTTTATGGTAAACTATTCACCGCAGCTTTAACCAACTCCAGAAAAGCCAGGGTATCTAACCCATAATTTATCCCAAATCATCATTCAAGGCCATATCACAATTAGATGAAACACAGAGAAAAAGATGATTTCTGGAATCATGGATCTTAGATTGGAGAATAGAGGAAGTTTCACCCCTGTACGTGATTAACTAGCATTTATATACAGCCTGGAAGTTAGAGGTATCCCAAGGTGCTCTGATGTAATTATACATACATAACACCAAGCCAAGAGTAATACTGAGCCAAAAAGGAATACTGTACTTTGAAAAAGTACCAATGCTGCAACAAATCAAAAGGAGTGGATAATACACAATGGGACACAACAATCACTAAAGGCCTGGGAAAAGTTAGATATAGAAACAGACAAGAAGGGGGCTTGAAGGTCTTTGAAAATAGGTTCATTTTTATGAACTTAGACATCCTCAAGTATTTAAGCCAAGTACGATTTTTTTGGTTGCACTGAATCAGAATATTGTTGAAAACAAGTTCTCAAACTATTTTGACTCCAATCATCAATGCGATTTGCAAGAATACCAGAGAAAGAAAAACAAGTTGTCTCTATACAGTACAAGTGTGTACAGACTGGTTAGGAAATGGACTGATTAGCAGGATGTACCAGTTAGGTAGCTAGGTGTTTAACTGACACATTGTGTAAATTGAAAACAGACCGGTTAACTGATCAGTCAAGAGTGCTGAAAAATGAACCATTAAAACGTCCAACAAAACTGACAGACAAAAACAGAATGTACATAAAAACAATACTGGTTCCTATGGATTAACATATGCACCTTCCAGTACATGTACGCTCAAACGACAACCATAAGACTGGTCATCAGCATAACTCTTAGCATATTCAGTATTAAGCAAATATTGTGCAGTATGCTTTGCCAGCACTGGCTGGTAGGCAATGATGAACACCTTGCTTATCACCAACAGTTGAGAGAGATATACCATGGTTCGCCAGTCTTTGTGACAGCCAAAAGGCTACTCTCCATAGCTAACCGGCCTGTTTGTAGATCATACAAAACAAACAGCTTTAAAGAAAATCTCCTTTTTCAGCAACATTCTTTTAAAAAATAAGTTTCAACATAAGAGCACAATAGCAAAACTGCATATAGCAAAACCCCTCACACCAATGTAGTGATACCCAAAATATGGAGTTTTAAATTATTTTTAATCATTTTTGGTTTGGAGCTGTGAGCTGAAAAGGAGAGAGCAGCTTCAAACAGAGCAGCTGCTTGTATTAAAAACAAAAAAAGTTCAAACTATTTGTGAGGTTAGAGCTGGAAGTGAATTGCAGGTTGGTTTTTCATCAAAAGAAGTTTATAGATTCTTCAACATCAGTGGGGAAGCAGATGACTGGCCATTAACAAAGTTGGTCCAGACATGTCAGGAAGGCCTTAGGCTCAAGCAGACAGCAGATGTTGAATGGTAACTAGGACATTGTGGGGAGACACTTAGAGACCAGAGCTTGAACTTTGTTTTGGACTGTTTTCTGAAAGAGTCTGGCTGTTAATATTATAGCACAAAGATTTGAAAGCTCCCTGTCTAATCTGCCAATATCAGCAATCGCAAGTTCAAAGAATGGAAACTAAATAGCATTGACCTCCTTTGAATGAAAAGAAAAAAATAAACCTGAAAGACTCAGATGTACAGCATGGAAACAGACCCTTCGGTTCAATATCCCTATCCAATCTAGTCCCAACTACCAGTACCTGGTCCACATCCCTCCAAACCCTTCCTATTCATATACCCATCCAGATGCCTCTTAAATGTTGCAATTGTAGCAGCCTCCACCACTTCCTCTGGTAGCTCATTCCATACACTTACCACCCTCTGCATGAAAAGGTTGCCCCTTAGGTCTCTTATTTCTTTCCTCTCACCCTAAACCTATGCTCTCTAGGTCTGGACTCCCCCACCTCAGGGAAAAGACTGTCTATTTATCCTATCTGTGCCCCTCAATTTTGTAAACCTCTATAAGGTCACCCCCTCAGCCTCCGACACTCCAGGGAAATCAGCCCTAGCCTATTCAACTTCTCCCTATAGCTCAAATCCTCCAACTCTGTCAACATCCTTGTAAATCTTTTCTGAACTCTGTCAAGTTTCACATCTTTCCAATAGAAAGGAGACCAGAATTGTACGCAGTATTCCAACAGTGGCCTAACCAATGTCCTGCACAGCCGCAACATGACCTCCCAACTCCTGTACTCAATACTCTGACCAATAAATGAAAGCATACCAAACACCTTCTTCACTATACTATCTACCTGTGACTCCACCTTCAAGGAGCTATGAACCTGCACTCCAAGGTCTCTTTGTTCAGCAGCACTCAGAAAACCAACATAGAAACCATCTGTTCCTAAGGAATACACTGTGAAAACCACTTAAACACAATCTGGCCAGTGTTGTTATTTCCTTTTAGTTATCCTCAAACCACATTTGTCTGTTTTTTTTTCCATGTGAATGGGGCTGAAAACAAAGGTTATTGGGCTTGAAGAGACATCAAATTAGATTACCTAGTTTGATCTGCTAAACATGATGTGGAGGTGCCAGTGCTGAACTGGGGTGAACAAAAGTTAAAAAAACCAGGTTATAGTGCAACAAGTTTATTTGGAAGTACCAAATTTCTGAGCACTGCTTACCTGTGTTGTGTGATTTTTAAACTTTGCTCTGTTGAAGTTACTGTATTGTTAGATTGCTAAATCTGTTTAAGCAGTGTATAAAATTGATTAATCAGTCTCGGATTGGTTAAAGTCTTTCTTTAGGTATAATTCATAATAATGAGGGTCTTTAATGTTACTATGTTAGAACAGTTTAACATTAAAAGTTGTGCCATACTAAATTTGAAGACAAAACAGTGTAAATCACAAAGCCCTGTAAAAGGCAGAACATGAACAATGTGGTTTCGCAATGAAAACATCATTTTCTTTTTAAAAAGAAAAATTTATTGAATAGTTTAACATTTTATATTTTACTTTTTCTTCTCAACATCCTGTTCCGCAGCTTCTTTTGCTCTCTTAGCACGGATTCCAAACAAACGGGCATTGGCACGGGCCATACGGAGAGTTGCAAAAGCTTTGAAATTCTTCTCATCCTCCGAGATCACCCGGGCCTTCTCTTTTTTGTATATCTGAACGGGAAAATTGTAACCATAAGCATAAGCTTATAAAAACTTGCATCAATGTGCTCAGAAGCATATAGGTAGAATTAGATCTCTTATATTTAAGGGCAATAGAACTTTGATATGCCAAGCAATCAGATCAAAATCAGATTGCTGCTGCAAAATTAATTAAACAAAACAAAGTTCACCATAAATGTTGTCTGCTGCAGTCTCCTTAGAAACCATTTCTAAACTTGATGGCTCTCTGAACTCGTCAAAGGAAACCAAAACAAAGTTTGTCTGCTTCAGAAAAAATAGGCTCAGGTCCAGGTGAAAGGTCATCCCACATTCAAGTACTTTCACAATTACTATAAGTGGCCATACAATTAGTATCTTAATCTGATAGATTTGAATGTATATATGCAAAGATTTATTTATTAGGTGTTTTATCCATCATATACAGTCAACATGGATTATATAAATTAACAAAAGGTGCCTCTTACATCTTGAGAATGGTTCAAAGCACTTTACAGTCAAAATACTGCAGAAATATAGTATCTTTGAGTGCACAGGTGAGGTGTTTAATTTATTTTGCATTTCTATTGTAATGTAAGCACCTCACGTGCAGCTGTTGCTGGAGTACAGCCACAGTGTTAATGTGGGGAAATACAGCAAACAGCTCACCACAAATGAGAGAAATTGCCTTTTAAGAAAAGTGCTGGACTGGTGACAAATTTAGGCAGAACATGAAGAATTTCCTTACTCTTTTACATCCACCCGAGGGATACAATATATTGAGCCCATCACCTGATAACTCTGAGCATTATGACAGTTAATTAATTTTAAACAAATTGTCAATTAATATTTAGAAAGTTACTTACATTTTTGATTGGCATGACTGGTCCAGTTAACTGAGTTGCCAGTTTAATTTCTTCTGCCTGTGAGGATGAAATCATTGTCAATAGTGTAGAATTAAACAAACCCAAAGAATTTAAATTAAATGACACTGCCACAGTCATCAGATGGAGAAGGTTCAACAAAAATCATCAAAGATGTGCAGAGATTTCCGAATAAAGTTTCATCATACAACTGTGGTGACAGGCCATCACTACAACCACTGAAATTAATAACTCAGTCCTGATGCAGACAAGAGTTGAGACACGAGTTTTTTTTTTGTAATCTGAACCAATTCACAGCGCCATAGTTTAATCAAATTACTTTCTACTATTGTAATATTCCAATTTCCTTCAGAAAAAGGAACCCATTAAGTAATATCCATCTCACAGTTAGTGAGTTTCTATTCCAAATCACCCAACAGTGCTGGATGTTGTGACTGTTTTACCATGAGTGCTCATTCTGGCCCAAAACTTCACTCTGCCTCCATCTGATCAGGCGGATGCTATCTGCCAACATTATACAAAAGCAAGGTTTTGACTTTGGGATACGCACATCCAACCTTCCACTAGAGCAAATGTATTAAGGTTCCTTAAATACTGAACTAAAATTTTATTCTAAAATACCATTCATATGTGCAAAAAATTTAAAAGCAAAATATTTTCTGAAAAAGCAAACATGCTTTCAGTTTCACATTAACGTGCATATAGGATTCACTTGTGGAGCAGAAAGCTTCAAAAAGCAGAAAGGTACATTTCTGATCCTCAGCATATGCTGCGATGATTGGTCACATGGGCTCATACTAGAAATATGCAAAGGATCTGATTTAGCAACGAGGCTCCTGAACAACTGAAATTCCTGCATTGCAGCTTACCAAAGAACACAAATATATAGAGTGCTGCAGCCAAGATGGATCAATGTCCTCAACAGATAAAGCAACGGTCAAGAACTTTTTAATTTAAAAAAGCTATTCCCTCTATCACAGTTGAAATTTATTGTTCATTAGCCTATCCAGGTTTATATGGAAGTAGATTTACCCAATTATCTTATTTCAGACTTGCATGGTGGAACAATTTTCATTTTTAGATATTAAGAGCCAATAGTACTCCACCATTAGTACTTGAATTATTTTTGGAAATATCGTTTTCAATTTGATTTCAGAATGTTATGCAAACATTTTATGGTTACTTACAGAAGAATCGCCCTTCTTAGGAACTGAAGCCTTCCTTGGGAAGATTATCAGTTTAGAGCGATATTCCTTCAGACGTTGAACATTACACTGAATAGATTCAGCTGACTTGTTCCGGCGTCTATGATCAACAGCAATGCCAATAGTACGTGCAACTCTCCTGTTAATGCCTGCTGCCTGTTACATTGGCACAAAAAATAGAATGCATTTATTTAAATGAGGGGAAGGAAAGAAAACGCAGAAAAAAGGTTTAACAAGCAACAACCATTGCCATCAGATGGAAAAGGTTCAAAAAGATAATCATCACTGATTGTAATGAACAATTAAAAAGCAATCTTCAATTCAATTTCTAAATGCTTTCTTAGTCAATAAACATGCATTATCACCCCTCAAGTCAATATTCTGTATCACGCCCAAAATCTTAGGTCCTTTTCAATACGCAACTCTATAAATTTCCTTTATTGATAAGTAAATTAAGGAATTCTGGCTGAAGCCTTTTAAACAGTGTATATAAAACTGTTCCCATATCTTTAATTAATTTTGATTAGGTAATTATGATAAAAATGATACCACTGTTTCAAATGTACTCAAACTTTTGCTTTGTATCAGTGCCCTAATCTCAGTGGATGACTTAATGTTTCATTCATTTCATGACATTCCTATAAAATTTAGATGAACGGCATTTATACACCATACAGTTATTTATACCTTTGTTTTTCCTCTCTGTACTGTTTAGCATGTCTGATCGCCTGTCCTCTAATGGGTCTACTCCCTCAGTCTAGCTTTTAGTTATATTCATTATTAGCCAGAGCCTCTCAGGCAATGGCTTCTCGTCCTGACGAATCTATCCCAACAGTCACCGCATCAGAGGTCAGATCAGTTTTCCTTCGAGTGAATTCAAGGAAAGCGATGGGACCAGACAGAATACTGGGCCGTGCATTCAGCATGCGCAGATGAACTGCAGAGGTCTTCTCGGACATCTTCAACCTCTCTCTGCAGCAGGCCACTGTCCCTGCCTGTTTCAAGAGGGCCAACATCATCCCTGTGCCTACGAAGGCTCACACAACATGTCTTAATGACTACCGTACAAAGGCCCTAACTTTGGTGGTCATGAAGTGCTTTGAAAGGCTGTTAATGGCATCAATCAACTCCAGCCTCCTCACTACTCTTGGCCCACTCCAATTTGCCAATCGAATCAACTGATCCACATCAGATGCCATATCATTTGCTCTTCACTCCTCCCGAGAACGTCTTGACACCAAGAACAGCTACATAAAAATCCCAGTCATTGATTACAGTTCAGCCTTCAACACTATTATCTCCTGGAGACTGATTACTACAATTAGTGATCTCGGACTAAGTCCCACTCTCTGCAACTGGATCCTCAGTTTCCTGACCCACAGGCCACAATCAATGAAGACTGGGGGACAATATTTCATCCTCACTAACACTCAACACTGGAACCCTACAGGGGTGCATACTCAGCCCTCTACTGTATTTACTGTATACCCATGACTGAGTTGCCAAACACCAGTCTAATGCCATTTAGAAGTTCGCTGATGACGCCACCATAGTCGGTTAAATCTCAGCTGGCGAAAAAACAGACTACAGACAGGGGATGTGGAAGACTTGGAAAAATGGTGCACTGAAACCAACCTAGCTCTCAATGCTGGCAAAACCAAGGAACTCATTATTGACTTTCGGGGGAATGTTACTCATGCCTCCTACCATTAACAGCACGAGTGGAGAGTGTCAAGCTCCTGGGAGTGGTCATCCACAACAAGCTTTCATGAACTCTTCACGTAGATGCACTGGTTACAAAGGCCCAACAACGCATCTTCTTCCTCAGGTAGCTGAGGAAATGTGACAAGACGGCAAAAACCGTGCCAACTTTTATTGGTGCGCCATTGAGAGCATTCTGTCTGGATGTATCACTATCTGGTATGGTAACCATACCATTCAAGATCAGAGACAGTTACAAAGAGTGGTGAACTTGGCCCGGACAATCACAAAGGCCAACCTCCCATCTGTAGAAGCCACCTGCCAGGCCCGCTGTCAAGGAAAGGCTGCCAGCATTCTCAAAGATTCATTCCATCCAGGCAAAGTTTTTCTACAACCTCTACCATCAAGGAAAAGGTACAGAAGCCCGAATAAAGCCGGTTTCAAAACAGTTTCTACCCTACTGTTGTTAGAATACTGAATGGACTCAAAATGTTTAACATTCGCCTGTACCTGTATTTTTGTTTTTCCCGCTGTGTACCTATTATTTACTTATCTATACTACTTAACTGTGTGATCTGCCTGTATTGCTCGCAAGACAAAGCTTTTCACTGTGCTTCGGTACACGTGACAATGAATAAATTCAATCCAATCCAATCTATAGTCACCACTGGAACCCCGCTAAACAAGTTACAATGGGAAATCGAACTTATTCAGTGGTTGTATTTTATATTCAATTGACTTTGAAAAAAATAGTTACATTTACGTATTGAACATTACCTTTAGTTCCTCCAGGCTGAAGCCTCGTCCAGCCCGTACTTTAGTGTGATACCGGACTGTGGGACACCTAACAATTGGTCGAAGGGGGCCAGCAACTGGACGTGGAGCAATGCGGCGTGCTTTTGCCTGCCGTGCCTTACGCCTGCCAACCAACAACAGTAGAGAAGTTGAGGATCAGAAACTTCTTGTCATCTTCCTACATGGACATTTTAACAAAGAACTTAGAACAGACCACAGTCATCAGCAATAAAGGGTTCAATGGTAATCATCAAGGAAGTACAGAGATTCCGGAGAAATATCATCATCTGACTGTGAAATGGTAATAAAAGAATACAGTGGTAGTTCTGCCTTTCCAAATTTAGCTAATGTACAGACCTGAAGTTACTTTTCAGGAGTCCACCCAACTAGATTCCTCAGTGGAAATAAAGCAGAGTTTTAAATTCTCAGGATTGAATTGCATACCTGCGGATTTTTCTGGCTGGCTGATTAAACCATGTCCGTACTCTTTTCTGCCAGTTCTTATGGAAATGGGGGTTCAAAATCATTCCATTTCGACTTGGGGCCATGACTGCTTATTGAAGGGCTGAAACCCTGTAATTGTAAGTAAACATCATTAAATGCAGCAAATAATATGCCACACATACCTTACTGTAGAAGTTCATGATCAGAAAAACTAAAAAAAAACTGACCAAGTAGATTCCAATTTAAAATACACAATCTGATATTAACCACTTTGAATACTACTTAACAATACTCAAAGAACATTTGGATCATTGCCTCTGGACCATATATCAGTCCATTAGCAACAGTCGCACCTCCAAATGTTTGTGGGTTAAAGGTCTACTCCAGGATTTTATCACAACAAACAAAAGCTGATGTTTCAGTGCAGTGCTGAGGGAGCAGTATTCTGTTGGGAAACACCATATTTAAGATGGATGTTAAAGATTTTAGACCACTTTTTTTGAATCAAGGCATGGGGGTTAATCCCAAAAACATTCCATGATCATAATACTGCTTATGACAGCATGCTGTGTACAAACAGGCTGCCGTAGAGACGGCACTGCAATGACTACCAAAAGCGCTCTGGGATACCTGGAGGGTGAGGATGAAGTGTGACACGGATGCAGAAATGCTTCAGTGCCATTTGGACAAGTTCAGCAAGTGTGAAAATGCATGAGTGCACACATGCACAAATTCGAAGTAGCCACGATTGTTGAGGTGCCCATACTGGACTGGGGTGGACTTATTGGGACCTGGTGTTGTGTGATATTTAACTTTGTCCACAAACTCAAAAGGGAAACAAACCGTAGCCGAGACTAATGAAAAACTCGCATACTAACTCAGCCTTTTAATAAACAGTAATTTACAACTCCTCCGAAACACTGAGCCTCTGCAGTCGACCACACACGGCCCATTCAAGTGCAAACCGCCACATGGGGGAAGCAGGTAGTTTAGGAACTGTCACTGGAGGGCCGTGGAACCGCGCCGGTACACACACACCAGGAACTACCAGCGGGATTTAGGCCCCAATCCTCCAGGCAAAGTAAACAGCGGTTAGCCAGCCTACGCAAAATCTGCCCTCAGAAATGCTCACGGACATTAACAGTCCGTTCTTCGTCATACAGCTGAGTGTCAGTCCATCATTCGTTTGCTTAATGAAAGTAGCGGATGGATTGTGATTTTTATTCACACTCTAACACGACACCTACCTTCTGGAAGAAGATGGCCGATGGAAAAGAGCGAGCTACCCCAGAGGATGCCGGGATATGTATAGGCACCCAGTGATTAACCAATCAGAGCAGAGGACACTGGCTCTACTGCCGCCCCGCACAAACATGGTGGATGCACCGTCAGGGCCATGTAGTGTATATTTATTGTACTGTACACGTGGAAACCAATTCTTAAAGTTTCAGATGCAATTTGTAAAAAGGTGATGGCAAACAATGACCTTGTAAAATGAACTGAACCTAAAGCTTAGCTGAGTTGGCATCCTTAAAGAGAGTGATTTTTTTCAAATCGATGGACTCCTTGTCTGAACTTGCATGTTCTGTTTTATTTCAAATTTAAAGCACTCATGGTATTTTTGTTTCAAATTTCTAGTCGCAATCTGGAAATGCCTCTCATGGACAGAAGCAGGAAGTTTTTTTACAAAATCACTATGCAGTGAAGTAAACGGCTGGGGAACAAGATTTGAAGAATGCAATCAAATTAGAACAGAGAAGCAGTATAGGCTTTTCGGACCTCGATGTTGTACCAACCTTTTATCTGACTCCTAAGATCAAACTAACCTACATACTCTTCATTTTGCTATCATCCATGTGCCTATCCAAAAGTTGCTTCAATGTCCCTTTACTACCACTGCTGGCAGTGCATTCCACGCACCCACCATTCTCTGTGTAAAGAACCTGCCTCTGACATCTCCCCTAAACCTTCCTCCAATCATCTTAAAATTATGCCCACTTGTGATAGCCATTTCCACTATGGGAAAAAGTCTCTAGCTATCCATTCTATCCATGCTTCTCATTATCTTGTACATCTCTATCAAGTTACCACTTATTCTTCTTCGCTCCAAGGAGAAAAGACCTTGCTCCCTCAAACTTTCTTAATAAGACATGCCCTCCAGTCCAGGCAGCACTCTGATAAATCTCCTTTGCATCCTCTTCCTATAATGAGGCAAATAGAACTGAACACAATATTCCAAGTGTGGTCCAACCAGGGCTTTATAGAACTGCAGCATAACCTCACAGCTCTTGAACTCAATCCCCTTACTAATGAAAGCCAACCTCCCCCATAGACAATAGATAATAGGTGCAGGAGTAGGCCATTCTGCCCTTCGAGCCTGCACACCATTCAATATGATCATGGCTGATCATCCTTAATCAGTATCCTGTTCCTGCCTTATCTCCATAGCCCTTGATTCCACAATTCTTGAGAGCTCTATCCAACTCTTCCTTAAATGAATCCAGAGACTGGGCCTCCACTGCCCTCTGAGGCAGAGCATTCCACACAGCCACCACACTCTGGGTGAAGAAGTGAAAAAGCCCATAGACTTTCTTAACAAATCTATCAACTTGGGTGGCAACTTTGAGGGATCAATGGACATGGACCCACAATTCTTCTGTTTCTCCACTGCCAAGAATCCTGCCTTTTATCCTTAAATCAAATCCTGCGTTCAAATTCGACCTTCCAAAATGAATCACTTCAAACTTTTCCAGGTTGAACTCCCATCTGCGACTTCTCAGCCCAGTTTTGTATCCTGTCAATGTTTTGTTGCAACCTACAACAGCCCACCACACTATTCACAACTCCACCAAACTTCGTGTCATTGGCAAACTTACTAACCACCCTTCCACTTCCTAATCCAAGTCACAAAGATCAGAGGTCCCAGAACAGATCCCTGTGGAACAGCACTGGTCACCGAGCTCCAGGCTGAATACTTTCCATCTACTACCACCCTCTGTCTTCTATGGGCCAGCCAATTCTGTAGGAGAAAGTGAGGACTGCAGGTGCTGGAGATCAGAGTTGAGAGTGTGGTGCATGAAAAGCACAGCCGGTCAGGCAGCAGATTTCCCTGTATCCTTTGCCTCCTTACTTTCTGAATGAGCATACCATGGGAAACCTTATCAAATGCCTTGCTAAAATCCATGTACACCACGTCTACCTTCATCAATGTGTTTTGTCACATCAAATAATTCAATAAAGCTTGTGAGGCATGACCGATGTCTAATCAAACTATGGTTTTTTCAAGTAATCATAAATCCTCTCACAATCCTCTCCAACATAAGACTGACTGGTCTATAATTTTCAGGGTTATCTCTATTCCCTTTCTTGATCAAGGGAATAATATTTGCTACCCTCCAATCATCTGGTACTACTCCATTGGACAATGAGAACCCAAAGATCATCACCAAAGGCACAGCAATCTCTTCCCTCATATCCCGTAAAACATAGGGTAAATCCTGTCTGGCCCAGGATTTACCCTATCCTCATATTTTCCAAAATTTCCAGCATATCCTCCTTCTTAACATCAACCTATTTGAGCATATCAGCCTGTTGCATGCTGTCCTCACAAATAACAAGGTCCCTGCCACTAATGAATACTGAAACAAAGTATTCATTGAGGATCTCCCCACCTCCTCCGACTCCAGGCACAAGTTCCCTCCACTATCCCTGATCGGCCCTACCCTCTGACCATCCTCTTGTTCCTCCCATGTGTAGCACGCCTTGGAGTTTTTCTTCGTCATACCCATCAAAGCTTTTTCATGCCTTTTTCTAGGGCGGCACGGTGGCACAGTGGTTAGCACTGCTGCCTCACAGCGCCAGAGACCCGGGTTCAATTCCCGCCTCAGGCAACTGACTGTGTGGAGTTTGCACATTCTCCCCGTGTCTGCATGGGTTTCCTCTGGGTGCTCCAGTTTCCTCCCACAGTCTAAAGATGTGCAGGCCAGGTGAATTGGCCATGTTAAATTGTCTGTAGTGTTAGGTAAGGGGTAAATGGAGGGGTATGGGTGGATTGCACTTCTGAGGGTCGGTGTGGACTTGTTGGGCCGAAGGGCCTATTTTCACACTGTAAAGTAATCTAATCTAATCAAGACCATTCTTCAGTTCCTGGCTACCTTGTAACTCTCTGGAGCCCTGTTTGATGCTTTCTTCCTTAACCTTAAGTAAGCTTCCTTCTTCCTTTTGACTAGATGTTCCACATCTCTTGTTATCCAAGGTTCCTTCACCCTACCATCTCTTCTTTGCCTCAGTGGGACATAACTGTCCAGCGCTCACAGCATGTACTCCCTAAACAACCTCCACAGTTCTGTCATGCATTTCTCTGAGAACATCTGTTCCCAATTTATGCTCCACAGTTCCTGCCTAATGGCATCATAATCCCCCCTCCCCGAATTAAATACATTCTCACACCATCCCCTGCTATCCCTCTCCATGACTATAGTAAAGGTTAGAATTGTGATCACTGTCATTGAAATGCTCTCCCACCAAGACATCTGACACATGACCCTGATTCATTGCCAAGCACCAAATCCAATATGGCCTCCCCTCTAGTCAGCCTATCTATACAGTGAGGAGAAAGTGAGAACTGCAGATGCTGGAGATCAGAGCTGAAAATGTGTTGCTGGAAAAGCGCAGCAGGTCAGGCAGCATCCTTTCCTTTCCTGAAGAAGGGCTTATGCCCGAAACGTCGATTCTCCTATCTATACAGTGAGTCAAGAATCCTTCCTGGACATGCCTGACAAAATCTGCTCCATCTAAACCATTTGCACTAAGGAGGTTCCAATCAATATTAGGGCAGTTGAAGTCACTCATGTCAACAACCCTGTTACATCAGCACCTTTCCAGTCTCCCAAACTGCTTCTCTATGTCTGTGTTGCTATTGGAGGGTCTATAGAAAACTTCAAATAAAGTGACTGCTCTTTTCCTGTTTCTGACTTCCACCCATACTGACTCAGTAAACAAACCCTTCTCAATGACCTCCCATTCTGATTTAGCCTCTTTTACCTCCCTTCCTATTCCTTTTGAAACATTTAAACCCGGGAACATCCAACAACCATTCCTGCCCCTGTGATATCAAGTCTTGATAATGGTACAACATCGTCACTCCAAGTACTGATCCATGCTCGAAGTTCATCAGCCTTATTCTTGACACGTCTTGTGTTAAAATAGGCACACTTCAACCCATCACGCTGTCTGCAACTTTGCCCTATCAACTTTCTAACCTTCTTCACAAACTCTCCGTATACTATATTTACCTGTTGACCCAATCCAGAGATTTGTTGCTCCAGTTACCATCCTCCCGAAAAGCTCTAGCAAGCCTCCCGCCTACAGCTCCTCCAGCTCGGGTGCAAGCCATCCTCCTTGTACAGGTCTCACCTTCCCCAGTGGGTACCCCAATGATTCACATATCTGAAGCCCTCTCTCCTACACCAACCTGACAGCCATGTGTTCTTAGTCTCACTATTCCTTGGCACTGGTAGCCATTCTGAGATTACTACTCTGCTCATGCTGTCTTCTAGCTTCTAACCTAACTCCCTATATTCACTTTTCAGGTCCTCAACCATTTTCCTAGCTATATCATTGGTACTGATGTAGCATGACCTCTGGCTGCTCACCCTACTCCTTAAGAATCTGAGACATCCCTGACAATGGCACCCGCGAGGCAACATACCAACCGGGAGTCTCATTCGCAACCACAGAATTTCCTGTCTGGTCCTCTAACCATTGAATCTCCTATCACCATCACTCTCCTATTTTCCCCTCTTCCACTCTGAGCCACAGAGCCAGGCTCAATGCCAGAAACCTGGCCGCTATGACTTTCCCCTGGTAAGTCCCCCCCCCCATCTCCCCAATAGTATCCAAAGCAGTATACTTATTATTGAGGGCAACAGCCATAGGGGATCCCTGCACTAACTAGCCACTGCCCGAATATATTAGCTCACTTACTCAGCAGTCCCCTTGTCTGCGTCCACACCTGTTCAGCGTTCACTCCACCAATTCACGTGTTAAGTATTTTATATTCAAACTTACCTTCCTGGCTGTCCCCCGGCTCACACTCACTTGACTCCTGCTGCTGAAATTACAGTTTCCCAGCTAATGGCAGACACAGTGGGTAGAATGGTTTTCTGGTGTGCCATCTATTTTACTACATGTCTATAAATTCCTTTAGGTCTCATCAATATTGAAGGCAGTACAATGTTTAGTGTTTCCCCTAGCAGAACGGTCAATTACCAGTGACTACAGGTTCTAAGGTGATCTGTAGAATAATCAGAGGGTTTCATGAGGGAAAACCTTTTCACCCAGCTGGTGGTGGAATTTACTACCAATTTTGGTGATTGTGGCAGAACCTGCAATTTATTTAAATATAACCCAGACCTACAGCAAACTGCTGTAACTGGCAAGGCCACAGAGATCACGTGCTGGTAAATTGGATTAGAACGTGTTTAGTTTATTCAATTGCTACAGACATATGGGCTGAATGCCCTGTTTCAGTGCTGTGATTTTTCTGTGGTATAGTTGAACCACGTTAGTACACCAGTCTAACAACCGAATTATAAATAGTTTTAAAATCCAACGTGAAACTGCACTCAGCACATCCAAATTAAAAGCTGAAATCTCTTGAAGGTTTCCACTGATCAGTCATCATTTATGGAGCAAGCTAGTGTTTATGTATGTCAGAGAAGGAAGAGTCATTAACCAAAAGACATTATCCTCTAGGGGGGGTCTCTATCCATCGATTATCAGTATTTACTAAATGTTCTGATTTTATTTGTTTCCAGCATTTGTGGTATTTTGTTCCTGATGAAATACATTGAAATCAGGACCCAGAATTCTATATAAGTGTAACATGTTTTTAATTCTTTTTCTAAAAAATGGAGCCCAGTTAATTAGTGTTTATGTCTCAACCAACTTGCAACTATTACAGATTTAACTCTTTATATTTTCAAATGTCTTTTCACTTCTTACCAACAAAAAAAAATCAGTCATCCGTTTTTAGCCTAACAGAAATCACAGGGGAGTGCTGGAAATGAAAGTGCTTATTAAAGAAGTCTTAACTGTGCACTTAAAAAGTATGATTCAACCAAAATATAGTGTACAAAAGAGAAATCTAATTGACTAACTTATTAGACTTTTCTGAGGATGTAATAACTAAGGTGAATGAAAGCCAAATGCAGGATACCTAGATATCTAAAGGGCATTAGATAATGCCCCACACATAATGTTAATGCAAGGTGAGTTGAGGATGATACATGAGCATGGTAGAGAATTGGTTCACGGACAAAAAACAGAAGGTGGACATGAACAGGGCTTTTCCAGGCTGTATTTAGTGGAATATTACCAGGATCAGTGTTGGAGCCTTGAGCTATTTACATTATATATTAGTGAATTAGATGAAGAGAGAATAATGTGCCTTAAGTTTGATGACAAAGTTTTCTGACTATTATGTAAATAATTGTCAAAAAGTGCGGTACAGAGGGATCTGGATGTTCTTGTACACTGATGGCTCAGCTGTATAGGAGAGGAGAAAGAAGAGTGAAAGAACAGTACTAATAGGGGAGTCTTTAATTAAAGCAACAGACACTCATTTCTGCAGCAGCGGATGTCACTGTAAGTAGTATCTTTCCTCCCTGGTGAAGGATGTGACAGAATGGCTCCAGGACATTTTTTTTCTGGCGAAGGATGAAAACCAGAAGTTGTGGTCTTTGTCAGTACTGTACCAACGATTCAGGTAGGAAGAGGATGAGGTGCTGAAAGCAGATTTCAGAGAGGTCAAGGAAAAATTATAAAGCAAGACCTCCAAACCAGTGACCACGGAATGACCCCCTTTCTAACTGCTAGGGAGCATGGAAATAGGCGAATTGAACATATGGCTGAGGAACTGGTTTAGGAGGGAGGGCATCACATTCCTGAGGCATTGAGACTAGTTCTGGGCATGATAGGATCAGTTCTAGATAAATGCATTGTTGCATCTTCACACGACTGGGACTCTCATCTGCAGGTGCTTTTGGGGTGGGTTTAGAAGGGAATGGTAATTTGCAAGTAGGTCAGATTCAAGGGAAGCTAAACTAATGAAAGGAAACATAGGCTAAAACATAGCAAATGTCAAATAGGACCAAAATTATGAATAATGTTAAAAAGACTGGCATAAATCCACTGCATATGAATACGCACTGCATTCATAAAAGTGTTGATAATTTGATTGCACAAATGTATGAAGTAATTGCTGGTACAGGGATGTGGCTACAGGATGACTGAAATTGGGAACTGAATATCTGAAGATATTCTCTATTTAGGAGGGATAGGCAAAAAGGAAATTCCTAATAATGTGTGTGATCAGTAAATTGGAAAGAGAGGATTTTGAATCTGTGAATCTATGTATTAATATGCAGGATTAATTTGGGTGGAGCCAAGAAACAGCTAGGGAGCAAACATGGATGTGAGTTGTTTATGGACCATCAAACTTTAGTGCTAATGTTGGGTATGCTTTCAATCAAGAAATTAAAGATGCATGTAATTTGAGTAATAAAGTAATAACAGACAATTTCATTTTGCATATAGAATTGGTTAACCAAAGTAGCACTAATGCTGTGGAGGACAGATTCAGAGAGTGTGTACAAGGTTCCTAGAATATGTACAACTCTCAGCAATGTTTGAGGAGTTATCTCGGGGTCAAGCTATTTTGGATCTGGTGTGTAATGAGAAAGGTCTAATTAGAAATCTTGCTGCAATGAAGCCTTTGGGAATTGGTGATCACACTACAATAGAAGTTAATATTAAGTTTGAATGTGACATAGTTCATTAAGGAAACTCATAACTGTAAATCTGAGCAAAGGATATTATGAGCGATGAGTTGATTATGCTGAATTGGGAAAATACACTAAATGATTTGATTGCGGACAGGTAGTATTTAAATAATTTCTACAAGATGTACAACACATATACATTTTCTTTAAGGCACAAACACCCAACAGGCATGGTGAATGAACCAGGGTTAATGAACGAGTTAAAGATTGCATGGAATCAAAGGAAGTGGTTGAGAAAAATGCCAGAAATACCGGTAAACATAGAAAATAGGTTCAGGAGTAAGCCATTTGGCTCGTCGAACCTGCACCACAATTCAATATGATCATGGCTGATCATGCATTTTCTGTATCCCATTTGTGCTTTCTGTCCATATCCCTTGAACCCTTTAGCTCCAAGGGCCATGTCCAGCTCCCTCTTGAAT